>NW_026068116.1:835064-840772 GCF_014885135.2 Alexandromys fortis | reverse complement strand
TCCCAGGGTATCATGTACGTATTTACTCATTTCTTCAAACTTTTGGTTATACTTCTCATCCATTTCTATAAGGGCATTTTTCACATGTTGTTTAATGGACTCTATTGCTTTCATAAAGTCAATTTTTTCCACTTCTTCCATATTAGGGTGTTCAAGTCCATCTATTGTTCTCGTGTTTTCATGTTGTTTTTCGGACTATTGGGTGAATTCTTGCCTTGGCGCCTGCCCATCTCCTCCTATCGAAGCTATCTAATGGGTCTTTTAAAACTGGATCAGGTTTCCCTGTTGGCCAGGGGCTCCTCTTTCAAAATGCTGTCGCTCTGTTTCCTGGCTCCTGCCAGGGGCCAAATTCCCTCTTGCCCCTCAGAAGGGTCTTCAGGAACAGGACTGGGCTCCTTCCTTGCTAGGGATCTCGCCAACCAAAGGCCTACCTCTTTGCTTTAATTGTAGTGTGGCGATCTGCTCTTGGTGTTGTGCACCGGTCCCCGCTGTCTGCCACTGCCTGCACCAGTCTGCTGCCGCCTGCACCTGTGGTCTGCCGCCCCGCCTGGGCCTGCGCCGGTGGTCTGCTGCCCCGCCTGGGCCTCATTGTCCAGTCTTGACAAATTAATGAACTCCAGGTTCCATAAGGGCCTCTGCCTGATAAAATAAGGAAGTCGAGATGGTGTTTTGTTAGAGTGAATTTGGTATAAACTCTTTGGGTATGCTGGGGGTGCAGTCATCAATATGCGATACTTACCTGAAAAATGTCTTCTGCCTTCTTGTGGAGACTATTTTTGTGAAGAGAGCTGATTTGGATTATTCTATTACTATAACTGTAGTTGATTGCTGAAGAGCAAATTATAACCAGACTTAGTTGCCTAATATGATATGTATTTATCCTTTCCTGGTGTCTGTTAGTCAAAAACTCAGAAATAGGATTCTTGGGCTAGGATCCATGACATGATTCATGGCACTAGGCCTTTGTAGGGCTTATCTGGGACCAGACAATTCACTTATGTAACCAGTGGCTAATGTGTGGCCTCTACTGGGTGCCCAGTAATATCCTCCCCATACAGCAACTGGATTTCCCAAGAGCAATTTGTCCTGGTGACTAAAAGAGAAGTGTCAATGGACTTCACATAATTGTCTCAGTAATACAACGCCATGGCCTTCACATTTTTTTCTATTGGGCACACAAGTCAACTCTGATTCTTTATGGCAAAGAAGGGAACCACTGGAGAGACTGAAAACAAAGAATACATCTACTGGGGACCTGTTGGAGGTTGGCCACCACATATACCACCATGCTTTCCAAAAGTGTGTTTGTAATTCATGCTCTTCTCCCGATTTACCAACTTAAAGCTGTGACCAATACCAAATACCCATACCAAAAACATTTCTTCAATTTTCTTTATTAAAAATTACCAAAAAAAAAATAGTATATAAGCTACATCTTGGCAGGAAAACACCAATGATTCTCTCCTATGATGGCAGAGGAAAATGTTGGCAAGCTGCCAGAATGATGCCCTATAGGGTTCTGCAGATTCACCAAAGGCTTGCAATAGCCTGGGAGTGTTGAAGAGAAAACCCAGCTTACTGGAGGAAAGTGAGCTTTGTGATATTATAGCCCTCATTACTCCCATCCTGCAGTGTCCATTTCTGTGGTATCCTTGAACATTAACAGCTTTCCTTCGCAGGGAAGCATTCTGCCAGCCATCATGAGAGTAGATCATGGATAGAGCCCTGCAAAGTGTTTTCCCAGAGAGCTGCCATTATTCCGAGCAGCTGGCAGTCCTTCAGAGAACCAGACTTGCAAGGCTCACTCAGAACTTTTCCTTTGTAAAATCTCTTTCTCTCTGGGTATTTGTCCAAAACAATTACAGGAAATTGATGTAAGCTATGAGATAATTGTTGAGAAAAACAATAAATGAAACAAATTCTAAAACATAGGCTGAGTAGTGGCACATTATAGGAGCCTTGAAAATCTACGACATATTCCTAAGACCTTAGAAAATAAGTGCACACCTTGGGCTGTGCGGTTGTCAGGAATGGGTGTGGCCCAAAGCTATTGCCTTTGACTGAGACATCTGAAAAAGTCTTTTCATGATTTAAAAAAAAGTTTGAGAAATTAGGAGTAGAAAGAAAGCAACTCAACACAAGAAATGCTGTGTGTGTCAGGGCCACAGCTAACATCACACTCAACAGTGGTGACTGTGCACTGTTCCTTCTCTGAGGTCAGCAACAGACTAGGATGCCAGCCTTGCTGCTTCCACTCAGTTGAAAAGGCTGCCAACAGAAAGAAGTAAAAGCTTCCAAATTAGACATGCAGAAGCAAAAATGCCTCTAAAGAGCCTGCCAGAAGGTTAGAATTAATAAATAAAGCCAAAATTTGTAGAAGATAAAATCAAAACACAAAATGTAAGGCATATCTACATATAAAACTATTCAAAAAAAGATTATGAAAACTACAAAATATACCAAAACATGGAGGAATATATTTGAATAAGTATCTGTCAGGTCTACAAACTGGAAATTATAACTCTGCAATTATATAAGTTAAAGTAAAAAGAAATTAAATAAGACATAAGTAGATGGAAAGATATTTAACAGCCATGGATCAGAAGAAATGCTTTTTGTAAAGCTGCTTTAAACGATCTACAGATTCAATGTAATCCAAGTAGAATTCCAACCACATTTCTCATGCAAATGGAAAACACAACTACAATACATATAAAATCACAAAGACCCAAAAGAGATGAATCAATAGTCAACAAGGAGATAAAAGCTGCATCTGTTACACTGCTTGACTTGAAAAATACATGGTAATGTCACCTACTATTAGTGGATTAGTGTTAATCTGTGTCTTTAATCCCAATACTGCACCTTTATGAAATTGGGTGCACCAGATCTTGGTGTACATATATTTAGGTTTGGATTGTATGTCTTGAGTAACTGTCCCCTTGATTAGAATGAACTGATCATCTGTATTTCTTCTGGTTACTTTTAGTTTGAAGTCTCTTTTGCTAGATATAAGAATAATAACATCTGCCTGCATCCCAATTCCATTTCTTTGGAATACATTTTTATATCCTTTCACTTTTATGTAGTACCTACCTTTCAAGTTGAGTTTCTTAGAGGCAATATAAAGACAGATTTTGTTTCTCAACCCAATCAACTAGCTTGTGTTTTAAGATCGAAGAGGTGAAGCCATTAATGTTATTGCAAGCTGTTGGTGTCAGACATTGTTTTATGTTGCTGTTTGTGTTTTTAGTTGTCTTATTGCATGTCTTCATTGGTTTTCCGTCTAGAGTCTCCTCGCTGTACTTAATCCTCTCTTCGGTCTGAAGCATTCAAGAAATTAGGGATAGGAAGGGAGCAACTCAACACTATTCCTTCCTTTTTAGTCTTTAAAACATCACTTAAAAATAAAGATCCTGTAAACCACCAAAGCTTCTTAGAGATAGCAACTGCACTCTTACCTGTAAAGCACTCAGAATTGCTGTTATAAGTATTAAAAGCAGGCAGAATTGTGCCCACGGAGAATCTGGTCACTTTAATGCCAAATAAGCAGCCATCAGATGCCAGCTTTAAAAAATTCTTTTAAGTTTTCTCTGTCTAATCCCAGTTATTTTCTGTGACATTTTAAAATTCTTCTCTCATATATAACATTCCCAACACAGTTTCCTCTCCTTTCCCTCCTCTAGTTCCCCACCCCACCTCCTCTTTCCACCCCAGAACCTCCCTCCCCATCTATCCATCCTCTGAAAAGAGCAGGCCTCCCAGGGACTTCAATCAAGCATGGCATAACATGATACAGTAAGACCAGGCAGGTACCATCACATCAAGGTCAGTCAAGGCAACCCTGTAGGAGGCAAGTAGACAAAAGAGTCAGAGACAACTCCCCTCCACCCCTGCTTCAGTTAGGAATTCCACAAGAACACCAAGCTATTCAGCCATAACGTATACACAGAGAATCTAGGTCAGACACTCACAGGCTCTCTGACCTCTGTGAGCCCCCATGAATCCTGGTCAGTTGAATCTGTGGACCATGCTCTCATGGTGCCCATGTTTGCTCTGGTTTCTCAGATCTTTCCTCCCCACTTCTCTGCAGAATTCCCTGGTGTTTAGCTGGAGGTCTCTGCATCTGTTCCCATCAAGTGGTGGTCTCTCTATTCTGCTAGACTCCAGCCCAGAACACTCTGCAGAAAGGACAAACTATATGTTGACGCCTTGCCTAGTTACAGCAGATTGCTGACTCAGGTTCCACGTCCCCCATTTGGGTTACTGAGTTTTTTTACAAAGGCATTATTATCAGGGGCTAGAGACTGTTCAGTGGTTAAAATCACAGTCTAATCCCTCAGAGGACCCTGGTTCAGTTCCTAGCACACTGGGAACCATAAATTTAAAAATATCAATTTAGATACACAAGTAAAGAAGTGAATAAATGAAAATCTGATGACTTTGAAACTGCTGATTTTCTGGAGTATTTCCAACAAAAAATATGAAATATGAAAAGGGGCAAGAAAGAATGTCTCATGTACAGTAAACATTACAAACCATGAAATCATTCCTGAGGAATTCCTGTGAGTGAGTGTGCCACATAAAGATGTGACATAAAAGCTACAATAAATAGGGCCATTAAACTGAAGTACAGAAGCTAAGTGATAAATAGTAATAAACATTCAGAATGTTAAAACCAGGTCATACAAAAATCTGAGAATAGAAAAGCAAGAACTTCAAGGAAAATTTCATTAGCAGTGTGAAAACAGTCACAAGATCAGTCACATTCAAAGCACGGTGTCACAAACCAAGTCTTAATAAATTGAAAGTCTGTATGAAACCACACAACTTTCCCAACTGCACTGGAGAAAACTAGAAGGCAGTCAGTAATGGGCAAAGAGTTTCAAAATAACCTAGGGATTTTAAAAAATTCAAAAGGAAGTTTAGAAATTTTGAAACAAATTAAAATGCAATGGGTACATACCTAAGGATATTTAAAACCAGTGAGGAGGAGGGTGTTAGCAACAATAAATTGTACTCAGAAAGAAGAGAAAAACAAAGTGCATAATTTGGCTCGGTGCCTCAAGGTAAAAAAGAAAGAACAAACTCAATCCAAACTTAGCAGAAGGAAGGACTCAAGCTGAAACAGGAAATGGTGAAGGAGAAGACTAGAGAATAAAAAATTGTGTAGGGAAGATCAACGGAACTGAGTTCATTTTTTTGTGAAATGAAAAATTAAATTCATCATTTTCACTTACAAAGATAGAAATTCAAATCAATAGACTAAGAAGTTAGATAGAAAACATTATGGCTAATATCACAGAAATACCAACAATCCCGAGACAACTATGAATCAATATTTGCCAACAAATCAGATCACATGGAAGGAATTGATAAACTCTAAGAAATGCACAAGGTACAAAGATGAAGTAATCAATTAATAGAAAGTTTAAAGAGAGCAATAATGTCAAAGTTGGGCTCATACCTGCTCTACAGCTGAGAATGGCCTAGAACTTCTGATCCTCTTGCCTCCACCTTCTAAGTGCTAAGATTATAAGTGAGCACCTGGCTGCACTGTCTTTTAAACATTCAGGCTTGTGTTTTTTCCTTGTTATTGGGATGAAAACTGTTTAAATTTAAGTTCTGGGCCTTTTCACTATTGTTAGCAAACACTGAACCCTATTTTTTTTTAAACTTAGTGTTTGAGATATTTTTTTTTTTTATTG
>NW_026068116.1:790972-834062 GCF_014885135.2 Alexandromys fortis | reverse complement strand
GGTGGAAATTTTTAATAAATAAATAAAATAAAAATTACAAAATAAAAGAAAAGATAGCAATAATGAACACCAGACTGAAAAATCAAAAAAAAAAAATCCCCAACATGAAAAAGCCCAGGCCCAGATGTCTTTATTGATTTATTCTCCAAAATATTTAAAAAAGAGTTAGCACCCATCTTTCTCTTCCAAAAATTTGGTAAGTAGAGAAATCATCCAAATTCATTTCATATGTCAGGCATTATTTTCATACAAAGCTGAAGCACTACAAGAAACAAAACCAAGAGGCCAATACCCCTTATTATCATAAGAGCAAGAAAATAAAAAAGATGCTAGAGAAAACAATTTCCATAGCACATTGAGGATCACAATCTCAAACAAGTGGAATTTACTTCAAGGATGCCAAAAGAGTTCAATAATCATAGTCACTATATATATTATATAAAAATATTTAGATACATATTATATAAATATATAAATGTTTTTAAACATACACTACATACTACATCTCAAGGTCTGGATTTACAATTCCTCCAGCATTGTTTTATTTTAACTTTAGGATTGTTTGGCTGGATAGGGTCTTATGTGGTTGCGTATGAATATCAATTTTAGGATAGCATTTTTCTATTTTTGTGAAAAACTTTTATGGAATTTTAATTGGGATCACATTGAATCTATAAATAGCTTTCGGTAAAATGGTCATTTTCACATTATTAGTTCTACCAATCCATGAGCATGAGATGTCTTTCCATTTTCTAGTGTCTTTCTCTATCTCTATTTTCTGACGTTTAAAGTTTTCATTGAAGAGATGCTTCATTCTCTTGGTTTTTTATTGTCGTTTTATTTTCTTTGAGTCTATTGTGAATGAAGTATGTCATTGACCTCTTTCTCCATATATTTGTTGTTGGTTCTAGTGATGTCTTCTTGGTAAACTGTTCCCTTGATGAAAATGAATTATCCTACTTTATCTCTTCCATTGCTTTTAGTTTGAAGTCTATTTTGGCAGGTATTAGGATAGTAATGCCTGCTTGTTTTGTGGTCCCATTTGAGTGAAGTACTTTAATCCATTTTTTTTTTTACTCAAAAGTGGTACCTATCTTTAAAACTAAGATGTATTTCCTGTTGAAAACAAAGAGATTTTATTTCTTAGCTCCCATTTATCTATGTGGGGGGCATCTACTGGCATGTCAGAATCCCATCAGTGGTCACATCTTCAAAATGAATGACTCTCCCTATCCCAGGAACTATCTCTTGCAAATAGTTCTTAGTGGGTCCTGGAGATCGTCTACCATGTCTATGTGATACTTGACTGATTCATCAGGTCTTGTCTGGGCAGCCCTTGCTGCTGTGAGTTCATGATTATGATAGCCATGCCGTGTTCGAAAGACAGAACTTGGCAGCACTCTTCCCCTTCCCCTGGATCTAACGTTCTTTCTGCTTCCCCTTCCAAGATCTTTCCTGAGGCCTGGGTGGGGGCTAGTTGAGGGGATGATAGAGATGGCTTGTTGAGGCTGAGCGCCAAGTCTCATCTTGTCATTACTTTGAAAGTCATGCATCACTCCACTGACTGCTACCCACTGAGAAAAGGATCTTCTCTGACCATGGTTGAGAGTAGCCCACATCTATGTATATAAGCACAAATATTTAGCAGGGGCTTTAATGTCATAACCATTTAGCAAAATAACACTAGCAGTTTCTATGCTACCACAGTCATGAACTCTTGACCAGGACTACAGAGTTTGAGTTATGAATCTCCATCTGCGGAGTAGACATCAAATCCAGTAAGAAAGTCATTTGTTACCCCTGTAACCCTGTGCCATGATCGCACCAGTAGGCATATCTGGTCTGACAAGTCAGTATTGTATAATGCAGGGGCCAGGGCTGAGTACAACTCCTGATGTGTTTTCTTCCCCAGAAGTCTCCATAGTGTTTTCCAACATCATGATATAAAAGCTAGCTGACATAAAGGAACTTCCCTGGCCAGTGGGAGACAGACTTCTGTGCTCCTCAATCAAAGTGTGTTGTGCCTTGATATGAGTTTCCTGACCACCTGTGTTGAACTGGTGTTTGAATCTGTGTTTTGGCTTATTTTTTTTTTGTTAGTTTGTTTTTTGGTTTTTGTTATTCTGATTGTGCTGGGTTTGGAATAGCTAAGATATACATGACACTCAGTCCAGTGTCTGGCTAGCTGGTGTTGAGTTGTGAGCCCAATAGCTAAGGCAATTCTAATTCAGCTAGGGAAAGGCACAGGCTCTTACCTGCTCAGAAGGTGCTTTGCACTTGTTAGCAGGGAGGAGAGTGAACTGGGGTTGATGCACTGTAACTTCTGACCTGAGGGGCAACTGCTCCAGGCACTGCTAAGCCAGAGGGCCTGGGTGGCTCACGTATTAGAGTTAAGGCTTCTGACTGGAGAAACCAGCATAAGCTCCACAAGAGTCCTGACGTCAGTAGTTGGAGTCCTAGGGGGCAGAGGAGGTAGCCTCTGTCCTTGGTACAGAGCCTTATGGTGCCACCCAGGAGACGGGTGGAATCACGTCCCAAGTGGCAGGCAGATGCTCCATGCAGACACTCAGAAAGTAAAGTTAGAATGCCAGAGGGAAGGGCTGGAGTGACGGATCTGTAGTGAAGATCACTTCCGGGTCTTCTGGAGGACCAGGCACTGCATGGATGTGGTACACAGACATACATGTAGGCAAAACAGCTGTATCCATAAAATGAAAATAAATAAATCTTTTATT
Organism: Alexandromys fortis; assembly: GCF_014885135.2. NCBI lineage: Eukaryota > Metazoa > Chordata > Mammalia > Rodentia > Cricetidae > Alexandromys > Alexandromys fortis. The sequence goes on along the minus strand of NW_026068116.1, from coordinate 831,327 downwards.
GAAATGCCACTTTCCTGCACAGTGAGCAGGGGCTCACCTAGGTCCTCACACGGTGGGAATGGAGTGCCAGGGGGCAGGGTAGACAAGTACTCTACACGTCAAGCAAGTAGATCACTCTGGGAGTCCTGGATGGTGGATTTCAAGAGGCAGAAGGAGGGTAGAGTGTGCCCTCCCTAAGAGGCACTGGCATTCCCACAGAAGGGAAAGTAGGGCTCAACTTTCAAAGTAAGAGGTAGAGTTCTGCAGGGAACAGCTTGAGACCCAGTCTGGGATGGTGACATAAGTGTGCCCAGGGAAGGTGAGAGTAAGGGCTTTGCCTGGGAAGACAAGAGTCTGAGCCCTGTAAAGTAGAAGATTTCAACCAGCAATGTGGGCTGTGGGGGTCCTGGGAAGGAGGCATGGTTGGGGTTTGAGATGGAAGAGGAGAATGGGCCTAACAACAACATGATCATCCAGAGTTCTGAGAATGCTGTGGGGCTCCCTAGGGAGGAGGAAGAATGAGCCCCACAGGCATTGTGAGCAGTGGAAAAAGGCCACAAAGTTCTAGATGCCCACCCACTGGGGAATAGGTAAGCCAATTTGGTGTATAGTGATTGATACCTTAAACTTCTATATAACCACTGAATAATATTATGTAAAATTAAAAAAACCTTTAAATGAGGGTCATTAGTAGCTAATTGCAACACAAATTCTGTCTATTGCAAATAATTTTAATGGTCTTTACACAGAAAAGAATTGGTCACAATAATTGTAGTTACCACTAAGGTGTTCTGTAATAAAATGTATGCAATAAAAATAAAATATTAAACCATAAACACAGATATTTTACCTTTTAAAATATTCAATATGAGCCACACACATAAATGTAATACTATAAAACTATTACAGGATAACTGGAAATTTTAAAGGACAACAACATAAAAGCAACCCTCTTAAAATAGGGAAAAATAGGAACATCACTGAAAATGGCAAACATGCATTTCATTAGGGAATTGCTAATCAGAACAATAAGGTACCACTACTCCTGTAGTATACAGTGGCTAACTTAAAGAGAAGCTAATAATACCAAACATGGGTAAGGATTTGTATTAACAAGAACTTGCACTCGCTGTTGAGAGACCTAAAAGTGAAAACTAGTTTGATGGGTTCTTACAAAGTTAAGCATAATCTCACTATATAGTTGGGCAATGATGATTATAGATGTTTGTGCAATTGAGTGTATGGCTTATGTCCACACAAAAACCTGCATAAAGATAGTTTTAGTAGCTGCAGTAATAATCACCAAAAACTGGTACTAACTGAGATGTCCATCAACAATTCAATGGATGAACAAAACATGTCATGTCCATGGAATATGAAAATAAGCTGCCAAAGCACATGGACGAATAGTAAAGCACATATTTAGAGGGGGGAGCCCCTTGGTCAGCTAAACACCATGGGACTTCAGCTGTGGCACAACCTCAGAAAAGCAAAGCTGTGTTAGAGAAAATAAATCAATGGTTTCCAGGGATTTGTAAGAAGAAAGAATGACTAGACACACTTAGGGCATTGCTAGTTCAGTGATGCTCATCTGGATAAAGTTGATGGTGACTATGTCCCACACGCCACTGTCAAAGCCCACAGAATGTAGTGACAAAGACAGAACCTTAGTTATTGATAATGTATCAAGGTTGATGAATGAGTTTAATGCCACACCAATGTCAGATATTAACACCAGGGGCTGTGTGTCAATGTGATGTGGGAAACACAGGAATCCTCTGTTACTATTTGTGGGATTTTGTAAACCTACACTTTCTTTAGTACATCAAGTACATGATTTTAAAGTCAGCCCAAGAATACTAGTTTACATGAGCACAGTCTGGCATTTTTCTGAGTAAAGTCTCTCCGCTCTCAGCATTTAAGTCTCATTTCCCTGCATGTAGAATCCCCTGCACGTCACATTCCCTGGGTCACGTCTGTGAGAGTTGGGGGTGGGGTGGCAAGAAGGCAGACTTGTCCTCAGGCTGCCATCTGCTCTATGAATGGCACCCCATATGCTGTTGGTGTGTAGAGTTCCCATTGTTGACATTTATGAATTGACTATAATTGTACTGTGATTTCCGTCTTTGCTTGAGTTAATTATGAAGATGTTTAGATTTCCAAGTGGTATTTTTCAAGTGTTACTTATTTCAGCTTCATCACTTGCTTGAGATATGTGAGTTGAATATGGCCTACTTTTTGGATCCCTACTGAAAATTTTCCGTTGTTGGCAATTCAGTATCTGACCAAATTTTTGGATGTCATGTAGAGGCTAGATAGTTTGCATTCTATACTGTGGAGCTCATTTTTTCCTATTTGCATTTTTAGACTGTTTGCCTGGAAAGCCTTGCACATTATTTTTGTTACATCTATTTAGTGCTGCCTCACTAATTACATCTAAGTTATCAGTAGTCTATGGCCACTTGTGTTGTATCACTTTGTCACACGGGATGCAGCTAGCTCTGAATTTGATTGGTATCATGCAGTACGTTTTAATAAAGGCCTTTAAAATCATACTAGTTATTTGATATGCCCCTGACCACTGCTTTAATGATAAATTTCAATGTTATTTGATTTTATTGGTTACTATTCTGAATAGAGTACACTTAGACCATGGGGAAGTTATTTGTTTTAAATGTCTTTGTTTTAATGAAAGAGATCAAGTCATTTACATTTACAATGGGAAACAGTGCCTAGTATTATTCCGGTACCTCACTGCCACTGTTTCCTTTAAAGTTTTGCTCTTTGAGTGTTTGTTTCAGAAGCAGTTATTTACTGTGGGAAGTGGAAAATATATCTCCCAGGACATCTGTACCCTAACCCTTGGAACTTACACCTGCTACGCACCAGATGTGACAAAAGAGGATTGGCATGTATGACTAAGGATTGGAAATTAGTTCAGGAAATCCTAAAATGGAATCATAAGAGGAAAATACAGATCTGACAAACAACAATAGGGAGGACCCTGTAGCACAGGGCACGGGATTGCAATGTAGGCCACAAGGTTAGGTACTGGCAGCTACTGGAGCTCAGACACTGGGGATGGATTCTCCCCTAGAGTCACCAGAAGAGGCACGGCCTGCTAGCATCTTGGTATAGGGCTAGTAGAATTGTTCTATACTTCTGATCTCCAGAACTGTGAGAGAATGAACTGACATTTAAGCTATGAAACTTGTAGCTACAGTAACCGCAGAAGAAAGAGGAATTCATTTTCATCCATTTTAAGTTCATTTCATTATAACTTACCTTTCTTTTTTAGATACATCTCTATCAAAGGCAGATAGAGAACTATCTAAATATCAAAGCTGGGACTTACCAACACCTCTCTTTCACACTCTCCTCTCACACCACTCCCCAGATTCCTCCCTGGAATTTTCCATCCTTATATTGCCATCATGTAAGCATTTTGTATTTTGATGCCTTTCTTACATGGCATTGTGATTTTATCCCTTCTTTTTAATTTTGAAATAGTTCTTATTCAGCTCGTGTTTCCTCTTGAAAACTTTGGCAGGAATTTGGGGTGTTATATTTCCTTCCTTCGTAGTTATCCAAAAAAAAGCTGTTCTGTGCATTGGCACCAAACTGAAATTTACAAGATTCTTGGATCACAACTTTTCTTTCAAAACCCTGAACACATTTTCTGGCATTTTCTTTTTTATGCAGAAGCATAATTTGCGATGTATTTCTCGTAGATATGCTTATTTCGTTTTGCTGCTCCTAGATGCGTGAAGATGTTTCAGCCACAAAGCTGAATACTCCTTTTGGTTGTGTCTCAACGTTAATCTCGCCTTTGTGAATATTGCCTGTAGCCCTGAAAATCTATTTTTGGTCACTTTTCCTTCCATCCCAGATTGTGAACTGTGTTACCACCTCACTCGAAACAGCACAGATGTTCAAGACTCTTAGAAACTGTTCACCATGGTCTTCTTCCCTGCTGTCCCCCTTCCCATCCTTCGATGCCACCTTCTTGGCACTGTGTGGTCACCCAGATGACTCTAAATCCATGGTTTACACACAGAAACAGCAGCCTCGAAGGAGGCATTCATTGCTTTGACTATTTTTCTTTAAACTTAATCAAATTCTTTCAGTTTTTCCCTTGGTTACTCTTTGCACACATACACTAAGATTTCTCTTGATGTGTCAAAGGGGAGGGAGCGGCAGTTCCTGATTGTTCTTTACAACCTCTCTCTGCAACATTAGAGCTGGAATGCATTTGTGGTTATATTACAGAGATAAAAAAAAATAAAGAATTATGCAGATGGTCCCCGACTTCTGATGGCCCAGTCTGTGATTTTTAAACTGTGTGATAGGACACCCTCGTGATCACGGTCTTCTGGTTCAGCACCATAGCCACCGCAGCACAGGAGCTAGCTCCCTCTGTAGTATGAGACAGCCTGTATGTGTGATGGTTTTGCCTAATTGGAGGCTCAGATAGCTACTCTCAACATGTGTAAAGCAGGATAAGCTATGATGTTCACAGAATTAGTGTTGTCAAATGCTTAATCCCATGACCACATTTCAGGTAGCAATAGCTTTAACTCAATAGCAGAAGCAAATATAATGGGTTGATCTACTATAGTTGGTTATAATGTTGATGTGGGAGTGTCATATATCAATCTGTTGATTTCATTGGTTAATTAAATAAAGAAACTGCTTGCCCTGATAGGTTAAAACATAGGTGGGAGGAGTAAACAGGAGGAAGAGGAAGTGAGGTAAGACTCCTCAGAGAGACGCGAGATAGCTCTGCTCTCAGAGACACATGCGAGGCAGCTCCCACCCAGGATGTACGTAGGCTAGAATCTTCCCGGTAAGCGCACCTTGGGGTGCTTAAACACATTATTAAAATGGGCTAAATTAATATGTTAGAATTAGCCTAGAAGAGGCTAGATAGAAATGGGCCAAGCAGTGTTTAAGTGAATACAGTTTGTGTATTGTTATTTCGGGCATAAGCTAGCCAGGTGGCCGGGGTGCTGGGGACGCAGCCCCGCCGCTCCTATTTCTACATAATGTGGCTATAATGTGTTTACTCTACAGAAAGAACAACAAAGGTACAAACTCCAAACAAATGTGATAACCAAAGAAATAGCCAGACTCTCAGCCCTCCACTCTCATTGTCTGTGACCCCTATATTAGATCCACAAAAGGAAATGTCTCATTGGCTTCAGTTACTCAGAATATTTTCATTGAGATCAGACTCCCTGACGTATTTAATCTAGATATATTCTAAATATGAACCTGTCACAGAAGAGATGTTAACTTGCATTCCAATTTCTTCCTCTACAGAGAATACAGTTAAGACTGTGCCCGAGGGATTGAGAGGGTGTGGATGAGGTTATTCAAAGGAGAGTCAGAGGAGGGAAGCAAGGCTCAGAAGCTTTGGCCTCATACAGCTCTGCTAGAGCCCTGGAGGAAGGGGTGAGCTCTCTGAGGGTGATGCTAGGGTCAATGACTGGAGCAGCATGCAGACTCCAGGGAACCAGAACCCTTCTGTTTCCTCTCAGCTACTCTCACTAATAAAAGGCAAATGAACTTTTGTTTCTAATGATTCTGGAATGTCAATTGTGGCATAGGAAATTAGTTTAGCTTTAAAAGTCAATTATAGATAAGTGTACCAGGCAAATGTCAAGAGAGACTGATCCTGAAATGTGGAATTTCCTAGAAGCCAGTGAACGCATGGAGGAAGCTTTGATCATTCTCACTCATCTTCAGGAGCAATGCAAAGTTAAACAGCAAAGCCCAGATCTGCTTCCAGCAGGGAGGGCCAGGCAGCGCCTCCACCTCAACCCTCTCCAGCACCTTAGTTCAATCCCCTGGTTTCTAAATAGCAAGAATACTATGTGCATGTCCTCTCCCAGGTGAAGTCACGTGTGTCCTCTGGCTCCTGTCCTTAGGTTGTCCTGCTCTATGCCTCTACCTACGTCCTGGTGTCCCTGAGCATAGACAGATACCATGCCATCGTTTACCCCATGAAGTTTCTTCAAGGAGGTGAGCAAGCACTCTTTCATAAAGATCTTTTCATGGGGTGGGATTCTTTTTGCTAATATTTTATTAATATTGTTATCTGCTCCAATCACGCCCCACTTTTCCTTCTCTTCTCTTTCTTCTCTTTCTCCTCTTCCAACACTGCCTAATGCATTTGAGAGTCCACAAATATAAAAAAATATGTGGGTACTTGGGGAGTGCTACCTGATCCTGGTCCCATATGGGACATCCTTGGTGGATGTCCAAGGACACTAGGAAGTGTTTTCACCTAGTTCCTTAAAGCCCTACCAGCAGGCATACCTTATGATGAAATGAGTGTAGTCATTCCTTATATCCCTGCCAGCAGGCATACCCTATGATGAAATGAGTATTGTCTCTTCATAGTCTTCATTTTCAAGAGACAAACACCTGCCCCCCCCCGCCCCCCACTTACCCCAAGTCAACAAAACTGGAAAAGTAGTTTTGAAAACAAAGGAACTTCTCCTTGGTCCAGGAAACCTGAAAGAAAATTGGAGATGGTACATAACACCTCCAATTGATGCTCTCAGTAGTGAGTGGGGCTAGGAGTGTTTCTTCATGGTGTCCAGTGTACAGGGCAGTGTACAGGGGAGGCAGAGCTCAGGAAGCTGGCAGTCCTGAGATGTGGAGACATCAGGAAGGTTCAACCACATCCAGTTCCTGTCTTCTGCACTCTGACCAGGTGGGAGGAATGGAACCTCTACTTACAGGTGGAGTAACCCTAAGATGCTGTAGATGAAGAGACTCTCCAGGGTCTCAGGAACCATCAGTGAGTGGTGGTGAGCACTGTACAGGACCAGCTAGCTGCCTTCTGGTTGGCACAAAGCTGACCTGGCCTCATGAACTCCTAAACTTACAGGAACTTAAATTTCACTGTAAAGACAGGGGGAAATGGATATCTTTTAAATGTAATAAAAACTAAACTGGAAACAATAAATAATGTATTTAAAATGCATCCCAAAGAATTTGCACGTTCACACACACATATTCTCTCTCTCTCTTTCTCTCTCTCTCTCTCTCTCTCTCTCTCTCTCTCTCTCTCTCTCTCTCTCTCACACACACACACACACACACACACACACAGAGCAAATAGAACTTTAAATCAGTTGTTAAAGAATGGCTTTGTTAATACATAAAATTGGACTAGCTCTCTAGCCAGCTGAAAACATCAATTCCCCGTGTCACAGCTAATTAAAAGCAGACCCTGTTGGGCCAGGAAAGCCAGTCATTCAAACATGAAGGACTAGGAGAACATAATGACAAACCTTCCATCATCGTAACATGAAAAGGGTCTCTCTAGGAATCACGCTGAGAGCAGAAGCAGTAAAGGAACACGTGTGTCGCTTCATCAAGGTCTTAAATGACTTATACAAATAAAAATCATGAACAGCAGCACAAGGACACGCGGAAATTTGTACCAAAAGAAAAAAAAGATGAAGAGCTAATATCTTTCTTATGACAAATTTGGCAAAGACTTAAGAACATCAACTGAAAAAAAAAAAGACATGAACACAGATCAAGAAACAAAGATATAATTAGGAGACACACAGAAGTGTTCATTTGGACTGCTAATTAAGGAACTGCAAGATTAAACATGAGGAGAGGAAATTGTACCAGTCAGCTAAATGAGATTAAAAGAAGAATGTTCTTGCAGCTCTATACAGTGGGATGCAGGTGGGCCTGCACCCCCATGTGGGAACTGCACCCTGCAGCAGAGGGATCACACCCATTTACTTATGAGGAAACTGAGGCTTATGGGGGCACTGGCAGGTCCAAGTGGCTCTCAGAAATCAGTCCCCAATAGTGGACCCTGTGTGCTTCCCCAAGTGTGTTCCCAGGTGCCCAGGCATCTTTCTCTTTTCTCTAAGCAGAGAAGCAAGCCAAAGTCCTCATCGGGATAGCCTGGAGCCTCGCGTTCCTGTTTTCTGTCCCCACACTCTTCATATTCGGAAAAAGGACGCTCGCCAATGGTGAGGTGCAGTGCTGGGCACTGTGGCCAGATGACTCCTACTGGACTCCATACATGACCATTGTGGCCTTTCTGGTGTACTTCATCCCACTGACAATTATCAGGTGAGAAGGGGGCTGAATGCCACACCTTCAGGTTAGTCATTGGTCCTAAGTCCTTGTGAGGACTTGTTGGGATGCAGGATTCTATCTAATACTATCATGGGCTAATCTCCTGCATCAGAGTTTGGGAAAGGAGAATGTTGACAGGGAGTGTGCTCATACACATGCATTGTGTCAAGTGGCTGTTCCCATCTTTTACAATGCTATCCTGTGAAATCAATTACTTGATTAAGTAAAACTTAAGATCAGAGAAGTTAAGGAACTTAATATCACACAAGTTTGAAATTCTGGTCTGTCTAATTACATATCCTGTTTTTCCCCTACACCATGTGACCTTTCAGATACAAATTATAATAATAGCTTCAGGGATCTTGAAGATTAAAAGACAGACATACTTAAAACAAATTGAACAAAAATACAATAGTATATGGGTACATGCTTGAGGATATGGCTCTGAGATTGGATGTCACTAGCACTTCTTGTATGTCAGGGACCAGTTTTGACACATATACCGCTTACCAGGGCAGGGGCATGCACGGGGCTTAGAAAAGTTAGAAAAGAGCATGAAGATGTTATACTTGTCAAAACTGGTACCCAACACTTGTACCACTGAAGGACAAAAGAACTCCAGGAAGAGAACGTGAATGTAAGGGGAAAAGCAGGTTCCAAGGCTGACCAAAGGCTAGAAATGGCTGGAGGCAGTAAGGGAGCAGGCAGGCAGTGTCTCTCAGGAAGAAGTAAGTAATGACCCCCTCCCATGGCTGGAAGAACAAAGAGGGGCAGTTTATTGCAAAAGGTCTTGGTAATCACGTCCCAGAACACTCCCTTGGTCCTGAGGCCACAGAAGATCCCAGCAGCCTACTCCAGGTAGGGTCCCACTCACTCACACAGCAAGACACTTGGGCAACAGTAGTCCTATCTGTATGCATGTGGCACATGGAGAGAGCTCCCGTGGCGGCTGTGCATGTGGCCCATGGTAGTCCACAAGTTTTTGAGAGTCCCTTACCTACCCAGACGGATCATCAAGTCATAGGAAAAGCAAAGTCAGCCTTTGGGTTGTGGCAGTACACAGGCAGTGAAAGAAATAATAATAATAATAATAATAATAATAATAATAATAATAATAATAAATCCCTGTAATTAAAATTCTGAATGCACCCCTCGTTGCCTAGAACACATGTAGCAGGATTCCCAGGACAAAGACAGCTCACATTTAGGAATGTCGGTGCCTGTGCAGAACACTCTACAAACTTGAGTTCTGGTAGACAATGTGAGGGGCTCTTGTCTCTTCTCCAAGCCCAGAGAAAGGTAGTACCCTTTCTTTATTTGATCTTTCTCAAATTGTGAGCTAGGACAATACACCTCATTACTCTAATGGACATCTGTTTTACTTATCATCAGCGTGGCTGTCCCTAAGTGTACCCAGACTTGCTTTGTGCTCGGTGCCATCTTTAGTCTCCTGAAAGCCTAAGATTGGGAGGAAGGGCAAAGCCTCACCATGCAGCTCTGACGTTTTCTCAAGTCATGCCTTACAGCAAAAGGAAGCTAAAGGCGGCAGCAGTGGCAGAGATCAAGACAGCCAGGTCACTACCTCATTCGAGGTGGGTGACCAGTCATCTTCCCCCAAACCGACAAATTAGCATTTAACATTTGTTTCAACTTCCTTCTGTCCTCTTCACCAACTTGAATCAGAGAAGGCTGGGTAGCAAGATGAAGGTCAAAGTTTACACGTCACCGAGGTAAGTCTTCGCAACCCTGCTGGAAGGAACTGAGTGAAAGGAGAGAGTCGATGCTTAAAGTAGAAAAGCTAGTAGGAGTGCCCAGCACAGCTCAGTACCAGGGCGAGGCTTGGGTGGGGCTTCACTCCTGATTAACTTGCCACCCATTCCTCCTGAGTCGCCACCCACCAAGCAGGTGCCTGCAGCAGGAGACCTGCACAGCACTAGGTGGCCCTTTCCTGGCTTATTTGTCAGGAGATCTGTGACTCTCACGTGTCATCGTTCCCACATTCCTTTGGCTGCTTTCTGCAGCAGCATGGCTTCTCCAGCCTGCCTGTTGCTTAAACTCCTGGTTTGTAAGTGTACTTCAAAAGTCAAGACTGAATTTGTTTGGGAAGTAATTTCAGAGAAGGTTTCATTCCACTCCCAGCACACCAGGGCCTCCATTACAGCTTCTTCTGTTTCTTGGCTATTGGTCTTCTTCCATGTCCTTGAGGTTCTTGGAAGCCAGAGGGTCAGCTTTGCTCCTAGTTCTCCTAGGCTGAGAACTGGCTTCTCTCTCTGGGGGAGGGGGCAAGGCATCCTCCACCTCGTAACCAAGCTCAGGCACACATTGCACTGACTATACTCCCTCTTCCTGTCTCCATCTCTGTCTCTGTCTGTATCTCTCTGTGTCTTTCTGTTTCTCCCCCTCTCTTTTTCTGTCTCTCTCCAACTTCCTTCGTTTTTTTTTTTATTCTAACCTCTCTTGATTCTGTTGTTGATACCTCTTTCATGTCACATTAAATGAACTCTTAACTCCATGCATCCCTAAACTAAGAAACAACCCAATGACGTTCACTCACTGTGGTAGGAGCCATGCCTCATAACTCCTAATCCACGCTCAGTTTATGTTTTTAAGTTCACTATGATAACAGGCAAAAAATATATTGTAATATTTCTCCGGGTATTTATTTGTTAGTTTATTATTATGTTGTTTTATTTTTTGTTTGGGGTGTTTTGTTTGTTCTGTTTGGGAGAACCAAGATTGTGTGGGAGACTTTGAGAAAACGTCATTCTGTAACCCAGACCATCCATCCCACAAGTCACTATGTAGCCCAGGCTAGCCTAGGACTCTTGCAGCACCCGTTTCAGCCTCACAAGTGGTGGGAGTACAGAGGCAAGCCACCACATTTAACTCTTCCTTTTGCTTTAGATTGCATTTCCTTCATTACAAGAGAGTGGAAACGCTTGTGCTTTGGTACCGCTTTTGTGTTCTTCAAGTAAAATATATTCGAACACTCATTTAGGTGAAAAGGTTTTCATTTCCCCCGTTCTATATCCTTAGAGATATTCCTTAACAGACAGCCTTCTCCATTTTTAATGTGTTCTGAAGAACTTGGCACTGGCCACTCCAGAGTACTGATGCACACTCACCTTGTGCCTTCTGCTCCCCCGTATTAACTGTTTCCAAATGACACCCCACTTCTGTACCCACGAACCTTCATGGCAGTTTCAGGATCACCCTACCTTGGTTGGTCCAAACTCCTTCACATCCATCATTTCTCCTTTCCGACATGCCCTGGGAGAGTTGTCTGTGCCAACCCTGGGCGAAGGAATCTGTGCCAACCCCAGGCGAAGGAACACTTGGGATAGTTTAGGGTGATGTAATTGGCAGTAATTAATGCAGATTGTTGCCTTTGTTTTCTTGGTCCCCAGTCTGGCATACAATAAATATTTGGTAAATGTTGGAATAGTTGAGCCATGCAGCCCAAATAGTAACCGGCAATAATGTGGCACATGTGTGCCTGGGTCATGGTCTCTTATCTCTGTCTCTGTCTGTCAGTCCCACTGTATGCTTCTCTCTCTCTCTCTCTCTCTCTCTGTCTGTCTGTCTGTCTCTCTCTCTCTCTCTCTCTCTCTCTCTCTCTCACACACACACACACACACACACACACTTCACATATGTGCTCCTAACGTGGAAATCTCAGATTATTTCATGCTCACATCACTTTGGGGTGCATGTCAGCTCAACTATTAGTATATATGCAAGGAAAGAATGAAGGAAAAGGCGAGATATCATGCCACCTGCAGCGAACGCTCTTGAGAGCTGTGTGTGCATGAATAAAGATGTCACAGCTCCATCATGGACCGAATCGGTTCCCCCAGGCTGGAAGTCACCATGACTGACAGCAAAGGCAGCACTCTGCCTTTCTGGGTCAGAACAACTCCTGTGGTTTCAAGGCTTACTTGGTGGAGCTGTCTAATTGCTGCAGTAAGGCTGTTGGCCCGCGTGTGGTCGCTCCGCTTCTGCTGTGCTTAATTTTTTGTGACCTAATTGATTTCTCACCTTCCTATCATCTTCTCTCCCAGAGACAAAGGGGCAGGCAGCAAAGATCTGTAGTCGCATTGCAGAGGTGCAGGTGGGAAGAGCACATTATTTATGGAACACTGATTTGTAGTGTGTGAGAAAAAAATCAGTTTATTTTGCTTGGACCATAGTGCTCAGACTGTGGGAAAGCCGCATGCTAAGGCAGTTCCTGTGGAATACAAGGCCATGGTGGCTAAAAGGGCCCCAGAGACTTGGCCAGTACTAGTCATGAGCATGATGCCTAAGGCCAAGGAGAATAGTGGGGTCTGTGTCAACTTATCTTACCAGGAAAGGAAGTGACAGCCTAAATACTGTGATCTACCAGGTAGTGAAAATTTTCCTGTTTTTATAAAAAAAAAATGGTCATTAGTTCACTCCAAGACCAGTGGGTGTTTGTGTGGAATGCCCAATCTCCTTTCCACTTCCACTCCGAGATTCTCTTAGCAGCCCCTCCCCTTGACATGAAAGTAGTTCAAAGACGGATGATCCAGGTCAAGCCAAAGAGGTGAAGAGACTATGTTCAGGAAAAAAGACCTCGATTTTTAACAAGAAGCCTGATAATGGGGTCATCTCTGCTCCCTTCATCTCTGTGGTGATGCCCAACTGACATGAAAAACCTGCACTATAGAGAAACCTGGGACTGTGGAAGAAACCGGGGACTTTAACACTTGGACAGCCACGAGCTTGAATTTACAGTTTTGAGAAATACATGTTATCACAACTAAGTGATCCGTTTCAGAGCTTTCTGTAGTTTGCCCCAACAAACTCTCTTCCTGATGCCCAACTCTTCGAAACTTGGTGGCACCAGGCTTTATCATCACCATGGAGACTGGTAGAGTGCCTTTTCCTGCAAACCTTAGAAAAAGCTCAGCTTGCTTGGCGGTAGTAGTGCACGCCTTTAATCCTAGCACTTGGGAGGCAGACGCAGGTGTATCCCTGTGAGTTTGAGGCCAGCCTGGTCTACAAGAGCTAGTTCCAGGACAACCTCCAAAGCTACAGAGAAACTCTGTCTCGAAAAACAAACAAACAAACAAACAATAACTAAATAAATAAAAAAGCTCAGCTAATTCTGTGGCACCAAGTGATGCGGCCATTCAAGTGTTTCTCTATTCTAAGAGTCCATGGAGCCTGGTACTAGCTATGGATATAAAACATTCAGTTTTCCTGTAAGTTCCTTAAGGAACAAGTTGTCCCAGCATCCCCTCTCAGAGACTGATCCTTTCTTCAACCCTCCCAATCCCATCTGCACACAGACAGACTCATGGCTCTGTTATTCCTCATGTCTTTTTATAAGTTCATTTTCCAAGATATTTCTTTACACATGAGCTACCGCAATGGCAAGCCATTCTGGCTTCAAGAATGTCCTTGTGTGTCTTAGGTACTTTCCTTGTTGCTAGGACAACATGTTTTTGGTGACAGAAGCTTAAGGTTTATTTTGGCTCACAGTTTGTGATTACAGGTCATCATGGTGTTCCTTATGTCACAGCAGCAGGAGCTGTGTTCCCAGTCAGGAAGCAAATTGAGGGACTGGAGAGCTGGTTCAGCAACTGAGAGCACTTACTGTTCTTTCAGAGGATCTAGTATACAATTTCCGGCACCTGCGTGTGGCTCACAACCTTCTGTAGCACTAGGCCCACTCTTGGCCCTTTTGAGCATCAGACATGCTTGTGATACAGACACATGTACACAGCTGGAACACACCCATACCCATGAACAGTGGTAAATTCTAGTGTTCATCTTGTGTTCTTTTCATGTAGTCAAGGATCTAAGCCCAGAAAATACTTCCACCTTACCTACAGTAGATCAGTCTTCCCATCTTACTAACCACTTTCAGATAATCCCAATACGCATGCCCAGAGGCCGATCTCTAAGTGATTCTGGATATCACCCAATTAACCATCAGGATCAGCCATCACACTGAACAAGACAAGATACGGTGAGGGTTAAGACCAGTCAAGGTGGACAGCCCCATAGGAGCTACAGAAGGGACACATCTGCTCTATAGGTTGAACACATCAGGAGGATGTCAGGAGGTACATGTGGCACATGCAGTTCTTAGATATGCCAAAGAGAAGCCTGTGGTGCTCTGTTGGTGTGCTAGCACCACGTGATGGTTAATGCCAAGGCTGTGATCAGCTCTGACATTCTCTACCTGTGTATGGGAATAACCAGCAGCCCTAACCACAAAATGTGGGTGGTGACAGGAAATGGTATAGTGTTTATGAGAGGCTCGCATCGTTGACTTTTTTATTATACAGAATATGAGGTCCTCTGTTCTATGCTCAGAGTTTCCCAAGCAAACAGGCCTTAATTTTAATCTTTCTGGCAAGTCAAAATTGTGGAACCCTAGCTTTGCTATCAAGAAAGTGAAGGTTTTATGTTCTTATTCCCATCGCTCACATGTGAAACCACAAAATATGAGCTTGTATGAAACAGAAAGAAAACACTCACAGTTGGCATAGGCTATTATTATATGGTTCCCAGAACCATATTGAGAGATTGGGCTAATGAAACAAGGAATGCTTTATGGAGAGACAGACACAGCAGGCTCATCACAGATTAATTACCTCCATGATGGAGGGCTAAGGCACGAGGTAAGAGCCATAACTTCTTTCCCCATCTCCACATCCCTGAGATAAATGGCAAGAGTTATTCTGGATATATTCTCTCTTCCCTGTCATCCAGTCACCCCAAACAGGGTATCACCAGGTCAAGAACAAGTGAGCAACCCTGGCATGACTGTTACTTCTTTCACCAGGTTAGTACAAAAGTTTCCTGTCCATTGTCTACCTCTTTTAAATCTTGACTCCATGCCATAGCTGGGGCTGATGCTTAGTATGGATATCCAAGACTACACATTTAAGTGTTCAGCAAGTTAAAAATGAGTCCGGGGTATTAGGAAAATGACCACAAAATCCAAAGTATTTTGGCAAGGTAGTAATTTTTATTTCTGCAGAGAGTGCTTAGCTTCATCAAATCTAGCAGCAAAGCACAACCAGTGGGAGCCACTAGGTTATTATTCCTAATGCAAAGGGGGTCCTGGGCATCACTCCCAGTGGTCAGAGCTCGGCCTCACATTCTTACACTGTGGCTAATTCTAAACGGTACAGTTGATACACAAGATGCAACTCTTAGCACCAGATGAAACCCTGGATAGAAATGTTGATTTCAAGAATTAGAATTTCTGCCAAGTGACTTCTTTACAATACTTTTAAAATGGAGTTTTGTCTTACATAACCCTGTAATAGAAAAGACAGTACGTTTCTTTTACATTTCTCACGAGTACTTATGGGTTCGAAATAAAAAGCAGAGATCTTCCTCTAGCCAGCTCCTTGCCCTTGGAAGCACAAATGTGCACTGTTAGTCTGTGGCCTCCCAGGACTTTATTTTGCATAAACAAAACATATATGTGTGTTTCTTTCTTTCTGTTATTTGCACAAATGTAAACATTATATATATTGGACCGAATTCAGTTTTGAAAAGTGTAATCAGCCATTTCATTTTGTTGCTCTTCCGGGGGCCCAGAGTTTCTGCTGTGCTAGTGCAGAATCACCTGTGAAAGCACAAACCATGTAACTTCTGATGCTTCTCGTCATTTTGATCCAGAGTGAAGGCATAAAGCTTATCCCTGGCATTGTCGGAATGGGACCTGCAATCCTGACTCTAGTGACTACTAGAACATCCACAACCCTACATTGCCTCTACATTCCATAAAGAACAATGGGCTGTTTAGACTGCCTTCTATAGATCATGAAGTAAACAGATAGTTAGAGGGCAGGGGTGCCCTGAGGCAGAGAAGTCTTTCAGTTTTCATGCCTTCAAGAAGTTTAAGTCTCCTGAGAGAGTTACTGAAATCAAAGACACAGGAGAAGTTGTATTTAAAATATCAAAGACTGTCTTTCCTTTCTGGGCTGCATGACCTTCATCACTGGGCTGCAGTAGACAAGGCTCTACACAGCCTGTGTTTGTCCAACAGAATGGTCCAAGGAAGTAAAGCTGACCATGAAAAAAGAACAGGGCAGGGAGTGTTTCTCTGCAAAGTAGCATGTAGAACAATATGGACTACAAGGAGACAAAAGAAAATGTATCCCAGGGACAGAACAAAGAGGGGTAGAAAACCCTGGAACTTATTCTTACCCAAGCCTACTATTCAGGAAAGGAGGGTCCATACTCATTTGGTTGTCCTGCTCCTATTGGCTGAGAAACCCAAGACAAAGGTCTGCCAAGAAGCAATGAGGTGGTAAGAGCAGGAGGGTGTAATGAAGTGAGGAAGTTGTGGAGAGATTTGATGTCCTGACAGTGATAGTGTCTCAGGGAAATGAGCTTGTTCAGGTGCAGCCAGGAATCCGGCTGGAGAGCAGCTTTCTAGCCTACATCACCATCACTGATGGCTGCTGTGGTCTCTGGCTATGGCAGCAGGAGAGAGGTGTTTGAAGATTATGATATTACTAGGGAAGAGGTTAGAAGATTCATGTGTTTCTAGAGCACATGGACTAAAGTTGGGTAGATTAGCATGGGTCCCACAAAGAGACACTATGCATATTCATGAAGTACCCCCTGCTATTGTTTGACTGATCTGGTGGTTTGAATGAGAATGGCCTCCGTAGACTCATATATCTGAATGATTGATTCCAGTCAGTGGAACTGTTTGGGAAGGATTAGTAAGAGTGAGTGCCCTTCTTGGAGGAGATGTGCCACTGGTAGTGGGTTTTGAGGTTACAAAAGCCCCCTCCAGGCACAGTGTCTTTCTCTCTGACTACAACCTGTGGATCAGTATGTAAAGCTTCTGCTCCATCACCATGTGTCTCTTCTTCCCACCATGATGATCACAGGCCAAGCACCTAAACCTGTTAGAAAGCTCCCAGCTCTGTGCTTTATTTTATGAGTTGCCTTAGTCATGGTGTCTCCTCACATAACTTGAACAGTAATAAAACATCAGAGAAGATGAAAAATTCTACAGACAGGCAGCAACGACAGTCATACAGCAGTTTGATTATACCTATTGTTACAGAACAATTTAATTAGAAGGATTAAAATGTAATCTGAGTATTTTATTTTGTCAGAGTAAAAGAATTTTTTTTTCTAAAAGAGAGATTACAAAGCTTTGTACTGCTGCTGAAGAGTCCGGAGAGAAAGTGCAGGAGTCATTGTGAAGGAACAGACCAACTAATTAGTTGGTCACTAATTAGATGGAAAAGTTGAGAAAAATGGAGAAAACTACAAAGAAGATATTTCTGAGCAGTGACTGTTGCTCTAAGAAGCAGCTTGCCTGGAACAGTAAATGACAAAGATACATACGCCGTGGTTCCTTTTGTCTAGCTGACTATCAGGGACAGCCTGGCTTTATGTTCCTGTGATTGCCTATAAGTAGAAGAGGCGTCACCTAGACCCAGGTCTTTAGCTTATATGACCTTTCTGAACTTTTCCATCATGCTTGTGACTCATTGTTAGTAACATTTGAATTAGCAATGAGTTAAATACTGGGATCATGGCCAGACAGCATTAATGTCTTCTGGTCATGACCTCACCTTGTGTTGTGGTTTACCACACACACAATGTCCCCTTCTCTTTGGGCTCATGGGGTTTCCTTCTCTTTGGGGAGGTTGTGGAACTTCTGGCAGATGAACTGCGACTGCAGGAAGCAGATCTTGGAGGGGATGGAGTAGGGGTTCTTAAGGATAGAGCCCAACCTTACTTCCTGTTCCATCTCTGAACTGAGCAAGCAGCCTCTCGTGACTGCTGACAGAGTCACAGAGCTGTGGGCTATTCTGGTCTCCATGCCCTCTCCTTAAACCGAGATCCCAAATTTACCCTTCTTCCCTGAGGCTGCTGCTTCTCAGATCTTTGGTAACAACTAGAAAAGTAACTAAGACACCTTGTGCTGCCTTCTCCTGGGAACTGAGTTCTGATCTAGCAAATGTTTCATTTAGAACAAAGAGAAGCCTCACTGCTAACCTTCTCTCATCTTTTCCCTTAATGGGGCCATAGAGTACCAGAAAATCCCTAGACGGTAGAACGAGAAGGAAGAGAATGCTGCACCAAGGCCTGGGGGTCCCTGGGGCACTAAGAGGAGCTCCCAGAGCAAGAATGAAAAAAGCATTAAGAAACAAAGTTTTAACATCATCATTAATTAAGTTATAGTCTAAAGCCCATTAGAATCCATTAGTGCTTTGTCAGCTACTACAAATTGGAACTCTGATTTTTTTTTAACTACCAATTCTCCAGAGGAAAGATTATGCAGTTTAAAAATAAAGCAGTGTTTTCCCAAAGTTTTTAGTTGACACATTCAGTAAACTTTTAAGTGTCAAATGGTGTTAAGAAGCGTTGAATTTCTTGTATTTATCAAAGGAGATGTGAACCACAAAATTTGCTGATGTGTGTATGTTATTGACATTCTGCTGGCACAGACCTCATCACTGGAGAAGTGGGGGTGTGATGGAATGTGGAAAACTCGGGATTAGGGCAAGAAGAATGGAAATTGCACTCTTAAGTCCACTGATATGCAAGCCCTATGCATGCTCAGCTCTTTAAATATAATCACATTTGACACTAAATTTCAAGAGGTGTGCGCTACAGACTTTCAACTCGAGCTTTGAGTGTTGGTTATCAATTACTGTATAACACGTTATCACAAGCTTAGTGCGTTGAAACAGTATAGATCTCCAGCATGCAGTGTCTCTGTTGGGGCCTGGACAAGACTAACCGGATCTGTAATGGGTAAGTGATCATCAAGGGGCTTAGGAGGTGTGGAAGGTCACCGGAGGCACAACTCAGAAAGGGTCTTTCCAAGCTCTCTCCTATTTTTGCAGAATTAATTTCACTTGGCCTTCAGGATTAAAGGCAGCCTTGCCTTGAGAAATATGCTGTTAGACGATTGTTCCATTTTTGTAACCCTAGGGACTGCAAGAATTTAGCTGAGGCAAGTAACAGGTCCCTGTTAAACCCAAGGAGACAAGATCACACTATGGCAAGAATACAATGGAGGGACACAGAGGCTGTCCTATCGTGAGGGGGTATGCTGCAATATTCCTGTAATCCCAGCCTTTATGGAGTATTCAGAAGGACCATGTGCTTCAAACCAGCCTGAGCTACATAATGGACATTTTTCTAGCATTTGTGAGGTCCCTCTATAATTCCAGCCTTGTAACTCCAAGGTCTACAGGGGTTTCTCAAAAGCAATCTGACCAGAGAAACAAACCATGTCTTAATTTGGGGTTTAGAAAGCCAACTTCATTGAAAAGGTAGAAAAGAAATAAGGCAGATGACTGCTGATGTCAACCACAGGTCTCCACACACCCCCTCCCGCCACACACAGTCCTTTGAAAGTGTCAAAAGTAACTAAACTTCAAAAACATATGCACTGACGTGTACATAATCCTAGGTCTTTCTACCTCCAAAGGTTATAGTGTTCAAATTATAATCTATGCTGCACTGTTGAATATCTAAATTATTTATCTCCTCTGTATCTTCATCTCTTCATTTAAGACACTAGCAGCTCCATCCAACTGACTCTTATAGTCCTTCAGATCAGCAAGCTTAGCTGGCAGGAATGGTTGAGAACCCTCCAGGGTACCTTTCCCAAGGGGAAACAGGAGCGGTAGCCTCTCTGAATCCTCACACGAGGAACTGATCAGCCATGTTAATGTTCCCTGTGGTTCATTCTGCAGTGTCATCTATGGCCTTGTGATCCGAACTATTTGGATTAAAAGCAAAGCCCACGAGACGGTGATTTCCAACTGCTTGGGTAAGGCTCTGACTATCTCAACCCTCCTGCTGAACTTCTCCTCTAGCGGGATGAGCTGCGGCTGCTTGGATCCACAAGTGTGCTTGGTTCCAGCAGGACCCAACAATGGGGACCCCAAATCTGCCCAGAGGGCTCTGTCTTCCAGTCAGCCTCCCTGAAAACTCCTGGAGAAGGCTGGAGAGATGTGGTTCGGGATGTAGGGGCACTTGTTGCCAAGTCAGAGGACATGAGTTCAACACCCAGAATTGACATGGTAGAAAGAGAGAATAGACTCCAAAAAGTTGTCTGCTGAACCCCACACAAATAAGAAATTAATTAATTAATTAATTAAAATGAAAAAAATATACATGGGAGAAGGGAGAGGGTACTTGGAACTTGTTCAGTCATATAAGCAAAGTCCCTTGAAGCAACTTTAGAGGCAGTATGGGGAGTCACCCTAAATGTATGCCAGGCACAAAGAACCTTGAGAGCTCAACATGCCTACCAAACCTGAAGATGAGCTTCTCTGTTTGTCTTGGACTTAGAAATGGGTAAATCTACCATCTGATTAGAGGATGATCTTAGCCCTGACATCAGGCGCAGCTCAGTCCACATGCCTTCCCTGATATTCTAGCCCAACAAGACTGGCACGAGACAGCCCTTCCCCAAATTCCTTTTCACTGCACTTCAGGGCACCTCTAGGAAGACTACTACCTGGTTAGCTTATACTGGAAAAGACCCGGCAAATATATGAGCCAGAAAGAAGACAGGTTTCCAGCCTTGCTATAATGTGGCAGTTATGTAGAATGAAACCACTCTGCTTAGGTCCCACTTTCCTCTCATCCCTTACGTGAACACAAGCACATACTCCACAGGCCCGCACGAACAAAACATCTACAGATGTTCACACACTTAGATTTCTATATACTATAAAACACACATACACACAACACAGCCCAACACACACCATCTGAACTCAGATAGCAACCACTAAGTAATGTATAAAACTTTGGAAGAAGCTTCTGCTCTGTATCTATTACTGCAAGCCATAACACCTTACAAAGTCATGTGACTTCTTTGGGCTCAAGTGAGGAAAATGAGTATCGGCATTAGATTTTTTTTTCTAATCTTTGTTTGGACTTGAGCTCCCTAACTCTGCAACAGCCATAGACAGAGCTTGGTTAAACACAGTGGAAGTTTCTTAGCTCATGTGATAGGAGATAGCCAAGAGGATCCAAGGTTTATCAGATGTGAGCATTTGTGTCTCTTTCCCTAGAGAATTCAGTGAGGTATGCGAATCTTGGCATCTCCATCTTAATGCAGGTGTGTTCTGCTGTGTTCTGCTGCTTGCTAGAAGCAGTATAGGACAATGGACACAAATCTTAGATCCAATGTCCCAGTGACACAGACAGGACAGAGGGAGAGACAGAACATCTACTTTAGGCTGCTGGAATCCTTTCCTTTTGTTACCTCTCTAATCCCCGTCCAGCTTTCAAGGTGGTATTCTGTAGATAAAAAGGGGCTCAACAGTGAGACGAATTACAGTTTCTATATGTGGCACATGGTGACATGACCAGGATTCAAGTGCATGTCACTGATTAGGACACCCATGCTTTTTCCTTTAAGCCCATTCATCTCCCACAAGGAAAGAAATTAAAGAAGGAGAAGTGATAAATGGCTTTTTAACGAGCCCAAATTTACCCCCTCCTGAGCGTTTTTATTAAAAATCCAAACTTGAGATCTTCGTCCAGCATACCGCCCACAGCGCTCCCATGGAGAAGCTTCCCCAGCCCATCTCTAAAGCTTTGTTCTCTATTTGAAGGTGAAGGTCTGGTTTGATTGAGGTAGCTAGGATACCAATATTTTAATCCTCTATCCTGTGATTTCTGCCCCTTACAAAAGGTTGGTGTGTTCGTCCCTGCCTGTCCCTCTGAGCTCTTACCCTCCTGTTCATACCCCCAATAGCTCTTCTGTTGCCTACACTCCTCAACAATGATCTACGGTGAAGCTTACCTCATTTTCCTTGAATTCACCAATCAGAAAAAAGGAGCAAGCCACACAAAGTCAGAGATCTGAGGTGATCTTCAGCAAGCCTCCCCATCACTGTCAACTAGCTCCTTTCTCTCTGTAGGGCCTCTTATTATCTCCCTTCTGTTGTATATTTTAGTGTTGACATTGGGCTTCCCCAACTTCCAGGACTGAGTCAGTACAAAGCAACTTAGAGATACCTGTCCACTAATATGCCCAACATTGCCTTGTTCTAAATTAGAAATGGCTTCTGTCAATTTTCATTACTTAATATAATTTTAAATCTCTATTGCACCTGTGTTTAGCTTGTCACCCTCCGTGATCTCCTTCCAGAATGAGGCTAGCTGCAATCTCCAGAGTTTATCCTGTCTGAATTTTATTCCTCAGTGGACTTTCCTTGACTTCCCATGTGTCAGAACAGCCAAGGCTCTTAGGAGCTGGCTGGTAACGGGGTCTCCAGCAGTGCTGGCACGCCAGGGTTAGTGCTCATCAACAAGGTACATTGGCTAAGATTAGTGTGAACAGAAGCTCACTTTGTAAACACTGTCTGCCAAGTCCAAGTCGTCCTTAGTGTGGAGCCCTTCTTCTTGCTGACAAGTGTGTTTGCTTTTTCCCACCCAGGGGTTGACTCAAAGAAAACAAAAAGGAAACAGTTTCATAAATGACCTAAAGGTTTTCCCACAGACAGATGATGTAGACCACAAACATAGCTTTCACACAAATGTGCATTTGAAGTCTGGGACAAACTGTTCCTTATGGTGAGGGCATTCACTGCACAAGGATGGGAGATTGGGGAGGGCAAGCCATGAGACTGACAAGGTATAACATTTCTGGAGAGAACTGGGTCTCCCCATCATGTCTTTGTGTGTGTGATGTGATCAATACTGTGTCAAATGGCAGGTTTCAAATTCTGTTAGGCAGAATGAGGTAGAGAGGGGAAAAAAACCCTTTAGATTGGGTACTAGGTTGAAGTTCTGCTTCGTAGCCAGACAGCTTTCTGATGAGCACATGAAGAACTCTCAGCACCAGCTGAGGACACAACACTTTTCTACCTATTCCTAAAAAAAAATGCATGAGGGAAAACAAAAATATGAGCAGATGACTATTATGGAATTGCGTAGCTAGCATGATGCCATGCCGTTAATATGTTGGCTGGTCCCAGCTAATCAGCAAACTAATACAATTCCCATCAAATGAGAATTAAAACATTTTTTGAGTCTTTTAGATGTTTATAAGACAGAAAAGTTCAGGAGCCAAGAAAATCCAAATTATTCCTGAAAAAAAATAGAAAAAAGTAGGACTGTTTTTCTGTGCCATATATAAGTTTATTTTAAAGTCAAAGCTGTGAGTAGAAAGGCATCGACATAAAGTAGATAACAGTAGAAAATAATATGGCCCAAAATAGATCTCTACACACATAGTTCTTGACACGTATCAGAAGGTCATGGGGAAATAAATTAAAACTTTACTTCAATCTATAGACAAACGTAACTCCAGGGAAATTAGAATCTTAGACATAAAAATATTTTTTTTAATTTTTAAACAAAAGTTAGGTAATATCTTTATGATGCTGGAAAATAAAAGATGTTACAGACAAGATGCATGCTAAATTAAATTGCAAGTCAGAGTGCATTAGTTTGACTGCGTCCGCATTCTGAAAGCCAGTGTGCACACTCCATGAGTGGCCTAGAAAAAGATGAGCTGAGAGAATGCATGGGGAACTCCTACAGAGCCATTTTAAAAGGGGATTTTAAAGCCAATCACATGTAAAAAAAAAAAAAAAAAACTCGGCAAAGCACGAACAGGCATTTATCAGAAAGGAAAACCAAACTCAGAGCTCCATCAATAACTAGGGAAGTGTGGATTTGATTCTCAAGTAGATACAACTGTCCACCCACAGAATTGGTTTAGAAAATGATCTGGCAAATCTAAGGGCTGGCATGCACACAAATTTAATGCTTTTTGGGTTGCTCAGCAGTAACACTCCTCATGCCTGCCTCAGACTGCTGGTCTGTTTGCTTCTCGTCTGCCTCACAGGCTGGCAGCCATAGCCAAATCCTCAGATCTAAACCTTGCTCCTCTTCCCTTTTCAGTCCCCATCCCTCCACTCAGTGGATCCATCCTGAGGCCTCTGAAGCAACAAGGGGGAAGCCAAGTCCTTGGTCTGATCTTTGCCACAAGGTTAAATCTTAAAGGGGTATTTTGTTGTTGTTGTTCCAATTTCTCAGTGTTAATGGCTTCATTTGGGAACGGGCTGTTCTTGTCTGGATCTGCACATTTAGAAAAGGCTGGTTCAAGGTCGCTTTGTATTTTCACTTCCCAAGAGGCCACATGAGAAATACATCCAGTGCAGAGCAGACAGTTGTTGCTCACAGCTCCACAAGATGAGAAATGTGGAGACTTTCTCTATCTCCTTTATTGTCCTTGTTAAGTCAACCAACTCCAATCGAAGCTCATTTCTTTTTCTCCGGTTCCTTCCTAAACATGGCTGGTACCAAATCAATACAATAACAATCCAGCTAATCCACTGTTAGCACTCAGTTTACCCATCTCACTCCCTGTGCTCTGACAGAGTAGGCACACAGATTCCCCTTGCCTAGCTCAGCATGTGGCTCATCCAGCAACCAGATCACAGTATCCCAGATTCCTGTCACTGGCTCATCAGACAGTGTCTTGTGTTTTGTGTTTCTATGAAGGCAGCATTACATATACAGTACTAATGTCTGCTAGGGAAAGGGAAACTCTAGCAGCTATATAAACTCTGAAATATGAGTACCCTTAATACAACAGCATTTTAAAATATTTGTGTCTTTTTATTTATGTGTATGAGTATTTCTCCACATGTGTGTAAGTGTGCTACAAGTAGGTTGTACCCAGGAAGGCCAGAAGAGGGCATGGATCCCTTGGAACTAGAGATCTTTGCCTAAACAGAAGGGCAGAGTACAAAAACAAATAACCTGTGAGTTTGTTGACACTCCCTCAGACCCTGGTGTTGACACTCCCTCAGACCCTGGTATTACCTCCTGTTAACACTGAGGTAAAAAAACAAAAACAAAAAACAAAACAAAACAAAAAAAAACTGAGAAAAAGCTACAGATAAGCAAGCTAATAGGGTGGGTAGGCAGAGTCCAAGACGAGAAAAGACAGAAGTTCTCCCAGGGCTTTAAAGTCAAAAGACTATGTAAGTTTGGGGTCAGCTGGAACATTCTGGCATAATCACAATCCTTATTGTGGTCATTGGGGTGGGAGAGAGCTGAATGTGATCCTCAGATGCCCAAAGTCCTGGAAGATTCCTCAATTCTACTCAGATCCCTGCAACAGCAGAGCACAGCAAGTGAAGCCGTGGTTCTGGGAGCCGGTAGCAGAAGGTTGAGAGCAGGCAGCCCCATGATGGGCAGTGATGTTGATCAATCTGTGATGGACGGGCTGATTGAGATCAAGAGTCTTGAAGCAGAGAGCCAGAAAGGGTAGCTGCACAAGGGCACGAGCATCTTCAGAGAGCATCCAGGGTGGTTCTAAAGAGGCTGCAGCTGTTGCGCAGATGCTGCCCAAGCCAGGGCCTCTCCACAGGAATGTCTCAGTAGAGAACTTGGGGCTGGGGTGTAAGAAAAGCTTCACAGAGCAGCAGCAACAATACAGACCTGGCCAAGACAAGCTGCAGCCTGGGAATATGGTGGCCAGGGGAGATCTGAGCATATTCTCAGATATTCCCTTGTATTTGCCAAGATAAAGTAGCCCCAGAAGGACCCTGGAAAGGAGACGGCCCATCCCATAGTTAAGCAAAGCAGGCCACGGAGACAAAAGCATTTAGCTGAGGATTCCAGGGGCAGCTGGGTTATATTTGTGGATGAAAATTTCTTGTTGATCAAAATTAATTATAAGCTTTAAAATCTTCAAAATATTCATTTAAAGAAATCAACCTGAAGTGCACAAAATTTCAACACATGAAACTTCTTTTCAAATATTTCTAAAATAGACTTCCTTGTTTCAAACAAACCATCTGCCCACATCCCAGGTCCTGGCAGGGGAGGGGAGCCTCCCTATGCAACAGGAAGGAAATTCACCTCCATTCAAAGTTCCAGAGCGTGCTGTTTCAGTGGCATAGCAGGCAGAGTTCCAGATGACCACTCCCCAGATCCAAGGGCTGGGATCACATGACAAATGGGATTCTGAGCCAGCGAGATGTCTCAGTGGGTAAAGGTGCCTTCTTCTCAAGCCTGAGTCAACCCCTTGAGTTCATGTACAGATGGAAGAAGAAATCCAACCCCACACGTCCCCTGACTCCGTACATTCATCAAGGCACTCACATTCTTTTCTCCACAGTAATAATTATATAATTATTGGCTGAGGAGATGGCTCGGCCATTAAAAGAACTAGTGCTCTTCCAGAGGTTCTGAGTTCAATTCCCAGTAATCGCATGCTGGCTCACAACCATCTGTAATGAGATCTGATGCCCTCTTCTGGCAGGCAGGTGTCCACGCAGACAGAGCACTCATGCATAAATAAATAAATAAATCTTTAAAGAAAAAGTAGAAAAATTATAGAATTACATAAACAAGCAAACAAGAAATAATGAGAACCTGGTAACTCTGAAAGGAGCCTGAGTCCTTGGGAAGATTAAAAACTGGAGCTGACCCAATGAAAACCAAACCTCTGCTGTGACCCCACTACAGTTGCACCCTGGAACGAAAGCAGGGTTAGCAAGCATGCTTCTTCCAGCTTCGGTTCTAATGAGCCTGCTCCTCCCAGCTGTACAAGCCATTCAACCAGTGAGAGCTGAATTTCACTGCTTTCAGTCCAGCTCAGTGCCGAGTCCTGAGTAGAAATAATCCTTTTATCTCTCAATAAAGGGGAATTACCTGTATCCTGTAACTCAGCTCTCTTTGAAGAGCTGTCTGTGAAGCTGGAGGCTTTGCCTTTGCTGGAGTGGTCACATTAAAGATGATTTTCACTGATCTCATTGGGAGATCCAGAGGGCAGGGAGTTGATGATATTGTCATCCAGTCGCCCTGTGGAAAGTGTTGAGATTTTCCATTTTAAAAGATTTCAGAGCACAAATGTCATTCTCAAAAACTTTCCTGAAAGACAAATTAAGTTTTCAAAGCCACACTGCTTAGGGACCAGCTGTTACCTTGGGCCGGCGTGTGGGGACACTTGGAAAGACATAATTTGATCTGCTACCATCTTTTGTTGCCCCCGTGGAGATAATCTCACCCTGATAATTTCCTGCTGTCTATGGCAACACCATTGTATAATAGACTGTCTAGGGTAGTAATACTGTCAGTTTTCCTCTATAAAGACAGCTCCCTTTTTGTCCCGAAACACTGTTAAAACGTAATTCAAGCCAAGTGACAAAGTGACTGGTGTGCCGGCAGAGAGGTTGACACCTTGGATACAGTTTGATTTTCCAAACTAGGAAACCAAGACTGGGAACTTTAGACAACTTTCCCATGTTTTCCCAATGTTTATTCCCTGAGTGTGTGTAAAGGTTTCATGTCCTATGAGATGGGAATTTCTGAGAGCAATAAATACTTCCAGCAAGGAGTCCTGTGGCCAACCTTCCATCTCCCAAGCCCCTTCTCTTCACTCATTTCACCAGATCTGTTGCACTTTCTGCGCATCTCAATCAACCATAATATAATAACTATGCAATAACTCAATTGTAAGAAGTAGGTGTTGATTTATTCAGCACACAATTTTGATCCTTTAATTCATGGACTTGAACCATAACAAAGCCCCCTCCACATATTCTCACAGTCATCCCATGACTATCTCGCCCTCAGATGGCATTCACATATGACTAGAGTTTATGTGCAGGTTCAGACATGGCTCTGTCTTGTGCCTTGGGCTTTACAGAGAGCAGAGTTTCACAGGAAGATCTGTGAACTGGTCTGCAAAAGCCATTCTAGGGGTAACTGCAGTGACTTCATGGGTGACTCAGCACAGCTCAAGACTGAGAGCACCCCTCAACAAGTAGACTCCACCCCCTGCAGCTCTGTGCTCTAATTCCAGCTTTGGCTGTTTCAGTAGCCTGACCTTATCTTCTAAGAGAGTGTGGGCACCTCGTGGCATTTGCATTAGACTGCAAACTGAACAGGTCCTAGCAGCCATCCCTGAACCATCCAAGTCTAAGATTGCCCCAGAGGAGCAGAACATAAGCAGGTCTGAAAGTCTAACCTTCCTTGTCCTTTTAACATTTTGTCCATTTTACGACCCTTCTTGTCACAGATGGCAAACTATGCAGCAGCTACAACCGAGGGCTCATCTCGAGAGCAAAAATCAAGGCCATCAAGTATAGCATTGTCATTATCCTCGGTAAGAAATATCTCTCCTTGCGTTATACATCTGAATACCATTCTGAAAGCAAACTGGTGATAGCCAGGCCATGCAGGGAAGGAATATGGTACAGTCACTTCTACCTTTCATTACAATGAAAGGTGCAGGATTCACCAGTGTGTCTGGTTGCTTCAAGAGCCAATAACTGGCTCCGAATCCCTCTCTCTGTGAATATAGTTGCCCACCAAAATCATGGTCTGAATCACTCTTACACAATCTGATTAGGACTGAGCTTCTAAACAAATCACCCTTGATTCAGAGGCTTCATTTAAGACATTGTCTCTCCTATGAAATAGTAGATGTGCATTCTTTTTCTTCTGGATATTTAATTTCAGAGTCAATAATACTTCCCTTATGGCCAAAGCTTATATTCCTCACACTGTCTTCTGCTCTTTTCTTCCTGCACTTAGAATCTATAAAATCAGTTTGCACTGCTGTCTGTCAAAAATGGTAAGAGAGATGCATGGCTCACTTTTTCTTACTTTGTTACCCAACAATGACACCTCCTCAGGCTACCCTGGCGAGTATTTTTAAATAACTCTCCTCTCACTTCATCCCAACTTGCTGATTTGTCCCTGTTTTCTAACTGTTTCTAGCATGAGACACATTCATAAATATAGTTTTATTAAGACATATCTTGATATAGGATATATATATATCTTTACTAAGTATATCTTTCCTGACACATTTATAAATCCATAAGGTCAATGACTTGCCCTTGAGTTAATCATGCTATCCTAAACGTAAGTTACACATACACCACTGAGTTAATACTTGTGTAATGAACAAATGGAAGCAAATATAGAAGGGCAGGAATGTGTGCTGTTTCTTCTTGTTTAGCTGATATGCCTCACCTCTGCTCCTTTAGAAGCACTTAGGAGCCCCCAGGAAGACCTTAGCTGTGTGTCAAATCACAAGAATAGCTCTTTCTCCCTTCCTAAAATACAAAATGCCAAACAGCCCACGTTCAGCATGGCTGAGCCATCAGAGAAAAGGCACACAGCACACGCCAGCTGAGCTGCAGGGGCATTCAAGGCTCATCGAAGCTCTAGGAACTCTTTCAGGGGCTTCTGAAGGAGAGCAAAGATTCCTTGCCTTCGCAGCCAGAATCACAGACGCCCATTTTCTGGATGATGAGAGAGGAAATACACGCTTAAACATGCATTCCCAAGCTGATGTATTCCTGTTCAATCAGAAATTTTTATTCCATATGAGGTCTGTCCAGTCTGCAGACAGGAGTGCCCACAGGCAGGCCAGCATGCTGTCATAATGAAACAGCTGATCTATAGCAAATGTTTTTGTCATGCTCTTTTACCATCATAAAATGATAAGTATCAATATTAACAACTACTGCATTTTTAAAGTCAACATACTACTCTAATAAATAGCTAGAGTGAGAGTTAAGTTAAAAAGCCTTATAATAGAGCAATGCCAGTTTTTATATGCAACTACATGGGCACAACTTCACTGGAAGAGTAATAAAGAAATCAGATGCCTACACCTGTACTGCTACAACTGACAACAAGTACAGATGTTTCCACTGAGACACACAAATACAAGGAGTTTTACTGTCACTACCTGATTTTCCAAGCAGGCAAAAAAAAAAAAAAAAAAAAAAAAAAAAAAAAAAAAAAAAAAAAAAAAAAAAAAAAAAAAAAAAAAAAAAAAAAAAAAAAACTGGTAAGGCTTCAAATTGAACTAACTCATCTTGTCCATAAAGGGACTATATTTCTGAAAGCTTCAATATTTATTAAAATATTCAGGTGTATCTATAAAAATTGTTAGCTCTCTAAACTACAGTATCTCATACATAAATGCCAAGTTGACAATTCAAAACAAATATGAAACAAAATATTGACTTATGAACTTCTGCCTCCAATATGAGGAAGAATTGACAATCCCACAAAATACACATATACAGACATGCATGCGCACAAACACACACACACAGAGAGAGAGAGAGAGAGAGAGAGAGAGAGAGAGAGAGAGAGAGAGAGGGAGAGAGCATAAGAACTGTCCCAGTAATGGCATTAACCGCTCGGAGCACAGAAAGATGGTGATCTTAAGTGTTTAAATGATTCCCATTTAAGATATCAAGTCCACTTATGGGAGAAATTATGAATTAATTTCTCTTTTCCAACTTCTGGATCAAGTTCCTGAATTTCTACCTAATGACAATGGAAGATAGTTACCCCTGCATGCGGATGTCCATGGGTGCTGAACTTCTACTCTAGGGCAAACTCTGGGGGTGAGAAAGGGTTGAGAAAATAAAGTCACAGTGATGTGACAGGATAGAAGTGGAGCAGGTTGGTGTAGAGGAACCCAAGGCTATGCAGTTCTGAGTTTGCCTGTGTTATCCAGAGAAATGGCAGATATATAAGTGGTAGCCAGCTTTATGACAGAAGGATAGATGACACAGATAGATGAGAGATAGATAGATAGATAGATAGATAGATAGATAGATAGATAATTGATAGACGATAGATAGATAGATAGATAGATAGATAGATAGATAGATAGATAATAGAGAGAGAGAGATAGATAGATAGATAATAGATAGATAGATAGATAGATAGATAGATAGATAGATAGATAGATAGATAAATAGATAATTGATAGATAGAAAGATAAATAGATGATAGATAGATAGATAATTGATAGATAGATAGATAATAGAGAGATAGATAATAGAGAGATAGATAAAAGATATATAGAATAGATAGATGATAGATGAAAGATATATAGAATAGACATATAGATGATAGATAGATAGAGAGATGATAGATAGATAAAAGATATAGAATAGATAGATAGATGAAAGATATATAGAATAGACATATAGATGAAGATGAGAGAGAGAGAGAGAGAGAGAGAGAGAGAGAGAGAGAGAGAGAGAGAGAGAGAGAGAGATCACTTCACTGGCTCATGAAGGTCAAGAAATCTCAGGCTCCATGGTGGAGTGGGAAACTCCGATAGCCACTAATGTAAATTCAACAATTCAAGTCTAGATCTGAACCTAAATGTTCAAGAATAAAATTGACTCCTAATGTTCCTTTTTAATTCAAAGTTTGGGCTATTGCTCCAGGTTTTGGTTCTCAAGGAGAACCAAGCAGAAAGAACGAATTCTCATAGGTCCTTCTTGTTATAGTTATGACTTCAATAGATCTGATGAGGCCTCTTCACCAGCAGAAGGCAAGATCTCTCTCAGAAACAACCTCACAGACAACTAGATTAATATTTAACCAAATGTCTGGGCACCTTGGATCCTTGTCAAGATGGCACATAAATTAACCATCACAATTGAGATTCCCACATCTCCTTCCTATCCTCCGAGGCACTGAACTCACACACAGTTGATCTAGACACAAGTATTGGATGAGTGCTTTGGGGAAAGGCTCACTTAAGCAACTTGAGATCATAATGATCTCATTTATGGCCCATGCTTTAAAAATAATAGCATCATTTTATCTGTTGTATATCCTAGAACTAGAAATCAATGTGATCAGATTTTATCCTGTTCTGTCTGTTTCAGGGGATCTCTGATAGCTCCTGCTCATTTGCCTCAGCACTGTGATGGGTGGGAGGCCCTGACTGTTTCTATCAGATCCTAGAATTTCAGCAATAAGTCCACACCAGTGGAAATCAGAGCCCCCTTTCCAGATAGAGGGGATTCAGGAAATCTCAGTTCAGGAATGGTGTCTCTAGGACATACGCATATTTAAGCAAGCATGACAGTCCTGTTCCAACACACCAAACTGTTCACAACAGCATACCCAGGCCAGTATTGCGGAGAGAGCTCTAGCGCCAAAGAACATCCCAGTTAAAATTCCAGTCAGTCATGGCCAGCCAAGAGTGATGTTTCAGCTGTGGCCATGATGGCACTAACGGCTCTCTTCTTTCTAGCTTTCATCTGCTGCTGGAGCCCATACTTCCTCTTTGACATGCTGGACAATTTCAACCTGCTTCCGGACACCAAGGAGCGCTTCTATGCCTCCGTGATCATCCAGAACCTGCCAGCCCTGAACAGTGCCATCAACCCGCTCATCTACTGCGTCTTCAGCAGCTCCATCTGCTTCCCCTGCAAGTAAGCTGTGTTTGCACTGGTGCCCGACATGCCACCAGTTTTTACATCTAGACCCTGATTCCCATTTCCTTCCCGAAGCTTATCATCAGGTTACGGAACTCCCGTTTCATAGATGAGGTGCTTAAAGGTTAGGAAGTCCCCACTAGTCTGGTGACCTCAAATCCAGGTTCAGGCCGAGGCAGTGCTACACACGTGAAGGTTCTTAATTTTGATGGAAACTTCCCCACATGAACTGCCTGAGTATAAGTCTGCTGGGAGTACGATATGGGACGTTTTTACTACTTCAGAGGTAAAGTTTTATAGAGTAAGGCTCACAAGATTGAGTGACATTGTTGAGGGTTTACTGATTATTAGTAGCAGAGCTGAAATTTGATCCCCAGACAGCTGCTGTCATCCTCCTGGTTTTCATCTCTTCTCATTAGATAGGGCGTAAATGCAGAAACTCGTAGCACAGGGAATAGTAACGTGATGGTTTAAGACAGTGATTCCCAGCCTTTGTAATGCTGTGACAGGTTAGCACAGCTCCTCCTGTTTCGGTGACAGCCCCCCCCAACCATAAACTTCTTTTGTTGCTGCTTTGTAACTGAAATCTTGCCACTGTTGTGAACTGTAATGTAAATAGCTGACAGGAGAGACCACAGCTTGAGAACCACTGGTCTAAGGCTTTGTTTAATGGCAGCAGCTGAGGGTTACCTCCTGCTTCTGTAAAGTCACATGTGAACGTGGGATGTGCACATCCCTGAGCTTCTTTTCTGCATGTGACCATGAGGTTAAATCAGTCTCCTTTTTGGCCAATGCTGTCTCTGTTCACTGGGCTGTAAAGACAAGCAGTTACGAAGAGGCACAGTGGTTAAGGCTTAACAGGTGGTTGATCTTTAATGACCTTTCTGAACTATCATCTCTTAGCTTCTACACTGCCTTGACTATTATCTCTTAGCGTCCACACTGCCTTTGTCTCCAGTTACATTGTTTTCCTTTCCTTCTTTATTCTGATTTTCTCCAGGGAGCAGAGATCACAGGACTCCAGAATGACATACCGAGAGAGAAGCGAGAGGCAAGAGATGCAGATTCTCTCCAAACCGGAATTCATCTAAACCCTGAAGCCGTGATGCTAGGCTGAGCGCCTTCAGCCCTTCCGGATCTCCACCACCAGTTAGTGGACATGTATGAAGCTTGAGCCACCCCCGTTCCACTCCTGTGTCACCTAGTGGATGCATGAAGCACACTTTCCAGTGAGGGCATGCCAGCGGCAATGTGCGCACTAGCCAACACGAACCTGTCACCTCTTTGTGAGAAGAAACCCTCTCTGCCCTCCTTCCCACAGCTCTGCACTGCACCAGCCCTGATTCTGGGTCCTCTTGAGCTGATGGCACATACAGGCAGAAAGATGTCAAAGGGCTCTCCCTGCGTCATCTTGTCACAGTTTTGAAAGGAAATACAAGACTTTACAAAGATTAGACAGCTCTCCGCCAGTTTTGTGTTGGAAATTTGGTGGGTATAGATGAGAAGTTTGCCCTTGACATACCAAGAACTTCACTTCCAGAACCTGGTACTGTACACACTCTCCATGTGCGAGGCAAAGCGTTGGCGGGAACAAGCTCCCAAGCCTGCTGCACTGTGGTTTCTGAAGGGGACAGTCCAGCTGCCTGCTGGACAAGGTCACCATGTAGGCACATTCTCACCTAGCAGGAAGATCACACCCAACAGTGATAGGTCCTTGCCCGTGAAGGCCAGAAAGAACTGAGACCTGGAACTCACAACTCTCTAGGATTGAGTGAAGTCTCTTTCCCTTCCTGTATTCGACATTCAAGCTGCTCTGAGCTCCATTCCACACACCTCAGGGACGTTTCTGTCCATTTCGCTCCCAGAATCCTCTTCAGCTGGCAGCTTAGCTCTGTGGCTTTCCCAACATGATGTTCTTGCAAGCTCCTTACTGTCTTCATGTTGTATGTAGCCTTTGTCTATCTGGCACCTCTGCGAGGAATTGCTGGCGGGGCTTATTTTGACAGGTCTGCAATTCAGTATTTATAAGTATAATTCAAATGAAATATGACTAAATGTTTCCTAGTCAATTTTTTTCTTCAGATTTTGCCAGAAGTGGAAATGGCATCATTTGCCTGTGTGTACAACGCCACCCCCGGCCCTGTGACGTGCCTGAGCATCCTATATTTAGCTCATGCAGTCTTTGACATTGAAATCCCCTTGGCCAAATCCTCCCTTCTACAGTTGAAACCTTCCCTTGTCCTTTTGGCTGGCTTCTGGGTGGAGTCACCAGTATGTCCTGTCTGTTTTAACAGCACCCCACTCCTCATTCTCGTATCGACTCAAAGACTGCCTGCTTAAGGTCACAGTGGCAATTTTTTGCACAATTTTCTTTTTCAGTTTCATCTGACATTAGGGAAAGCCTCTCTTTAGGCAGAAATCAGACACTGTACCAACTGTCTCCCAAAAAATATATTTCCTACGTTTGAGGAGACTGAATCATGTACCTTTCTGTCCACGCCACAGCATGGGAGGCTACTTCACTCTTCCTCCCGTCAGCTAGGCATGAGCAAGCGGAAGCTCTGAGTGGCTGTGAAGTACTGTACAGCATTTCCCTTTAAATTAAGATGTGTCATAGAGAGCTGTTGCTGAAATAGCTGCCCCCACAGGAGCCAATTAACACAGAGACTCTGGCGGGTGTCCTAGCTAGCAAAACAGGAGGCCCAGGCTCCTGATAGATGCTCTCAATCTCTGTCAGGTTCTGGTCGGCAGGACGTGTCACATGGCCACATCATCCATCAATCGATTCTTAAAGTTAAAGAGAGAGTGCGGTGATGGCTGTTGTGCCGTCTGTGGACTGTGTCGGCAGCTGTTGTGAGCTTGCATCTCTCATCCCCAGAGGAACCTAGAGATCAGTAAGATAATGGGACAGAGTCCTGTCGGAAGCTGCTATTTATGCCCGGCTTGCTTTACACTGATCTGGAGTCTCAAATCTTCACTGCCATTATCTTCCAAACTTGGGAATGGTTTCAGCATGGGAGTCATTAGTCTCATGACCTTGACGAGTCCTCTCAAGTCTCTGGCCTCACTAGTCTATCCGTAGCATGGGGCCTAGGTAACACTGGAGCAGAGAATGCTGAGGTCTGGAGACTGTGGCGGATTAAATTAGACCGGCAGAGAGGGCTGTGAGAATTCTTCCCTTTGAAGACTAACACTTGAGTGACTCAAGGTTTAGTCATTTGTCGTTTGGAGATTTAACCCTTCTCCCTACCACAAGAACCAGGAAACTAATATAACATCCCAACCTGGAAAGAGTGTAATCTTGTCAATAGAATTAGAATGTAAGGCACAGTGTTGCTCTCTGTAGCCACTGATGCTCCTTGGGACTGGAAAAGGTGACATGGTGCTGTAGAAAATGAAAGTGCCTAAGTTCCTCACCAAGGCGTCAAGAAATGTGTGGGTGCTTTACACAGCTTCAGGGACAGGTAAAGGTGTAGGGTAACAGAGCAGCTGTGTGGAATACGTTCAGTCACATTATAGAAAACGTCTCCGCTTTACTGAACTAAATTCAATATGGTTAAAGATTCTCTTCTTTCAGGGCATATTTGCAGCACAATTTAACTGAGGTTTGATTTCATGGAGAAACAGCTCCCACAGGCCACCCGCCCCTCCCCGCAGCACTAAGACCTTGTGAATGACATTCTACTGTGATAATTATGAGAATAAAGCACCTTTGAACTAGTCTGACGTAACACATCTCAGGCCTGCTCCCCAGTCTCGTTTAGACAGCGGCCTTGTCTCTTCTTCCTATATTTGTAGTGTGGGCTTAGAAGGGCTGTAGGCTTCTATATGATGAGAAAACAGAGAAATGAAAACAATTTTGGTCAAGAAATAAAGTGATTCTACTCTTGTGTTTGGGTTTGACATTTCAGGCAAGCCACAAACCTGCCGCTGACAGCCTGTGTCTGGTTTTGTTCGTTTTGTTCCAGCCATCATTGGAGTATAGCTCATTGTGTATGCAGCTCTATCAACCTTCCCTCCAGCCTGGCAACCTCCATTCCCGTAAAAGGAGACGGTCCCTACCAAGCTGCCCGCCTTCTTGCTTGGAGAAATACGAAATAGCTATGCCTCGTTTAAGAATTGATTATCCACAATAAAGTTGGAACATTTTAAACATGCAATTCCATCCTCACAGAATGTTTAAATTAATGGGAGTCTTCTCAGAGACTCCAAAAGAAAGGTCCCTGGGGGTAACCCAAAGTTCCTAACATAATTGCATATGAGCCTAAAGGAATTAAATACAATGAAAGTATTTCAAGTTCCTTGAATTACTTTAAATGAGTATAGAATGTAGATTAGGATTACACATTGATATATTGAGAATACACATAAAGCTTTCAGGATAATTGCTAAAAGAATAGAAGCGATACATAATTTCCAGGAAAAAAAATGAGGATAATGCTTGGCATAGTGGCAGACACCTTCAAACACAACAGGAAGATCGGGATTCAAAGCCATCCTAATCGACATAGAGATAGAGGCCATCCTGTCTGAAAGAGAGACTACAATGGAGAGTGTGCTGAAAAAGAGAATCCCCATACTTTTCCCTGTGCCCCACCCACCCCACCCCACCCCAACCTCTCCTCAGCCTTGAGTAACCAATATTTTCTTTGTGGAAATATTCAACAAGTCATTTGTCTTTCTGTGCCTGGCTTATTTCATTTCACTTAACTCAGTATTTTCTAGGCTTCCCGTGTTTTTGCTAATGACAGAATTCCATCCTCCTTACTCTTAAGGTACAGGAAGCCATAACTTTTATCCATCTGTATGTTAATGAACACGTTGTTTGATTTCACATCTTGGCTGCAATGTATACAGAAATACAGGTTACCCTTAAAAAGTATCTTCGTTAGAGTTTCTATTGCTGTGAAGAGTCACCATGACCACAACAGCTCTTACAAAGGAAAACATTTAATTGGCTGTCTTACAATTCAGAGGGTCAGTTCATTGTCATCAAGGTGGGACACGGCAGTGTGCAGGCAAATATGGTCCTGAAGAAGCAGTTGAGAATGCTACATCTTGTCCAGGTAACAGAAAGTGGTCTGAAACATGGGTGTGTCTTGAGCATATATGAGACTTCAAAGCCCACCTCCACAGTGACACACTTCCTCCAGCTAGGGCACACCTACTCCGACAAGTCACACTTGCTAATAGTGACACTTCCTATAGGAGCCATTTTCCTTCAAACCACCGCATCAAGTTTGTAATTTAACTGATAACCATATGTTAGTTGTTTTGGGAAAATCAAATGATAAAAAGAAGACAAGAGGAGGAGGAGTATAAGACAGCAAGGACAGATAGAAAGAACATAGAAAGATGATGGATTTTCATCTGAATTTGACAACAACTACAGTAAATGGGAAAAAATTCTGTTGGCAATAAAAATTATCCTATCAGATTTTTTAAATATACAATTATCTGTTCTTTGTAGAATAATAATAGTAATAATAATAATAAAATGCCAGCAATGTAAGGATTCAATAAATTTGGAAATGAAATGATGAGCCTCGGTAGACCATGGAAACATTAGCTACTGTAAGTCTCTGACGTACATTAAGCAAACATCAAGACTAACAATAGGCAGAGCTAAACAGAGACACTTTGTAATGATGAGTGTTTTAGTTTAATTAGATGGAAAATAATTCCAAATTTCTTTGCATTTAAAAACACAGCCTCAGGATGTATGCTTTGAAGGGGTGTCAGAAATAGGAGAAAATGGAATACAAAATGTACAACTATAGTGAAGAATCAGATCGCATTTAATTCCAATAATAGCAAGCAGGCAAAACTCAAGAATAGGCTGGATAAACCACCTAACCTTTCCACTTGCCTGAGGACTGCATTTCCTGGACCTACCTTCAGACTCTCAGCCCTACCTTTTCAGTTAGGAACCACAGACTCACACCACCATCCTGGGCTCCATCTCTAGGCTGGAATACTTGACACTCTCCCTCTAACCATCTAGCCATCTAACCCATCTCATGGCCTGAGAGCCACTCCTATCTAAGCAGTGATTCTAGACTCATGGCACCAACCGCACTCATCTCTTCATCCAGTCCTCCACTCACTCTCTCCAGGTCAGAGCCCCAAACTCACACTGTCTACCCAACCTACCCTTGCAACCTGCCTGAGTACCACATGTCCCTCGCTTGCTTTCTAGAAAATGCCTCAAGCCTCCATCCTCTATGTATGGAGTCTAGATTCACACTACCAACTTCACTACAATACTCGGTCAAACCTCTGACTACCCCTCTTCAGGTTGGGATCCTAGACTCACATTGTCAACTATACTGGCTCCTCCTGCCTGAGGGAGAGTCCAAAGTGCCTCCCCTGGACTCCTGAAGACTACTTGTGAGACCCTAACTCTACAGAACGTCTGCTCGGCTGGAGCTGAGTTGTGACTGCTTCCCATACCCCATTCAAATAATAATATTAATTTGCCTCAAGACTAAAGTCTAAGGCCCATTCACAATATCAACATCTTGATGACTGAGGGAAATAGGAAACAGACCCAAACACCAACTTAACAAAGGAGAGAAAAAATTTCCATACCAATATACATTACCAAAATTCTATCTCCAGATACCCACATCCAATCTCCAAAAACAAGCATGAATAATAAAGATAATAGTTCTGTTTAAAAAATAGTATTTCAACAGTATTGTTTCTAGAGAAAGTGACTTAAATTGTATATGAAGACAATGATTTTTAAATAGGAAGAATAACCATGATCATGGAACTCAATGAAGAATGACTAAATGCCAGAATGAAGACAACAAAACATAACAGTTAAATAAAATAATGAAAACAATTCAAAACATATAAATGCTGTGAAATATCCCTTTACACTGTGTAAAGATATGCCACTGTGGTTGGTCTAATAAAAAGCTAAACAGTCAATAGCTAGGCAGGATTTGGGGAGTCAGAGAATGCTGGAAAGAAGGTCAGAGAAGCCAGACAGACACTGAACATGTTAGATACACAAAATGGGAAAGAGGTGAAAGCCACATGGTAAAATGTATATTAATAAATATACGGTTAACTTAAGAGCTAGTTAGAAATAAGCCTAAGCTATTGGTTGAGCTTTTGTAATTAGTAATATGTCTCCATGTGGTTTTTTTTTTTTGGATATGGCTGGTAGGACAAAAAAAAGTCCAAATACAAACACACACAAAAATAGAATTTAATAAAGAGATAGAATCTCTAAATAAAAGCCAAAATGAAAAAAACTCTAAAAAAATGTCAGGAATTCAATCAAAAAAGAATTATGAGAGGAAAGTCTCCCCAGTAGTGAACATAGCAGACAATGAGGACTACTGAGAACTCAAGAACAATGGCACTGGGTTTTGATCCTACTGCACGTACTGGCTTTGTGGGAGCCTAGGCAGTGTGAATGCTCACCTAACTAGACCTGGAAGGAGGTGGGTGGTCCTTGGACTTCCCACAGTGCAGGGAACCCTGATTGCTCTTCGGGCTGATGAAAATGTATAATGAAAATGTGGTACATTTACACAATAGATATCCTTCAGCTCTCAAGAAAACTGAAATTATGAAACTCACAGGTGGTGGATAGAGATGAATATAGAGAATAATAATTCTGAGTGAGGCAACCAGATGCAGAAGGATAAACAATCATGGTGCGGGTTTTCTCTCAGCTGTGCATATATGTGTCTTTTATTAGAAATATCAACATGGGTCTAGAAATTTGTAAGGTGTCAGGTGCCATGGCTTTCAAAGGACAAAAGATAGAACACAGTGGCCTAAAAGGTTAAATAGAATGATAAAATTGGAAGAGCTAAATTGGTGTGGGCAGGGTAAAAGACAAGCTATGGTAGAGGATAACTATCAAAAATGATTTTTCAAAAGTGTCATTGGTAGGGGACT
Organism: Alexandromys fortis; assembly: GCF_014885135.2. Classification (NCBI taxonomy): domain Eukaryota; kingdom Metazoa; phylum Chordata; class Mammalia; order Rodentia; family Cricetidae; genus Alexandromys; species Alexandromys fortis. The sequence continues at coordinate 791,074 of NW_026068116.1, read as the reverse complement.
GTAGAGATGGCGTAGCAGTTAAGAGTACTGGTTGCTCTTGCAGAGGACCCAGGTTTAGTTCAGTACTCATGTATGATTCCCAGCTATTAATAATTCCACTTC
>NW_026068116.1:707716-790888 GCF_014885135.2 Alexandromys fortis | reverse complement strand
ATATATGCAGGTAAGCAAACACTAATACACATAAATAATAATTTCTCTTAAAATCATATGTAAACCTACTACTATAGAAGTGTGTGTGTGTGTGTATACACAGACATACAGAAAGATACATACATAAAGACTTATCCTATAACTGGTTAACAATGCTCCTATTAGACATAAAAGACTAACAAATAAAAATACAAAGCCCATAATGGGTTACCTTTTGGGGGCTTGTGCCAGTGAGGTTCCATTGACCCCTGAGCACTACAGGCTATTGCCATTCCTTTTGGATACCTTCCAGAACTTGCTAATAAGACTGTATTTTTGAAGATGATATACGTAAGTCATAGAACATCAAGAGATCACGCTGGTACTGACCTGGAAGCTTCATCTCTACTGGCTAGTTTTTATGGTACTAGATGGTGCTATGGATGCTATCAGAAAGGGGAAAGCTATCATCACACTTACCCAGCTGTGAATTCTGTAAGTTATTGTAATATGTAATGAATGGCCTAACCAGACGTGTCCACTGATACAGAAGTGTCACAAAGTCACAGGAGTAGCCAACTACTTTCTGGTTGAATTTAAAACCCATTGCATAAGTAGGAGCCCATACCCTGGCACTGCTTTGAAGGCTAATAGCCTGCAGCTAGGCAGGTCATAGGCCCTAGGAAAGCACCTATTATTATTCTGCTAAATGGATATGTTATTAAACTGACTGCTAATGACTTACTATTATACCTACAGAGCAGTGTATCTATTAATTCTCATCAGAGAAGCTTCTCTTAACAGCTGAGAGTAATCAACACAAAGATCCACAACTTTCTGTGATACAGAGAACAAGAGACTGTAGAATATCCATCCCTAATTGGAATGCCTATCACACCTTCTTTCTCCAGTGCTTAGGAGTCATGGCTGAAGAGGGTTAGAAGGAGCACAAAAGCTAGAGGGGCAGCTTTGTGTGTAAACTCACAGGAGGTCTGACTACATTTTCAAGGAGTCAGAAGCTTACTGCAGACCAACTCCCAGTGTCGATAGGGGAAGTAGACACACAATCCAACCCCTAGCTGAGGAGCTATTTATATTTGATAACTACTGGGAGAGGAAGAGTCCGTTTTCATTAGGAATGTAGCCACTGGTAAGGTGACCACACTCCAGTGGAAGGCCACATAGCCAAGATTATATGGACAGCACAAATCATATTCCATAGGTTTTTTTTTTTTACAAAGGAGACGACACAAAGATAAATGGGTAAGGAAGGGAGGTTGGATGCTGTCTCAGTGTTTTATTGCTGTGAACAGACTCCATGACCAAGGCAACTCTTATAAGAGAAAGCATTTAAGTAGGACTCACAGTTTTAGAGATTTAGTTCATTATCATCATGGTAGGGAGCATGGTGACATGCAGGCAGACAGTCCTGGGGAAGTAGCTGAGAGTTCTACATCTGGGTCTGCAGGCAGCAGGAAGAGAGCCACTGGGCTTTGGAAATATCAGTATCCACCCCCAGTGACACACTTCCAACAAGGCCATGTCTTCCAACAAGGCCACACCTCTTAACCCTTTAATGCCATTTCCAAGTGTTCAAGCCTTCAAATATATGAGTCTCTGGGGACTATTCTAATTCAAACCACCATAGACAAGGATGTTTAGGGGGGATGTGTGAATATTATCAAAATACATAGTATGAAATCCTTAATTAATTAAAAAATTAAATGGTCTGGATAGGTCAAATGACATTTTTATCATGAGTAGGGTGTTTACTATCAAGAGCAGACATTGCTCTTCAAGCTCATGAGTAGCAGTTACAAGTGTGCCCTGCCATCTTGAAAACTTGATATTGGATCAACAGCAGCCACCTAAAACCTTTTCATGATGCCAGTAACCCTAGCTCTGGGATAATAAAAACTGGTAGAGACTTTGAGCTTCCTCATCAATTGGCATAGCTGAATCCTTGAGAGACCTTATCTCAAAAACTACATAGCAGTCAAGGAAGACACCGATGTCAACTCTGGCCTGCACAAGTGTACATAAATGCACACTCACACAAACACACATTACTATTTATAAGAGCCCAAATTCCAATTCCGTGTGAGAAGTGGAGGGATCTGAATTTGGGACTGGGTATATAGGAGGAGAGTCAGTGGGCTTCTACGTCCTACTGGAGTAAGATGGAAACAGAGAAATGACCAAGTTGGTCTCAGATGCATGCAGGAAACAGAATGATGGCCAAAAGATCTTTTCATGCATGCAGAGGTATCATCAGTCATTAGTATCCACTGACTTCAAAAATACTGGTACCAACATTTTTCAAAGTTGACAGAAACAGCCAGGATCCTCCACAGAGCCCTGTGAGTCAGTTCAGCAGAAATCAGTATTCACACCCTGTTCTCTTCTTTCTCTGTACAGTAGTCTGCCGTCTGGTGGCATTTGCTGCTAGACACTCCTGTTCATGACTATCCACAGACTCTCTTCCTTTTTCTCATTTACTATATACTTCCTCACCCAAAAGGTAGAGCAGATGCATTATAGACTTGTTGACATGGTGCACCTGAGCAACAGGGAGCACATTGCCCCCCTCAAGTGGGGATTGCTGTGTAAATACAGAATGCTGGACAAAGGGCCTCCCTCATACAAAAGGTATAATCACCAAAGTCAAAGTCTGCAGTAGACGGCATAGAGTAATATTTGGTGCAAATAACAAACTCTACATGTCCGTAACTACTTGGCAGACTTTTTAAAGGCTGATCTAAAGGTCCCAAACCTGCCTGCTTAAAAAAGAAAAAAAAAAACTCTAGAAGTAAAAAACATGAAGATTTCTAAATTGCAGTCATGAAGTTCTACTTCATTGGGGTTTTGCATAGAGTTTATAGATCTTTGATTGTATCATTTAGCTCAGGTGTCCTCCATGGGCTGGTGCCTGGGTGTTAGAGGCTAGGCTCCTCACTGCAGATTGCTCCCACCCACAGAGTTTCCTTGTCCATTCTGACCATGGATATGTTCTCCTAAGGGTCAAACGTTTGATCTTCCATAACTCTCCAGATCCCTCTAGGCAAAAGTAGATTTTATGGAGGGCTAGGGATGTGGTTCGGGGTAGAGTATCTGCTTATATTGAGCAAGGTCCTTCTTGGCACCTCAAAAAATGTGTTTTCTCTGAAGGTAGACCTTAATCTAAAGGTGTGTGTGTGTGTGTGTGTGTGTGTGTGTGTGTGTCACAAAGGCAAAGACAAACAAACTGGGAGACAGCTGAGTGCTTACATGGTATATTGAAGCAGGGAATGGAGTCTGAAAGAAGCCTTTTGAGGGATATGCCACACTAAGCCAGGGACTCTCCATCAGAGCGTTCCAAGGCACCCATCCTCACATTTCAGACTCCCCCAAGTACCAAACAAGCCCCCACTTTTGTGTGTGTGAGTTATACGTGTTGATAATTTATTAAAAACTAAAATTATGGGAGATTTTAATGCTTATTAATTATTTACAAGTAAAAACAAACTTCTATATTAACACTAATCTGCCTTATATGAAAAGCAACTTCCTTTTCAAAAATCATTGAGTGAGAAGAGTGACATGTTTTAACTTTCACAAATCTCTTTAAGTTTGGCTTCATAGATGACAGCTGGATTCCCATACTTTTGCCTTCAATCTGTTGTAATATGTTATTTTGATGGAAATATATAAAGGGAATCATGACTCACTCAAATATGTAGCTGGAAAAGAGAGGGCTTCAATTTGCTTCCGAACTTAATCTATTTTTCTATGAGATGCCATATAACTTCTGGAAAATTCCACCAGAAAAAAATTTACATGGGAAAATGAAAATGAAAAAGGCCAGTAAGAGCTTATTGCTTTGCAAATGCCTGCCCCTCACAGACCCTTTGAAAGGCTCCGCGTCGTCCCTGGTGTGGGCTGAGCACCAGTTTCTGAACATTTCCTTGGCAGAAAGCAAAACAAATCCAACAAGCTCATTAGTTGCAGTTTTTCAGCTCCTGCTGTAATTTCTGTTGTTCAGGATGTGAGGCTGATGTAAGGAAGGTGAGTGAGCCAAGAGTGAGTCCCTCCATGTACTTGTGAAGCTACTTAAGGTGCTAAGTATAGACACAGTTGACAGTTCTGCTCAAATGAGAGACAGGGATGCTACCTGGACCTACAGGCTGCGCCGGCCCCAGCTGCTCAGTGACTGTTCCTGACTGGAAACAAGTGATTGCTCAGAACTGGGGAATGAATAGGAAAGAGGATTCTCCTCAGAAGTCTGACTGTTTGGATCCTGAATACCAAGCAACTAGCCTTTGTGTTGGTGTGGGCCTGTGGACCCCTCCTGTCCTCTTAGACCTCCCTTCGTTCTGTGGACCCTGTCACTGTTTGCTGTCCCTCAAATACACTGGACATACACATAGGTCCTTTTCAGACATAATTCCTTCACACAACTCCCTGTCCAGTGTCATCGTCGTCTTCTTCTTCTTCTTCTTCTTCTTCTTCTTCTTCTTCTTCTTCTTCTTCTTCTTCTTCTTCTTCTTCTTCTTCTTCTTCTTTCTTCTTCTGGAAGCTCATCTCAACTACACTACTTAATACTACCATGGTCAACTCAGCGGTCTTATCTCCCACAAATATCTTATTTCAGATCTTGATTTTTTAAAAAAAGTCTTTGTCACAATTTATTTAAATAATAAACACAATAATATTATTTAAAATATTCTTAAGTACTTTATATTTGAATAATAAATATTATGTGTTTGTGTATGTACATGTGCACATATGTAGAGGTTAGAAGACAACCTTAGAGGATAGGACATTGTGGGGATGGAGACAGAAATCACTTCTGTGTACCTCATTTTGTTTCTCCATTTAACATGAGGTTTTTTTTTTTATCTTTTATATACATTCTTCTTGTGTGGATCTTCTGTAAGACAAGGATCTTTCCTGTTCAGTCTGAAGTCCCCAAGCCAGAACAGAGGCCAAAATAGAGGAAGTGCTCATACATACTAATTAAAGGAATTCAGAGGTAAGGTTTGCATTGAAGAGACAGTGGGGAGCATTGACTTTGCACATGGAGCATGCTCCCAGGGGAAGGGAAGGCAGAGCTGAGCATGCCCCGTTTACTAGCCCCAAACTCAGCACAGGATCAGCATTTCCCCTCCTCCAGGTCACTGGAAAGCAAATGCACAATGAGAATGTGACAGCTCTACAACGAAAAGAGATTTCAGGAAGGGAGGAGCTGCCCACCACGGGCGGACATCTGTGGACAGCCAGGGGTGTGGTGATCCCAGGGGGAAGATCCATAGTTCCTGGTGGAACAGTCTGCTTCCCTTCACCAAGCACTTCTCCAGAGCCAAGCACTAAACAAGCCCTTTATTTTCCTATAGTTAATAATGTCTGTGCAACCTCCCCTTCCGCTCTTTCAGCCATCCATCAGGTGAGCAACCAACTCCACCCTGAGTGTCCATGTCCTCCATCTGAAATGCTGGCCTTTGCTTCTCATTTCCTGACTGGACACACCTTAATTCACTTGCTCATTGGGGGATCCTTTGGGAACCATTGCAAGAGAAGTTGGAAGTTATGTGGATAAGAAATTTTGATTGATTAAATCTTTTACAGGCATGATCTATTTCCCCTCCATTGCTCCTCTCTTTATTATGTCCTTCCACATTCTCCAATATTTCTAGAGTGATATCCAAAATGGTCTGTACCTGTTGTTCCTACATAATTATTAAGAGATGCTTTTCTTTCTCAAAATCATTCTGATTTGGGTGATAGATCACACTGCTACTCTAAATATAGATTCTTCTATTTCTACAATGAAATTCACTGACAACATTAAGAGACTTCAGCAATGAAATACCAATTAGAAGATGCCCCAATTTGAATATAAATTACTTCTCATCACAAATTTTCATGGAAAAAATTAAAACTCAATGATTAAAGGGTGAAGATATTGACATCCAAATTTATATTATTTTTTTCCCATGTGATTTGAAGTTCAAAGAAAATTGATGTTCAAGATCCAACCTGATTTTTTTAACTCATTCCTGTGTATTTTTTCCTAGTGTTCCTAGACCATGGACAAAATATCAGAATCAATGTGTCCAAAATAAAGTTCTTCCTTCCCCATGAGAGTTTTAAATGGGTGATAAAATAATTTATTATAGGAGGGAACTGAAACAACACCTTTGCCATCTGCAAATAAAATTATATTTACAAGCAGGAGAGCCTATGGGCAATAATTTGGCCTGGCCTTCCTCATACTTGGCATCTACCATTTACTAACATCTACCTCCCACCTCTCTCCTAGTCACAATTATGCTGTATATTTCTCGGCCTGTCTTTTAATTAACTATAAGTCATCACAAGAATGAGTTTTAACAAATGGATGTGAGAAGTCAGGGGCACCCTCAAACATGCCCTCCAAACTTCTCATGAGTATTTCTGTCATGCTTACAAGCTTACCAGAGAAGGTAGTAGCCTTAGCAATCCCATATCAGGAAGACACCAAATGTCTGAAATAATGTATATTTCACAGAGCCCACTTCTCTGCCACTACCCCCATTAAACAGAGACATGAGTAAAAAATAAATACTTCTTTGGTAAGCACTGAGATGCTGGAAGTGGTCAGCTGTAGTTTATCTTTCACTACTATAACAAAACACCTAAGACTGAATACTTTATGCTGAGGTTTTTCTGCAATGATGATTTTTTTGAAAAATTCACATTTCTGGAGGTCCAAGAGCAGGCTGCCAATTTCTGCTTGAAGTGTGGGTGGCGACATGTGGTATAATGAACGTAGGAGCAAGGGAACCAGCTAAGGACGTCAATTCACTTCATAGCAACCTAGTCTCACGGTCACTAACCCTCTACAGTCCCACCAGAATGACAATTTATTCTTGAAGAAGGGTTTACTTGTCTCAAAGATTTATCATCGCTTAAGAGTTTCCTAGGATAGTAATGTTGGGACCAAGATTTCAAGTGTTATTGAATAAACCACACATCCAAATCACAGCATAGTTGACTCCCCTATTGATATCCAAAGACCCAGATGTCGTGATTCGCCCAGTGGACAGACCAGACCAAAACAGAGATAATACGTCTGCCCTGAGGGTGCACATAATTATTTCCCACATTCAAAACAATCAGGCTAGACCCCCCCCCTTTCCTATGTTAGTAACGAGGAAACATTTTTCACCAGCACAAAAGCAAACCCCTACCTGGTAAGAAACAGCTCTTCCACTAAAGCCATGTTTTCCTTCATGTGCTTCTTCTTGATCCCTGAGATCTCTTTGCTCCACTACACAGCAGATTCTATTTTCCACTTCCCCAGACACACCCCCTAGCTTCCTGATCAGGAGCAAAGCAGAAAGAATCACTTTCTTTCCTCTCCTCTGTCCATGTGTGGGAGGCCAGCCAGCCAGCCAGTCTCCTCTAGGGAAGACTGGTAGAGGTGACAGAGAACCAATCCTTCTCGATGATTCTTCTCACCTGCTCCACACTGAGGTTGTCAGGCTCTTCTTCTTCACATACATTTGGCTTTTCTTAAGCGACACCTGTGTCTTCCCCCATTTCTAGCTCCCAAAGTCCACGCCCACTATGAACTTACCTTCTTTACCTTGCCTGTATTTGAAAGGAAGGAAGGAAGGCTGAGACCCTAACCACCAAAGAGTAGTTGTGAGGCAGAAGTGCTTCAATAGGCCTGTCATAGCCAAATGCAAAATATATTTTGAGTGACATATGCTACCATGGCTCTTGACCCGATGCTGTGTTGTACAGCACCTCCTGGACAAAGCAGATCAGACGGAAGTGGACACCTGATGGGTATGCATCCTCTGACGAGTGAGCAAACTATGACTAGAACACTGAGTCAATTAATGGGAACAGAAAATTCAAATGGGAGTGAGCACAATGTATCCTCTCAACCCTTAAAGCATCAGGACCCGTGAGTAAGCAGAGCAGGTCAGCTGATAGAGACAGGACAATAGGGCAGTGTTGAAAGCACAAATGTGAGAGGAAGAGAAAGGAATGGGGGGTAGAGGAACCCAACTACAAAGGTATCTTGGATCCTACAGCTGTTTGGTTCTTTCCATTGACTGGACAGTGTTCTACTTGACCATTAAAATAACAGCCTTTTATTGGACCCAGTTCAAATGGGTAGCTGCCTGGATACACTAACACAAAGCTCTTTTCTAGACTTCTATCCTCAGACTTCATTAAAAATTTCCAAGAAAAACGGTTAAACTGGCTTTTCTCTTTTCCTCCCTAAACTGTCAGGTGCCGATAACTGCAAGTTTCGGGATATGCTAGGAATAAATGATGGCACATGAGAAGATTTTCACGTTGAGAGAAAGTCAGTTACATCAGGGAAATGCCAGAGATAGTAGCCACAGTACACATAGGCGTGCAGATTACAGTAGAGGAGAAGATGCCTGCAGCCAAACTCACACCAGATGGAAGAGTCTTCCAGGCCACAAGATGGTAATGAGTTTCCTCAGTGACATCATCCTGGTGAAAAGTGAGTTTACTTTCTCTTTTGCCAGGAAAGGGATAACAAAAGCCAGTCCCCACTGTCACCCTTCTGCCTAGGAAGGAAACCAGCTCCTTCTGCTATGGGATGCTGAGGTGTATGAGACTCTTCTATGAACAATAACCAAGGTCTTGAGTACAGGAGCCCATGAACAAGACCTGATATGAATTAGGAACCCAGAACCATCACCATCAAGACTAACTGAGGCCCCTAAGAAAAGGAGAAACTACCCTGGTAGATCTGTAATGGCAAGAGGCTTTGTGTACAACCCCCAAAGCATAGGAAATGGAGGAGGGCCAAGTAAGAAGACATGTTCATAAGCCACATCTTGGAATGGGTGACAAAATACTAGGTGACAAGACTAGGAAATGTGGACCCCACCCCATTTAAGATAACATAATCCATTTAGTGCCTCAAAAAAGGGCCAATAATTTAAGGTTCTCCAAGCATTCCCTGCCCATGCCATCAATAATGATTTTGGTTCAGTTGGAACAAACATGCTACCCTCATACAAGCATGAGAAGCTGAGGTCAATCCCAGCACTCAAATAAAAATCCAGACCTGTAGATCCCCATAATGCACTGACCAGCCATCCCAGGATAATCAGGAAGCCCCAGGTTGCAGCAAGAGATCTTACCTCAGGGAAAAAAAATGTGGATGACTCCCGAGGAATTACACCCAAGGCTCTCCTCTTGTCTTCACATGCAGGAGTACACACACACACACACACACACACACACACAGAGAGAGAGAGAGAGAGAGAGAGAGAGACAGAGACAGAGACAGAGACAGACAGACAGACAGACAGAGACAGAGACAGAGAGAAAGAGAGAGTTTTGGGGAACAGAAGCCAGAATCAGAAGGGAACAGACAGTTGGCCCAGTTAATCCATCAGCCTAAACAATGGAGATCTGGGGGACATGTCCACGTCTAAGTGGAGAGACTCATACAAGTTCCCATGGCCCACATGAGTCATCTGAGAAGTGGAGATATCTTTCTTTCTAAAGATTTCCCTGTCACCCCAGGAGCAACGAGGATGATGGATTTTCTCTCGAAATAAGGAAAAGGTTATTCAGGACATTAGCAGAGCTTCAGCTCTTCAGCAGGAAGAGTCGCGAGATTATAAGCAAGTGGTCCCTTGTTCAGCAATGCCTTCTTCATGCAGTTTCCAGCCCATGTTTCAGAATACAATCACGACAGTGTGGCTTTCAATCAGCAACACTTTGAGCAGGAGGCACTCCAGAGTGTAGGGATGCATGACTGAGGCTTGCCTATCTGAAATAGGGAAAATCCATTTGTTTAATCAGAAGTTTCGAGCCCTTGCAGTCAATAGCAAGGGAAACTGCAGTCTCTGGGCATGCAGTAAGGGGAGCTGTGCAATGTTACTTCTCTACCCCAGGTGACTTTCCTTTGTTCCAGAACTAGGAGTCACCAAGAGAAAGATGGGTTTGGGAAGTGGGTAGAAATTTTTACTCTCTTGGCTGTGCCTGGAGGAATACATGAGTAGAGGTTTGGGATTCCTGTTCCTCTTCTACTGGGTAGACAGTTTAGGGGGTCGCAGGACCCCTCCCTCCTCACAGAGCTCCCTAGACCATCTAGCCTATCGCTGTCTCACAGCCGCAGCAACCCTGATGTAAACGGATGGAACAATGACACTGGAAATATCAGCATTCTTCACCCGTGAGAGGTGACATCAGTCCACGAAGGGTGAACTCCCAATGAGAGCAGAGACTGCGATCTGGATACACAGCTATTCTGACATACAGCATGAATCTTTGCATCGCCCATTATCAGGAGCAGCAGCATCCACACTTGTCTAGCAGATGGGACACGGCTGTTCTGTGTGAGAGGAAACTGCTCACAGGGATGAAGGCAGGGACAGGAGGAGAGCCACAAGACTGGTCAACTGTGAGCATAGGGCAGCATCAGTCACATGGTTTCCGTTTGTTTGTTTGTTTGTTTTTTTCTTGAGCCAGTTCCCATGGACTCTAGTTTAAATCCAGGTTTAATCCGGGTTTGGGGAGCCCCCTCCAAGTCTATGAAGCAGCAGGACTGCTTTCTATGTTGTTGTCAAAATTATCACAGATAGAGAAATGGGTGCCTGGTCCCCAGTCACCGAAGATCTGGGTAGAATGACCTAGAACAGGGATCAGTCCCATTCACTACAGGCTTCCCACAGCTATGGGTAAAAAGGAAACCAACTGCTAAAGAGGAACTACATAAGCATTGCCTTGTTAGCCTACCCTCCTTAGGATCATAGGTCAAGTTCCCCAGAAAATGATTCATCCCACCATCCTCCAAACCAGGGCTACCTCAATGCAGTAGCAGATACAGCTATCGATGGACCACATCCTTGGGAAATCATTGGGTAGAAAACATTTTGTATGGTCAGGTGGAGGCAAAACTCACTGGAGCCTGAATTAGACAATGCAGCAATTCAAGTAAAACAAGAAAATAATTCAAAGGGAGAAAACACAGGCCCTGTCATGGACAGAGCTTTAAACTAGCTGTTCTGAAATGCAGATTCGATGACTTCAGATCCTGCTGAAAGCTCTGCCCAGTCCTCAGTCTCATGCACCCTGCCTCCACTCCTACATTTAGCAACTACCAAGTTACTGCAGAAGTTTCCAAACAGCCATCTCTCCTTGCCTTTTCCTACTCATTGCTTTCCGGACAGTCTTTATAAATCTTTCAACTTATAACCATAATTTCCACTTTTAGAAACATGCCACAGCCCCTTGCCCTGGAGGGAAATGTCTCAGGAACTCACAGGCTTTAGACCACCATCCATTTTTCTGTTCATTCATTCAAAAAAAATCCTGTTGACTCTCTCCTCTCGACTGGACTACTATTAAAAGTCCCGAGGAGATGACTGTGAACCACAACACAAAAGTCTGTAACTTTAGAATGTCTCTTTCTAAGGACAAAATCATTACCCTGCTTCATCAGCCTCTTGGATGCCCTGTAGCCAGGAGTGTGACCGTTGGCTTCTATCAGCTCTTGGAGACCAGCCACTCACATCTCTTTCCAATGCTCTATCCAAAACCATTGCTTTGGTAGCTTGATGTCAGTCATGGTGGGAGGTCACTAAACATTTGCTAGTATGCCCTTCTTACATCCAACAAGATACAACTTCATAACTTTCAAAATCTCCCAAATGAATGTATGTCTCACTGTGCCTGAGCATAAGCGCTCTGTGCACAAAACCTCTCCTCTTCGTCTATCTACTAAACATGTGTCTTCAAGCCTTAGCTTTGAAAACATCATCTATGTGAGACAACCTTGGCCCTTGGGAGGTGGGGTGGACCCCTCCTCTGCAGTGTGCACAGGCCTGGAACTTCTTCAGCACTTAACCTCCTCATGTGCTCACCTCCTCCTAGACGGCACATTTCTCAACTCCTAGCCACAAGCTTCCTGGTCTAAAATAAATTCTTACTGAATAAATTTGGCACTAACTGGTAAATTATCTTATTTAACAGCTTTCTTCAGACTTCATTTTAGAAATCAATTGTAGGCTGAGATGAGCCTGGAGCCTAAACCGTGGAAATGATCGTGAGATCTGTGAAGTATAGGACTATGAACCACTGAGCTGTTCTTGCCTGTGCTGAATTTATTCCATGTCTATGAAAAGTGCACAGTATGAACGTCTACATGATGAGTGAAAGAGTTGGGGACACAGAGGAGCATGGCTGGGTCTTATGACTGAGCTCATGGGTACAGACTGGGGAGGATATAAGCAACTTGCAAGGTGACCCCTTGAGGTAGTTGAGATGTCCCCCTTATTCTCAGGCACTTTTATATGTAGCCCTCAATAGGTGTTGCTATTGGCTGACAGAAGCAAGTCCCCAGTGTGGGGCCATGCTTTGTGATTGAAGTCTCCACCCACAGTTTGCTCTCTCCATCTCCTGGTTCTGGTTTCTGATCTATGCTCTCAGTTGCTTCTGCCACCATGCCTGATACTCGCTTCCAGGCTTCCTGCTGTGGTGATGATAGATTCTCACCTCTCTGGAACTGTATGCCCAAATAAAGCCTTCATTCTGTAAGTTGCTTTGGTCATGGTTTTGCAAGAGAGGTTTAAAAAAGTAACTAATACATCTCTAGACTTAATTCACTCATTGGAATAAAAAACCAAGAGCCCGGTGGCAAGATAAGTAAGTCCCCTGGGGATTTATAGAAATCTTGAAGAGAGTGTAGTCATTCAGGTTCCTTATGCCAGTGCTCTTCTGGAACAAGTGTTGACAATGGACAGCAAAGCACTGAGAGACTGAGGAAGGAAGCCAACACTTCTGCAGTATGGTCCTAGGGATCAAAAACCTGTAGATTCTTGTGATGTAGGTCAGAAGAGCTTTACAAAGTCATCAGGACAAAGGTGACTTCATCTAAGCCAGAAAGAGCCAGATTTACCCTGGTTAATGTCAAAAGGCCAGGTGTATTCCTGGAGCTCAAGTCTCCAATTGACATCTTACTCAGATAAGAATATGATGGGCGGACAGGTGCTAATGCTGTCAATGGCTCAGTGGAAGTATCATTTGAGACAGATACCAAAAGGTGTTTTTAATGGAGAGCAAGCTGTACAGAAAAGGACCAAGGTCCAGAGCTTCAGACATACCTGGAAAGGAGGCAGGACGACAACACTATAGGAAGCAGCAGAAAATGCAACCTGTTTCTAGCCAGTCAACTTTCCCTGAGCACAGCAACAGAAATGGGTGCCCAGCTCTTCAGATGACAACTGATAGGAAGCTAAAACTACAACATGTACCAACTGAGGCCATCGGGAAGGACTGGCAAAAGCCCAAATGCCCCTGCCACTTCTTTTCACTGAGTTTCAGAGAGGTGAGTGAAGTCGCAAGGAACAGAAGTCCCAGGACTGAATTTGATGGAGTACTAAACATTTTCATGGAGAGCCTGTAGGCATTTTAGCAGCAACCAACAGAGTTGGGAAGAGATAGCGCTTGTCTGTGCCCGGTTTGGCTCATACATAATATAGAAGCAGTAATGTTGCCTGCCAGGATGTTCTAGTAGGAATTAAATTGATTAAATTTTTGAATAGAGGGGTGTCATGTCTGAACTCTGACCACGATAAAATCCACCCTGTTAAAGGACTGCCTCAGGGAGAATGAAGGCAAATGTAGGGAGAGGGAGACAACCTGTGGGAGAATGTTGGGCTAAGGAAATGTCACTCATATTTTCCCCAGATCGGATGCTTGGGATGATACAAGGATCCAAATCAAAGGTGAATTATCCAATGGGCAATTCAGTGAAAGTCCGGACTACATCATCTCATTGCTTAAAACACATAAAACCTGAAAGAGCTAACTAATTATCTTCACGGAAATCCCAGTGACAGTTTCTGGAACCTTGAGGAATGATGAGTATGGGAGACAAAGAGTAGGAGAGATTGTGAAGAGGCAGATAAGAACATTCTGTCTTTCTCTGATCTACAGAGACTAATGTGCCTGCAGATAGGACGTGTGCAGACCACACCTACTCCACCCCCACTTTTGGTGACACTGCCTTCAGGACTAAGCAGATCGGCAGACCCCATTTTCTCCTGTTCTGGCTCCTTCCTTAGCAGTAGAGGCCTTGGTTAAAAAAAAAAAATCCAGTCCTGGATACTACTTCCCCTGCCACCTCTCTGTCTGGCTTGACACACTGTGCCTTAATTATCTATTTAATTGCCTGCATCTACTCCCTACAGCTGCAGACAGGACTTCCATCTTCATCCCCATGGTGTCCTCATTGCCTGACAATAGTGGACCTTTTGCATATTTATTGGATGAATGAATAAATGAATGAACTGGCAAAACTCTTGACAATATAATTCATGCCTTGTCCCATGAATAAGCAATTAAAGGTCAGAGTGACTGGATGAACCCCCGCCACTGAAAACATAGTCCATGTACCGGGGACGTTGACTAATCTCCCTTGGAGGCTCATGAGAAATTCACTTTCAGGCAGCAACCCCATAACCACAGAAGTCCTATTCTAAGGGTAGGGTCCTTCCTGGGCCCAATATGCAAAAGCCAATGGAATGAATGAACTGGAAGTTCAAATGCTTCTGAAAGGGGGCCATGGCCTTTGACCACTATGTATTCACCCTATACCCCATAACTATCTATCCTACACTCCATAACTATCTACTGCATATCCATGACTGTCTGCCCTATGCCTTACCCTTCACTCCACACTGGTCATAAGGCCCCCAAGTTAAAACAAGGAATCAAGCATCCTGCACAATCTGGTGTCTCTTGTAGCCTCCATCTGCACCAAGTCATGCCTTTAGCAGTACCAGGCTGCTATTGTTAAGGGAGAATAAGGACCAGCAGGGACAATGACGCTACCATGGTTGACTGAAAAGGCAAAGCTCCTCTGGTCTACCATGGCAATGACAGGCCCGATTTCATCTGAAGAAGCACAATAGCCTTTTATTAGAGGATTTCAATGGCATGAGCTTGCCAAAAGGACCAGAAAATGACTAAGATACAAAAGCAAGGCCTCTTAGGAATGCCAAATCTTATTTTAACAGCCAGTGTTCCCATCACTCCTGACTGAGCTCCTTGCTTTCCTCAGAAGTTCTGTAGGCTCTTCAGGGAGGGATGCAGATAAAAAGACCCAATAATTGTTTTGTAACAACTTTTAGGGGAGTAGAGAAAAAAGAGGGCAGAAAAATTCAGCATTGCACATCCAGGAGACTAGTTTTCCTGATGCCCAGGTTCAATGTCGTTATTTGTTTCACTGACTACTTAATTAGCTTATTGTAGCATGAATTCTGATTGGTATTAATAATAAAAACCCAGAGTCAGATATAGGGTTTAATGTTGAAGATCAGAGAAGCAGAGTGACCAACTACTATAGAGTTCTTTTACCTCTACCAATGCTCAGACTAAAAGGGTGATCTTGTCCTCAGACTGCATCTCCAGACTCCATCTGTCTCCACCAAATCTCAGACTGCACTGAGTTCTTGTCTTCTCCTGCCTCTTATTCCCCTTTCTGCCTAGCCTTATCATTCCTGTTTCCACCTCCCTAGTGCTGGGATTAAAGGCGAGGGATCCCAAGTGCTGGGAACACCTTTGTGTGAGCTTTGTTTCTCTTTTAGACAGATTCAAACTTGTGTAGCCCAGGGTGGGCTTGAACTAACAGAGATTCTTCTGCCTCTGTCTCCCACGTCCTGGGATTAAAGGTGAATGCTACCACTTCCTGACCTCTAGTTGCTTATCTCTGCACTTTGATCTTCAAGCAAGTTTTATTTGCTAAAACATAAACAAAATGTCACCACAGTTTATCTTTTCTGGGTCTCATTCTGTGATCTGCAAAATGTCAGTACTAAACTTGCCATATGAGCAAAGAGATAGTGAAATAAAACTAACTGAGGTATATGGCATATAACTCAGCATGGCACTGGACACATGCATAGCAAGTTTTAGTTCAGAAAGTTGCTCATATTGTCTACCAACTAGTATCTCTTCTATCCACAGCACCCCTGAGAAAGACCAAAGGTATGGTTCCTCTCAAGATGTCTGTATTTCAGTAGGGACTCCAAAGCAATCAAGGTTTCTGATACAAAGGAAAGAATCTGCAGTGATAGAAATGGCATAGGGAAGGCTAGGACCTTGAAGTCACTGAGTACAGATGAACCCCAATTCCAGGTGGGTGGAACTACAATGGCTTAGTCAGACAGGAGATGAGGCCTGAATACATGGAGCCTCCAGAAGGTGATAACTAACAAGAGTTCAATGCCCAGCTTAGGGAACAGTGATGGCTCCTGATTCCAATCCTGACATAAAAAGGCATGGCCATACCCATTCCTTATAGGCAGGCTTGAGAGAAGGCCATGAAGGAAATGGCTTCTTGAGAGAGCTCAGCAGCCACACACCTTTATTAAGAGCTAGTTCACTGCTCTAGAGGTCAGGGTGGAGGTAGCAGAAGAAACCTTGGAGTTAAAGGCACTGGCTTCAGGAAAGCTCGACAGAACACAGGTGACAGAAGACTCCAATTAAGGACAAATCATAGGAGCCCAAGGACCACAGAAGATGGGATCAATGAGCCAAAAGGCAGCTAGCAGAGAATTGGGGGCAGCTAGTGAGGAAATGTCAGTGCCAACAAGCCATGACATTACAACCCCTGTGATATAACTATACCACAGGGCATGTTGAAGGTTAAATGTGAGCTGGTCGGCAGCCATAAATATGTTCTCCCCCATTAGTGGGAGTGTCCGGCATTCTAAATGTTCCTACTGAGAACTAGAGTATGTAGCGGGTGTAGCCATGGAGAGAGCTAGACAGGACACAGCACAGTTGTTCCCAAAGAAAGACTTTAGTGCTACCAGAAAGCAAATGAGGTTGTGAGGCGACAGTATGCCTTATGAGGAATCACCAAAAGGAACACAGACCCTTGTTTGGGGCTAGAAGATGTAGAATCTTGTCTGTTTTGATAGGCATGACTTTGTAGAGAGTCTTTGCCTGTCCCACCGCTCAGCTCCCAAATCACAAGAAGATTTATTATTAATTATGGAAATTCAGCTGATAGCTTATGCTTGTTTTTTTTAGCTAGCTGTTTTAACAATTTATCCTATTTCTATTAATCCATGTGCTGCTGCCCCGAGGCTCATTTTCCTCATCTATATACTGTTCATCTTGCTTTTCTCTGCATCTCATAGAATCTTTGTGGCATATCCACCTTCTTCTTCCCAGCACCCTTACTGTCCCCAAATTCCTGCCTAGCTATTGGCTGTTCACCTTTTTTATTAACCAATCAGAGTGACACATCTTCACAGTGTACAAGATTATTCCACAATATTTGTCCCTTTTTATCTAAACAAAAAGGCAATGTTTTAACTCTAACATAGTAAAACTATAAACAATAAGAACAATTGTCAGATAAAACTTACATTCACAATGTCTAGTCCATTTGTATTTGGCATATTTAGATAAAATAGTCTATTACCTATCTTATCATGATGAATTTGAAGTTTTATACCTAAACCATTTTTATCATTACTTATATTACAATCTTAAAACTATTTTTAGACCTCAAAATATTTTCTTAGATAAACAATTTAAGCTTTTATGTTTCTCAACCTTATACACTTTACATCACTTATATAAGTTTCTTTTTTGAATTTGATAACAAGAAAAACTGTAAAACTGTAACTATCTACTCTTTAATCCCTATTAGAGACCCAAGAAGGATAAAATATTACCTGAATAAACAGGAGAGAAAGCAACTTCTGAAACTATTGGAATGCTACATCTAGCTGCCTGGACAGTCACCCCAATGTTCCTCTGCAATATTGTGCTATCCATCTTTGACCTATCGGCCTAGAATATCTGACAGACATTCTATAAAGCAGGAATTTTGAACAACTGCCATACTTTGTCTTAGTAAATTTTGGCAGTCACTTTCTTTTTGTGTCTTGCTTTTCTAGTTTGGACATCATACTGTCAGCAGTTGAGGCAAGATCAGATCTTTCCCCAAATGACTATAATTTGCCACAAAGAAAGCAAACTCAATATGGTGGTTCTTTGATGCCCACAATTCTTTTTGATGTAAACTGGTGCTGACAGGAGCAGATATGTCTCACTGTAAGGAAAGACATTATGCTATTGAAACATTTTAAATGCCATATGCATCTTTGTATACAACTCTCATGAGATTCTGTGGGAGTAGGAAGCCACATTTGGTTCCATTTTTGTATGTTTGGAACCTTTTTTAAGTGTTCTAACGTCTATTGAGGAAATATGTGTCCCATATTGGGCGCCATTTGTAGTGAGTCTTTCTTTGTCCCTCCAGTCAGCTCCTGAATCACAACACAGAGAACTATTATTAATGATGAACTCATGACTGACAGCTTAAGATTGTTTTTTTCTAGCTCTTATAACTTAAATTACCCCACTTCTATTAATCTATGTGCTTCCCTGAGGCTTGTTTGCCTCATCTCCAAAACCATTTTGCATTCCTCTGTATTTCATGGCCTCTCCCTGGCACCTCCACCTTCTTCCCAGCATCTGCTCTGACACAAAAATTCTGTCAGCTATTGATCATTCAGCTTTTTATTAAACCAATCACAGTGACACATCTTCACAGTGTATTAAAAAATTATTCCACAACATGTCTTCTTTACCATGAACCTCCTTGTCTCATGATTACTTGAGGATTCAACTCAGTTATTTCTCTTTGAGCTAAGCATTAGAAGTTAGCACAGCTGGCTGATCCTTTCTGGATTCCTCCACTGTGATGTTACCATCAATTTTGGTAGCTCTATGTTTGTCACCATATGCTAGTAGAAAATAGGGATTTCCTCTTTTGGTCCTCAGACTTGAAAACAAGTTTAGAGATAATTTTATTAATTCTTGAGCAAATGGCAGCAAGCCAAACAAGCTGTAAACCTTGGCATTTGTTAGTAAGAGGGAGATCGAGAAGAGTAAGGGAAAAAAAGTACCATTTGTAAGCACCCATATGGTTCAAGTATGAGGTAGCTCAGAACTAGAGATAGAAAGTCCAGAGAGTCAGAAAAGCATGCCTGGGCTTTGGAAAGGGGGCTGGGACAGAAGTTGCACTTTTCTGAGTAATTTGGAAAAGCAGAAGTCTATCAAAGCTACATAGTAGAGGCTTCACAAAACTTGCATGGAGGGTGTTCTGGGAGAAAAAGCACATTGTATCATTTAGAGAATAATTATTCTTTTTATCTCCTTAGCTTATCTTTCTGTGAGTTACCTTCTTGCGGGAGTGATCTCTCAGCCAGGTGATTGATAGGCTCAGATGGTTTACACCTAAGTGAGGAGACAATGTTATGTAAAGCTTCAAACATTGGAGTAGATCATAATGCCATATGAATCTCATTCTTTTAACCAGGAAGAAATAGCTCTCCCTCTGTAGGCCTCAACAGAGCACTGATGTCCATCCTTGGTAACCTGGATGGACACTGTAACATTGCCCCATCAAGAGATCAAGGTTTACATCAAGAGAGGAGACCTTTAAATTGCTTAGGAAATGTGCTAAAATTGGTGAACAGATATGGCACATTTCCACTATGATTCCAGAGTTGTTCTTTAGAAGGGATTCTTGTCTGGTGTTTCAGTCATACCTCCAGCCTTCAGGTGAAGGTGATCATTTAGGAGGAGATAAAGAATCATGGCTTCCTGTAGTAGGAGCGGCTGGGCTGTGTCCCTGGCACCCAGCCACCCGCAAGGCTAGCTTATGCCCCGAAATAATTACAAGGAAACTGTATTCTTTTAAACAATGCTTGGCCCATTAGTTCCAGCCTCTTATTGGCTAGCTCTTACATATTGATCTAACCCATTTCTAATAATCTGTGTAGCCCATGAGGTGCTTACCAGGGAAGATCTTAACCTGTGGCTGTGTCGGGTGGGAGAATCATGGTGACTGCCTGACTCAGCTTCTTTCTCCCAGCATTCTGTTCTGTCTACTCCACCTACCTTATTTTCTGTCCTATCAAAGGGCCAAGGCAGTTTCTTTATTTAACCAATGAAATCAACACAAAATAGAAGACTCTCCCATATCAGCTTCCTGCTGACAGAGCCTCCAGTCAGGACACAACCAGAGTTATTTCCTGCTTCTAACCAAGGAAGAGATGTACAGCTGTTCTCTTGTGCTGTCCCTGCCATAAACAGCCTGACTAGTTTCTACGTCCTGTCCTCATTGTGACAATGTGCTATGGTGGTCCTATTCCTGGTTCCACTTTCCACTGCTTACAGTTTCACCAGTTCTAAATATGGACCACAGTTGGACAGACATCATCTGAATCAGCAAGGAGATGGAATTATTTAGCTGCCAGGTGGCTACAGAACACAGCTAGACTTGGAAAGTCCTGATAGAGAAAAGTAGAGACACTGGCCAACAAGGAAAATTGATTTAAGAGAAAGTGAACGGTCAGTTGGTATTACAAAAAGTAGAACTCCATATTAAGGTATATGATAAATAACAGAATCTTATTTTGTAAGTGCATGCTCACGCACACTCATGTTCCATTCCCTCTTGGTGGGATAATATTAATAGGGATTACTTCATAATTCCTTCCTGTTTCCTAGATGTTTCATAATGAACATACATCACACTTATAATGAAGTGAATGCTAGATTGGAAATCTTGACAAATTTGTGACCACAGAACTGCAACATGGCTTATCTGCAACTCAGCATGATTCCAGGAACACAGTCCCTCCAGACAGATAGCCCCTGCCTCACTCCTAAAGTGAGTTCACTCATATTCACTTCACACTTAATGTAGTTGCCTGGCTTCATTAAAACTTGTGGATTATGTGGCTCAATTCTGTGAATAAACCCTCATTCACAGTATTAAATGAATGCATAGACATTTTTTTTTAAAACAGGAGTTGAGGAAGGAGTCAAAATTCTGGCTATGCATTTGAAACAAACCTCTAGAGAGCATAAAGAGGAAGGACTAAGTAGGGAAATTAAGACCAACATAAACATGAAGGTGAGGAAGGCAGCACTCTTCCAGGAAGACTCCAGAGATGCCTCAGAGATGTGGTGCCAGAGCCTGGCCAGGCTATGGCTGAGTGTGCAACTGTTCTTCCTTCCAGGGAGCAGGGATGTGCAGTGAGCCTGCCTGGAGCACCTCCCAGTGGTTGCCCTCCTTAGGATTCAGTTGAATACTTCTTATCTATATCCTCTCACCTACAAATGGAAAGAACCCCCCCTCAAATTCATAGTTGTGACAACCATAAGGTGTCTTAAAGGTACAGTGTGTGATAGAGGCTCCTACCTCAATGCCCCTTTGTGACTTTTTCTTTTGGGACACCAACCAGCTCCCAAATCATGACATGGAGATTTGTTATGCTCAGTCTTATCTCAGCTCTTGTTTTAATCTATTTCTTTTTATCTATATTTTACCTTGGAGCTTTTACCTTTCTTTCTCTCTTTCTTTCTTCCTTTCTTCTTTCTTTCTTCCTTTCTTTTTGTTTGTCCTACGGTTAGTGCTTCTTGTGTCTGGCTGACTGGCAAGCTGCCTTGCTTCTGGCCCCTAACATGTCCTTCTCTTTCTTCCTCAATCTCTTCTCTTGTTCTTCTCTCTTTCAACCTCGCCTATCCCTCTCCTGCCTCGTTATTGGCTGTTCAGCTTTTTCTTAGACCATTCAGGTGTCTTAGGCAAATAAGATGAAACAGCAACACATGCAGTATAAACAAATGTAACACACCTTTACCCAGTTAAAGTAATATTCTGCAGCATAAATGAATGTAACACACCTTTACCTGATGGAGATGGGTCTTGTATCTTATCTGTTGCTTTCATTGGTTAATTAATAAAGAAACTGCTTGGTCATCTGATGGGATAGAATTTAGATAGGCGGAGTAAACAGAACAGAATGCTGGGAGAAAGAAGCCGAGTCAGAGTCACCATGATTCTCCCACCTGACATAGCCCACAACCGCAGGTTAAGATCTTCCCTGGTAAGCCACCTCGTGGGCTACACAGATTATTAGAAATGGGTTAGATCAATATGTAAGAGTTATCCAATAAGAGGCTGGAACTAATGGGCCAGGCAGTGTTCAAAAGAATACAGTTTTTGTGTAATTATTTTGGGTATAAATCTAGCCGTACGGGCGGCCAGGTGCGAGGAACGTAATCCACTGCTCCGCTCATTGTTACAACATTTACCCAGTTAAAGTAACACTCCACAATCCTCGTCCCCTGCCATTCAGACAAATTTAGGTAGTGGATGGGAGTGGATGCTATTCCGTGTTTGCTTTCACCTTAACACAGACTGAGACATATCAAGTTCAGAGGGAAAAGGTTTTACTTAGCCTCATAGTTTGAGAGGCGTTTGCATTTGTCTGTGGCTGATGGTCACATTGCTTTGGGATTGCAGCAAGAAAGCAAGTAGTGGGAAATGTAAGGGGCTAAGGAGAACTGTGCAGCTCACAGCTCACTTCAAATTTGGCTCAAAATTGTGGTAGTACTCCTCTTCTTACCCAGTCAGATTTAAAAAATTGTCTGTGAAATGAGAACCTTCCAGAGGCTCAGACCCTCACATGCTCTTGCTTTCCTCCCTGCTTTGCAACCTGAAGATGCACAAAAACCCTAGGTATTTGTCTGATAGGCTGGGCTCAGGAAGACTGTGAACAACAGACTCATCTGTCAGCTTCTACCTCATCAGTATAACTGGACAAGAGATTTCATCTTTTGTGCCTTGCTTTCTACATCTGTCAAATATCCTTAAAAAGTAACTTCTTATTCCTTGTATAAGACACAATATGGACATTTGATGAGACTTTTTACTTCTTCCTCTTTTACTATTAGAGAGACAGTTACTTCACATCTGAAAGCAGTGGATTCTCTGGACTCTAGAGTCTAAAGACTAGAACATGATATAATACTTCCTGCATTTTCTGTTGGAGTATAGACATTCTTCTCTGGTTAAACATGAAATCTGTGAACTTGGCCATCCCATAGTTTTGTCAGAAGACCCAACCCAGGTCACCATCATGCAAGACCCCTAGGCAGGCAGCGTTTGCCACCCTGTGTTCTCTCAGAAAAGGGAAGTAAGGAGCTTGTGATAATTTTATTGTAATTGGCTCCATTAACTCCAATAAGCTCATTGGAGTGGCACCATTGGGAGGTGTGACTTTGCTGATGTAAGTGTGTCCTTTTTGAAAGAAGTGTGTCTCTGTTGGGGAAGGCTTTGAGGTCTCTTTTGCTTAAGCTTCTCTTGGTGTTATAGTCCATTTCCTGTTGCCTGCAAGATACAGGAATCTCAACTACCTCTCCAGCACCCTGTCTGTCTACATGCCACCATGTTCCCCACAATGATGATAATGGACTGAACCACAGAAACTGTAAATGACCCACTCCAATTAAATGTTTTCCTTGTAAAGAGTTACGTGGTCATGGTGCCTCTTCACAGCAATAGAAAACCCTAAGACAGAGTTCTGGTGATACAGGCTTTTGTTTCTCATTCAGTTCACACAGAAGTAAGCCGACAGAGGGATGGTATCAGAAGAATAAAGTGTAATGTTAACAGGGCACCTATGGAGCCCTTCCAAAGGGCATTTGGCATCATCTTAATTCACAGAGAAGGTCTCAGAGGCCTACACATCAAGTACCTTGGTCAAGACTGGAAGTTAGCATGGGTGGGATGCTGACCCCCATTAGTATGCTGTTCAAACTCACATCCTTTGCACTATATTCATTGACCTTGGCAAGCATGTTGACCCTGAAAACCTCAAGATACTCTGAAACCTAAAGCAAAGCAATCATGGCCTTAAAGAGCTCACAGACTGGAAGAGGAGAAAAGTTAACAACAAAAGTAAAACCACATTATGCTAAGTACTTTGAGGAAAGATTTCTATGACGCTGTGTGAGACGACCTTCAAAATCCTTGGTTAGGAGCTCTGTGACAGGGTCTGTTGCATTAGACCAGGTACGTAGCATGCTCCCTCTTCTAGGTTAAGACCTGAAAAAAAATACTACTTCCCCTAAGAGCCTCCCAGATTCTCTCTTTGCATAATCAGTATGGAGTTGGCCTTCTCTAAATGAAGCAGATGACTTTAGACATAGTTAATCAGTTATAAAGGACAGGTAAGGAACTAAGTATGGTCTATTGGAAACAGAGGGCCTTAAAAGAAAGCCATTAAATGAAAACAGACATTGGTTGAACATATTAGAGCCATTATCTGCCTATGGCAGGCCCCATCCCAACCCTGCTTCCTCAGGCTAGAGTCACAACACAACCTGCTCTAAAGAACTGGGGCGGAAAAGGAAATTTTCTCTGCTTCAGCCATGTTGCCAACAGAAAGATTCTCCATTCTCTTCCTTAGCCCTGTTTGGGAACACATGAAGGAGAGAGTTTGACAAGGGGAAGTCACCAGGAAAGGTTGCTTGCTTCTGCAGCAGAATCACAATCTCTTAGTCCATTTCATAGTCTAGAGTATTGCCAGTCAGATATCTTACCAAGAGCGTTTAATCTGACTCGGGGTTCTGGAGGTCAAAGATGTGGCACTGGACTTTCACTCTGGTGAAAGCACAAGGTTTGAGGGCATGGGTTTTAGGGGTACAGGTTTTGAGGGCATGAGTCTTCTTCTGCCCTATGAAGGGAAAATAAATCAACATATTTTCTTTTTAATGGGTCCAGGGGATAAAATTCAGTCCATGACAACTAAACATAAGATGATATCCTGATGAATATTTTAAAAATCAGAAAGTTTCAGTAACTAAGAAACATAGAGATAATTTTCAGTCATTAAGAACATCACCATTATTGTTTCCTGAGTTCAAACAAGAATACCACAACAAAGTAAGACCTTGGTAATAGGAAGTGAGGACAGGAGTGATTGGGAATGCTGTGCCCTCTTCATAATTTCTCCAATGATATTCTAAAACTAAAAGTTTATTTTAAAAAGAAAAGTCTAGGTTGAGAGTTCAAGGACAGTTGAAAAGTCTCTTGTAGAGAAGTCTGCTGTGTCCTTGGCCCTCATAGGTGTCTTGTGAATGTGGATGTCAGAGAAAGGTGACTGACAAATGAACAGAAATAGATTGCATTTTATGCTTTATTACAAAAGCTTCCTATGGTTGCCTCTTTCTATATCTTTTTATATATTTAGCTAGAGATAGGTAACAGAAGGATGTCAGTCTAGATTTAGTCTATACACAAGATATTTTAGCTCTATGAATCATTTTATGCATTTGCAGAATATTTATTTTTATATATAAATTATGCATAAGGATTTCTATTTACATTTTTTATTATTACTTAAAAAATATCAATCCAAATTCTCACTCCCTCCCATCCTCTCAGTTTCCTCCCTCACCCTCCACAGACCCTCCCCCAACCCTAAGGAAGTGCCATGCACCCCGCCCTGTGGAAAGTCTAAGGCCCTTCCTACTACATCTAGATTGAGCAAGGTTTACATCCAAAGAGAATAGGATCCCATGAAGCCGGTATATGCAGTAGAGACACATCCCAGTGTCACTCTCAGTGGCCCCTCAGTCTGCCCCAGCTGTCAACCCCCTTCAGAGGGGCTTGGTTGTTCCCATGCTCTTTCATTCCCAGTTCAACAAGCTTTGAGATTGGGACCTCAAAATGTAAAAAGTTACTTAACTATGTGTCAACCATTACAAAGAGGAGAAGAGAGGGAGGAAAAGAATGAAGGAGGGAGGGTGGGAAATCAGGGAAAGGGAGGGAAGAAAAGAGAGGTAGGGTGGGGGAAAGGGAGGTAGATCAGAGGGTCTTGCACTTCCACTAAACAGTTGCTTGAGAAATTGGGTCTTCAGCATTATTTTCTTTTTTCTTTTTCCTCTCTTTCTGTCTCTTTCTCTCTCTCTCATGTTCCCCTCAAAAAAAGTTGTAGGAAAATAAACAAAGAGAGAAAAGAAAGTACAGAGGTGGAGGGAGGAAGAAGAAGGATCTCCAAATAGGTCATCTCATTTCCTGTCACTTGGCAGGAGCAAGGTATTGAGGGTTTCATAGTATGATTAACTAGACAACCACACCAGAGAATAATCTCTATCCCCTTTGCCTAGGGAAGTTCCCTGTGTTTCCCTCTATGACTGCCTGGGACATTGGTATGGGCAAGCATCTCTGTGACTAATTTTCTAAAGGTAATAATCATGAAGAAGAAGCTGACATGATGCTGTGATCACTTCTCCCTGTTCAACAGTCATTAAAAGCAAACAACAACATAAATGGATGAGAAGATAATATGCTGTGTGTGCTATACCTGCTTCTGGAGGAGACAGGGTAGTTATCAAACTTACTCAGCTGTGAACACTACAAGTTACAATAATGCCTGGCCAGCAAGACAATCTTACTTCTGCAGTAGTGGTATAAACATCGTGAGGTAGTGGATCATTTTCTGATTGGATTAAAATCCTGCTCCACACAATGAAACTCACGCCTGCATGTGTTGGTTTGAGTGAGAATGATTCCCATAGGTTCTTCATAGGCATAGAACAGTAACTAAGAAAGAAATTGATACCAGGGAGTAAGATATTGCTGTGTCGAGCCTAATTATGCTGTTGTTTAGAGGACTATGGAAGTCTTTGGGCTAGAAAAGTCATTGATTATGTTAAGCAGGACTTAACAGGCCAGACTAGTAGGATCATTAAAGACAGTGGTACTGAAGACAAAGTAGACTATGCAGCCACATCTCAAGAGGTGTCAGAAGGGAAATATACCAGCAAGTGGCCTAGACACCATTCTTGTGACATTTTGGCAAAGAATGTGGTTGGCTTTTACCTTTGTTCAAAAATTTTGCTAGAGAATAAATTGAAGAGTTTGGGGTCAATGTCATCTGCAGAGGAGATTTCAAGAAAGCCTTTTATTGACTGTACTATGTGGTTATTAGTGATCTACAAGGAAAAAAAAGAGCAAGTGGGACACACACACACACAAATGTAGCTTGATAGGAAAAAGAATGTGACTCTGTATCTTCCTCCAGATCATTGGCTGCATTGTTCCATGAGGGTAAAGGGAACAGAAACAAGGAACAGTGCTCAAGACTGCTGTCGGTATGAATGGAGGCAGCCTTCCTGGAGATAGACATGAGAGAATCAGCTCAACATTATTCCAGAGTATAAGAAATTTATAGGATTGGGGAGTCTGGGGACAAGCCCTATTTTGTGGCACTCTCCTTTTACAAGGTTTAGTATGTGACTTTAGGGTCCTATAGCAGACCTTCTAATACAGTCTTCTTAGCAGAGATCTGTGTCAAGGGTCAAGCTAAGGATGAATCAGGCAGTTGGTTTAAAGGCAGCTTTTAGATAAGGTCAGTCCCCCAGGCCCAGGGACATTCTTCAAATGAGGTCAGGTAGAGGCAGGAAGTTCTGCTGGGGAGGGAAAGATCCAGTGTTACTTAGCTATTGAGATAAGCTACCAGGGCATGGGAAGCTACAACCTACACCAGGCAGCAAAACCCTTTCAACAAAAGAGAACTAGGAAATGTCATTTTAGAGCCATGCCTTGTGCTCAGGGAGATGAGAAGTTTAATGAAAAGCAGCCTGACGCTAAATAGAATTAAGAGCTACCTGTGGGAAGAAAAGGTTGGAGAGGTTTTCTAGGATAGAATAACACTGGAAAGCTTATGCAAATATAATTCAAGTATAGGGCTAGGTTCCAGGACCAGCAAGCAGAACAACTTGGCAGGTTTGGCCACACAATTCTGGATTTAGGATCAAGAAGGATGCAAGAAAGGGGTTATGAAATGTTCTTCCATAGTTAAGGAAAGCCACTGAGGTCAGGCATATGGCAGGAGAGTCTTTGTATGGAGACCCAGACAGATATTACCTGAAGCTGTCAAAGCTAAGCATGGATTGCCTTGGAGACCTCAGTGTTGGCTATGCCAGAGCTGTGGAACCTGCCAAGCAGATCTGCTGACAAGGCATGGAACTGGCTCAAGAGAAAGAAGTGTGTTGCATCATCAAAGTTAGGATTTGGAGATCTGAAGAATGCTTTGACATTGGACATAAAGATACAGGATTTGAAAGTTTGCTCTGCTTGTTTTCAGTCTTTCTTTGGTTAGTATATCCTCACTGACCTTTCCTTCCCTTAGGAACAATAATGTATATCCTGTGACAATGTATCCTGCAAGTATGTGACTTGCTTTTTGATTCTGATTTTACAGGGTGGTCACAATTAAGAGATTGCCTTGAGTCTCTAAAGAGACCTTAGACTTTGGACCTTCAGGCCCCATTGACTCTGAGGGACTATGAGAAGTTTTGAAGTTGGACTGAACACATTTTTGTCTCCAGAGAGGACCACTCAGACACAAATTACAGCCAATTGAAAGTCTGTATTCCAGTCAGCTGGAATCACAGTCAAGCGTTCGGGGATCTAGGTGTAGCTTTCAGTCTCCAGAACAGGGCACTTTTAAAGGCAGAAACCACTTCCTGGCATCTTTTGTGGCCACAGAAGGGGAACTTCACAAAGTAAGCAGTTTGAAGCTACCAGTTTTAACAGAAGCCTATAAAAAGTTAGCTAGGACACCCTGACCTTTGCTTCCTAGAATAGAGCTGCCTAGTTTTCTGCGGGATACTTCACAAAGGATATCAGATTCTAATTAAACCTGGAATGGCTTCAGCAAGAATACAAGATGAAGAAACCTCTGGTTGTCTTGACCCATCGAATTCTTCACTGGTTCTAGGGGCACAAGTCAAATAATTAACTCATCCTCTTCTAGAGGGACATGGCTGATCCTAAGGATCAGTAGCTTAACAGAGTTTATTCACTGATGCCAGGCAGTCGAGGATGCGGGGTCCCACCTTTAGCCAATCGGCGTAAGAATCAACAATCTAGCTAATGCCATATGGACCAGGTAAACAGAGACTGCCACCAATCACCTGATCTATGCCTCTTTCTTCCCTTTCTTTGAGGTTTGTCCTGACCGTGGCAAGTCCTTCCCTAACTACACCCAATTGATTGACATATGACCAACAGGTTCCTCCTAAAGCTACATGTAATCTGCCTTCTTTCATCAAGAAAGATTTAAGCCTTTTTGATTTTGTCAAACCACTTTTGTGAAGGACTCTACTTCTTTCTTTAGTCTGGATAGGGAGTCCTCTAATATCTCTAACTCCTGGTTCAATTATTTACTTAATTCCCTCAAGTTTTCATTCCCGGCCATGAGAACCAATGTTCCTATGGCTGTTGCCCCAGCAATACCAGCTCCTACGAGGAGTGGAATGCAGATAGGTGCATCTCGCTTTTCATGCTGTAGCCTGGGGTCCGTGTTAAAGTGTTCCCCTCCTTCTTTCCCTGTATATAAATACACTAGGGGCACAATGTGTACTAGGACACACAAAGGGGACTTTCGGTTTTGGAAAGCCTCTGAGGAGGCACATTTAGTTGAAACATTTGTGCATACATACCAAGTCTCATGGAACACAGAATAATGCTGCAGATGAGAAGAATTGACTTGGAAACTGGAATGGCAAGCACTGGAATAAAGCCAAGTTTCTAGGTTCTAGACACCAGGCAGATTCTAGCTCCCTGAAGGTCCATTACTATAGCTTAGGCTGTTTCCAGTTCCGGTTGTTTTTATTTACTGGTGTACTGAGTTGTCTAGCTGACCACTATCCCTGTATAGTAAGAGGATTGAGGGTTAAAAAACTGACAGCAATGCTAACATATTCCCTGCTGGGAATGAGCCCTGCCAAAGGTAGAGAGCATAGGATTTCCAGTCCCAGTGCCCGTGGGACTTAGGTTGTTAACACTTCTGGTGCTGGCTGGGGCCAATCTTGTGGAAGGGAACACTGGTTATGGTGTTCTCCTCAAGAGGGCCTCGACAGGTTGTGGGGCTGTCAGGAACAGTTCTTGCCGTACAGTTATTGGTCAATTTCTTTTACCAGCAGGCAGTGGTGGTTATGACCCTACTACATGTCATCTATCCAAGTGCAACTGAGTCAAGTCTCTTAGACAATTATGCTGCCAGTCTTTTCCAAAATCCCATGGTTTGCATGGAGACTTGAAGCAAGATTAATAAAAGCTCAGAGTCAGAAACTGGGGTTCAACTTGAAGATCTGAAAACCAAACAGCCAGCCACTGGCTCTTATCTTGACCTCAGTCTGAAGTGGTGATCCTGTCTCCTGGAATCTCAGAATGAGACTGTCTGTTGACATCTGTTTCCTCCCATTTTATAATCTCCCCTAGTGCTAGGATTAAAGGTGTGCACCACCACGATTAAAGGCATGCAGTGCCCAGTTTCTATGACAACTAGTTTGGCTACTGGGATTAAAGGTGCATGTCCTTATGGCTACTGGGATTAAAGGTGTGTATTGCCATAACCTGGTCTGTAGGATTGACCAGTAGGACCGTTCTATTCTCAGATCTTCAGGCAGTGTTTATTTATCAAAATACAACTGAAATGTCACCACTACAAAGGCTCACTTGGCAATGCCTCTGAACTCATTCACATATACATGGAAAGGCCAGGGCAGGCCAGAGTAGACAGTAGAGCCTTTATCAAAGCTTCTAAGTCTCCCATAATCTCATAAGGAATGGCACTATTAGGGGGTATGGCCTTGTTGGAGTGAGTAAGACACTCTACTCTCCCTATGACTACCTCACTAACCCTGCTACAATATAGTTCTGACATGCTTGTCCAGGAAGGGAAGCTTGTTTAGAGATCCCTATGTAGAGAAATGTTGATAGACATATGTATTAGCGAAGTCACCACAGAGGTTCCTCAACAAACTAACAGCAGAACACTAATCTTCTGGGTGGGTGTCTCCAAAGACCTGAAATCAGTTTGTTGAAGTGATGGCTGTGTGGCCGTGCTTGCAGTAACACTACTCAATAGCCAAGTCATGGAATCAGTCATCCTAAGTCTTCATCGCAGGAAGGATGAATAAAGAGAACGTGGTAACTACACGGCCTTACAACAGCAAGAGATCCTGTCACTTGCCACAGTGTGGGTAGAACATTTTACCAAATGAAAACAGGAAAACAAATACTACATGATCTCACTTATGTATAGAAATAAAGTAAATGGATTCATAGAGAGAGAGCGTGGAATGTGAATATCAGAGGATAAAGAGGTCTGAGGAGATGGTAGGAAAAGAGGGCAGGGCTGGGGGTAGCTTGGTGGGTAAAGCACTTTTCTGGCAAGCCTGAAAACCAGAATTTGGTCCCTTTGAACTCAAATTAATAAAAATCAGGTGTAGTGACATCTGCTTGTCATCCCAGGGCAGGGGAACAGGGTCCACTGGTCAGTGACCCTAGTTGACTAGGATGGTTCCAGGCCAGTTAAAGACTTTGTTTCAAAAATTGACTTCCACCAGATAGAGCAGGCCCGAGGCACCAACCTCCACAGAAGCAGGTACAAGGGAGTGATTGCCGAGGGAGCAGGCCTGAGCCAGAAACATCTGCAAGACCTGGTGCAAGACAGGGACCTCTACAGGAGCTGGCCCAAGCCAGGGACATCTGTGGGAACCAGCCTGAGGCAGCAACTTCCACAAGTCAGGGACCTCCGTGGGAGCAGGCCTGAGCCAGCAACCTCTGCCAGAGCAGGCCCAAGTGATCTCCACAGAAGCAGGTACAAGGGAATGGCAACCACAGAGGGAGCTGGCCAGAATTAGAGACCTCTGCATGATGGGACGTAAGCCAGGAATGTCCACGGGAGCAGGCCAAAGCCAGGGACATCCGTGGGAACAGGCCTGTGTCAGCTGCCTCCGCTGGAGCAAGCCTGAGCCAGCGACCTCCACCAGAGCAGGCCTAAGGCAACAGCTTCCATAGGAGCAGGTACAAGGGAACCACCGAGGGGAAAGCAGTCCTGAGGCAGAGACCTCTGAAGGATGAACATGAATCAACAACCCCCTAGGAAGGAGGCCCAAGCCAGAGACCTCCGCCAGAGCAGTTCTCAGCAATGACTGTTAGGAATAATCTAAAGAGGAGCCTCTCTGCCGATGCAAATAACTCCAATCAGACCAAATAGACCGAAAAAAAACTGCCCATGTTTTATAAATGCAGTGCTTCCAGATGACTGGGACAGCATGGTAAGGGGGAGAGAGACCATGCAAAACCTGAGACCACGTGTTCTCAGTTAACCATTTTAAAGGCAAGGATGTTAGTACCTCTTAAAGTTTGCTAGTTGTTTTGTGTTCTTGTACAGCCTAAATGGCTGCTGATTTTGTTTATAATATTTTATAATATCCTTCCCAGAAACATGAGTTTTGGGGATTTAACAGACATCTATAGAACATTCCATCCAAGCATGAAAGAATATAACTTCTTCTGAGCACCTCATGGAGTCTTCTTAATAATTGACCACATACAAGGTAACAAAGAAAACCTCAACAGATACAAAAAAAGAATGGGAAAAACCATGTTTCTTATTAGATCATCATGGCTTAAAACTAGAATTCAACAGCAACAATTTCAGAAAGCCCACAAACACACAGAAATTAAACAATGCTCACCTGAGTCATCAATGGGCCAAGGAAGAAATAAAGAAAGAAATTAAAGACTTCCAAAAATTCAATGAAAATGACCACACAGCATACCCAAGTTGATGGGACACAATAAAAGCAGTGTTAAGATGAAAGTCCATAGCACTAAACGCCTACATAAAGACACGGGAAAAATCACGCACTAGTGACTTATCAGAACACCTGAGAATTCTAGAACAAAAAGAAGCAAACTCACCCAGGTGGACTAGATGGCAGGAAATAATCAAACAGAGAACTGAAATCAACAAAATAGAAACAAAGAAAACGATAAAAATAATTAATGAGACAGAGAGTTGGTTCTTTGAGAAAATCAGCAAAAAAAGACAAACCTTTATCCAGAAAACTATTAGTTATATTTCAAAAACCTGTACAACACAAAATTGAAAGTCTTAAAGGAAATGGACAACTTTCTGGCTAAATATTACTTACCAAAATTAAATCAACCAAATAATCAAACTAAATAGACCTTTAACTGCTAAAGAAATAAAAAAAAAATCATCAAAAGTCTCCCAACCCCCCCAAAAAAAGCCAATACCAGATTGTTTCAGCTCAGAATTCTACAAGATTTTGAAAGAAGAACTAATACCAATACTCCTCAAATTGTTCCACACAATAGAAACAGAAGGAGCATTGCAAAAACACTTTTTATTAGGTTACAATTACCCTGATAACCAAACCACATAAAGACATTACTAATAACGAGAATTACAGACTAATCTCACTCATGAACATTGATGCAAAAATACTCAATAAAATGCTAGCAAATCGTATCCAATAACACATCACAATAATCACCCACTATGATCAAGTTAGCTTCATCCCAGAGATGCAGGGGTGGTTCAATAGACAAAAATCTGTCAATGTAATCCACCACATAAACAAATGAGGAAAAAACCCACATGATCTTCTCATTGGATGCCAAAAAAGTCTTCTACAAAATACAACATCCCTTCCTGATAAAGGTCTTGGAGAGAGCAGGATACAAGGAATGCCTAAACATAATAAAGGCAATATGCAGCAAGCCAACAGCCAACATCAAACTAAATGGAGAGAAACTCCCAGTGAGCCCACTGAAATCAGGAACAAGACAAGGTTGTCCACTCTCTCCATATCTATTCAATATAGTTCTTGAGGTCCTAGCTACAGCAATAAAAAACAAAAGGAGACCAAGCAGATACAAATTGGAAAAGATGTAAAACTCTCAATATTTGCCGATGATATGATGGTTTATATAAGTGACCCCAAAAATTTTACTAAGGAACTTCTACAAATCATAAACACCTTCATTAATGTAGCAGATTCACTTGAAAATGTAAGATTAACTTGAAAAAAATCAGTAGCCCTTCTCTACACAGATGATAAATGGGCTGAGAAAGAAATCAGAGAAACATCACCATTCACATTAGCCACAAATAACATAAAATATCTTGAAGTAACTCTGACCAACCTGTATGATAAGAGGTTTAAATCTTTGAAGAAAGAAATTGAAGAAGACACCAGAAAATGGAAAGGTCTCCCATGTTCTTGGTTAGGTAGAATTAATATAGTAAAAATGGCAATCTAACAAAAAGCTATCTACAGATTTGTTCAATACCCATCAAAATCAAAGCAAAATTCTTCACAGACCTCGAAATAACAATACTTGACTTCACATGGAAAAGCAAAAACAAAAACAAAACAGTTTAGGCAAAATAACCTGTAAAATAAAGAAACTTCTGGAGGTATCACAATCCCTAACTTCAAACTCTACTACAGAGTTACAGTACTAAAAACAGCATGGTATTGGCATAAAAACAGACAGGAGTACCAATAATACCGAATCAAAGACCCAGTATCAATCCACATACTTACGAATACCTAATTTTTGGCAAACAAGCAAATAATATAAATTGGTAAAAAAGAAAGCATATATAACAAAAGGTGCTAGCATAACTAGATATCAAGAAGAATGAAAATAGATCCAAATTTATTACCATATACAAAAATCAATTCCAAATGGATCAAAGACCTCAACATTAAACCAAACACACTGAACCTCATAGAAAAGAAAGTGAGAAGTATACTTGAACGCATTGACACAGGAGAACACTTCCTAAACATAACCCCAGTAGCACAGGCACAGAGAGAAACAATTAATAAATGGGACTTCCTGAAAGTGAGAAGCTTTTGTGGAGCAAAGGATATAGTCAACAAAACAAAATGGCAGCCTACAGAATGGGAAAATGTCTTCACCAATCCCACATCAGACAGAGTTGATCTCCAAAATATACTAAGATCTTAAGAAACTGGTCATCAAAAGAACAAATAATTCAATTTAGAAATGTGGTACAAACATAGAGATCTCTCAACAGAGAAATCTAAAATGACT
Source organism: Alexandromys fortis (assembly GCF_014885135.2). Taxonomy (NCBI): domain Eukaryota; kingdom Metazoa; phylum Chordata; class Mammalia; order Rodentia; family Cricetidae; genus Alexandromys; species Alexandromys fortis. Next base: position 756,105 of record NW_026068116.1, on the reverse strand, counting down.
AAAAGACACTTAAGGAAGTGCTCAGCATCCTTAGCCATCATAGAAATGCAAATCCAAACAACCGTGAGATTGCATCTTACACCAAGAATGGCCAAGATCAAAAACACTGATGACAACTTATGCTAGACAGGTTGTGGGGTAAAGGAAACACTCTGCCATTGTTGGTGGGAGTGCAAACTGGAAAAGCCCCTTTAGATATCAGTATGGCAATCTCTCAGTAAATTAGGAAACAACCTACCTTAAGACCCATCACTTTTAGGTATATACCCAAAGGATGCTCAATTGTACCACAAGGTCATGTGCTCAGCTATGTTCTTAGTAGCATTGTCTTATCCAGAACCTGGAAACAAAATAAATGCCCTCAATCAAAGAATGGATAAGAAAAATGTGGTACATTTACACAATGGAGTACTATACAACAGAAAAAAAGTAAGGCATCTTGAAATTTACCAGCAAATGGATGGATCTAGAATACAATTATATTGAGTGAGGGAAATCAGACCCATAAAGACAAATTCCATATGTACTCACTCATAAGTGGCTTTTAGACATAAAGCAAAGAAAAACCAGCCTACAATTCTCAATCCTAGAGAATCTAGACAACAATGTGGGCCCTAAAAGGGACATACATGTACCTAATCTACATGGGAAATAGAAAAGGACAAGATCTCTGGAGTAAATTGAAAGAATGGGAGCCTTGGGAGTGGGTAAAATGGGCATAAGGGGAGGGGAAAGGATGGGAAGAGAGTGGAGAAAAATATGTAGCTCAATAAAAACAATAAAAAGAATTTTGTTTCAAAAAATATTTGAATAAGTACATGAAGGGGGAACATGGGATATAGGCTTGAGGAGTATATGTATGAAAGAAGTGCCTGGAGAATCTAGGTGTCAACTCGGTATTACCAACTCATGGAGCCCTTTTAGAGCTCACACTGATGGCAAATGAATGACAAGGAGTCAGTCTAGCAGAGATGGAGGGCATTGCCTCTGTGAGAATTGTGATGAATAAGAATTTGATCTGGGAGCAAGGGAACATAGGGTTAGAGGCTAAATCAAATTCACACTGGTACTCAGGATACTTCCCAATGTCTCAGTTGACTTCTTGTTGGCTTCTGATCAAGATGTAACCAGCACCAAGTCTGCCTGCCTGCCACCATGTTCCCTTCCACGATGCTAATGGACTAACCCTCTGAGAGTGTGAGCTGCCACCACAATTAAATATTTTCCTTTATAAGAATTGCCATGGTGTTCATTCTCGGCAATAAAAACCCTAACTAAAACACCGTCTAAGTCTGTTCTCTCAGGTAAGGGTACAGCACACTAATTCTACTTCTCAGTCTTGCAGGTAACAACAGCCTTTCATAGAAAGAACGCAACTAAAACAGAAAAGAATATCATTCTGACATACACATGCAATGAGCCTGAAGTGGAACTGGAATTTTACCCAGAAAACAAGACAGCAAACAAACCTGATCCATCACCATTATGATCTTCAGATCAATGAAGATATGCCGTCTTGGGCTGTAGAGAAGTATGAAATCTCAGAGACCCAAAGGAGGAGGAAGGAGTGTGCTTTTGTGCTCTATGCTGCTGTCTGGAAGCACCTGAAATAAAATCAGCTAACACAGAAACTACAAGTGGGCATCTTTATTAGTTAGGTTTCCTGCTGTAAGTATCAAAGACCCAACTCACAATCACATGAACAATAAAATGTGTTGACTCAGTTACTGGGCTTTCTGCAGTAGAACTGCCATGGTCCTGGGGGCTCTCCAATCAACAACTCGGGTTCTCTCAAGATCTCCTTTTACAACTTCTTTCCGTAATTGACTTCATGCCTAGCTGGAGTTTCCTCACCGGGCAGGTAAGTCACTGGCTTGTGATTGAAGAGAAAAGTGACTTTCCTCTCCCAGTGTCCTTTGGCTTCACTTGCTTCCCATTTCCATCTCCGTATTTCTTCATTTATTCACTTATACCTACCATCATTGTTAAACACACACATGATGAATGTGTGTCGTGTACTGTTCTAGCTAGGATGCACTGATAGAGAAGAAACACTCTTCTGTATTCTTAGAGCATATTAGTACAGAAGGGCAGACTGCACAGAACTTGAGATATAAAGTATATGATTATTGTTACTTACAGTGCCATGACCAAATGCTGAAAGAACATATGAGAAGATAGTTCTATTTGGCTCACAATTTTTAGAGGGTTTCAATTCATCATGATGGGGAGGCAACAGCAGGGACATCTCCATCTGTGGTGACCGGAGAATACAGCAGTGGCTTCTTCATATGGTGCAGGCCTGAAGGAAAGAATATGGTTGAGCCAGAAGAATCTCTAACCAAAGCCTTATCCTTACCTTCACACTCAACTGGCCAGACTCCCACTTCATAGCTATTTCAAAATAACACCACAATCCAGAAAACAGTTGCTCAAAATGTGAGTCTGTGGTAGACACTGAAGATTCAAACAACACAAGTTAATATTCACTAAAGAAGAAAAGATGTCATAAGAGGGGACAAGGGAAGCTATTTTATGTACAATGGCAGAGGTAGTTTCTCTGATGAAGTAATATTTGAATAAGTACTGAAAGAATATTAGGAGGAAGGTCTTATCTACAGGAAGAAACAACACATATTTGGAATAGAATAAATTTAGAAGCCCCAGGAGAGGAAGATGTTCATCATGTTTAAGAAAGTACAGAGAGAGCCCTTCATCTAGTGTGCACAAAGCAAAGGATCATGTGGCAGGAAATGAGACCTGTGTTGGATGACGATCACACAGACTCCTGTGGGCCCTGATGATGGCTTTGGCTTTGTTCTAAGTAACTTCAGAAGCTGATGGAGATAGTCAAATTGAACAGTGATACGTTACATCATTTCAATAGGATCCATGAGCTGCTACCTAGAGGTATTTTTGTGGAGAGTATCAGCATCCTCCGGCTGAATAGCACCTATCTGGAGTTGGTTTCACTGTCTTTTGCAATATGGATAAAGGGACCATTTCAGTATAGGGCTTACTACAGGATTTAGTACTATGTCTGGTCCTTTGAGGCACATAGTTTAGGAAGAAGGCCTTTGCCTTTGCTCTGGATTGGACACTGTCAGGCTAACCAGTGATGAAGTATATTAATAATTCCTATTACAAATATGAGAGTAAAAGGAGGCTAATTCTGTGATTTACAAAAGAAGCAGAAGGCATACATGTTAACCAGGCTAGGATAAGGTACAAGTCCCTGGTGTTTTTGCATTTTCTTGTTTTTGTTTCGATCCATTGCCTTCACAGAATTGTATTTTTTTTTTTTTTTTTTTTTTTTTTTTGGTTTTTCGAGACAGGGTTTCTCTGTGGTTTTGGAGCCTGTCCTGGAACTAGCTCTTGTAGACCAGGCTGGTCTCGAACTCACAGAGATCTGCCTGTCTCTGCCTCCCAAGTGCTGGGAGGTTTTGTCTATTTTTGTGTCCATCAATGACTCCTGAAAAGATCCCTGCTATAAGTTTTGCTTTTCCCTTCTGCAAACAAGGGAGAGTCAAGAAATCAAAGACAGCTTATTAAAAGTTGGCACTGTGGCTTCCTATCAAGACAAACACAATTGTCCAGGAATCAATCTTTAAACTATCAATTAATCTATTGTTTAGTATAACAAACATTGATCATAGTCAATATTCTGTCAAACCATCTTCCAGATTTTATTCTGCCCTTTTGCACAGACAGGCTATTGCTTTAAATTAAGAGTTTAATATCTTAACTGGCAAAACTGGGAAGGTTTAGCCATAAACGGCGTTTTGTTTTTTCGTAAAACTGTTGTAGAATAAGTTTTACACTTAATACACACGCTTGCCATAGCTGAATCATAATTAATATACTGTACTTGTTGATTGTTGTAAACTTTACCTGCTTGAGTACCTGTCTGGCAGCTTTTATAAGCTCTCTATTGGAAACTGGCTTATTGTTTTTTGTAAGAATTTTACCTAGTGGCTCAAGGTCTCCCATAAGAACACTATAACTAGGGCTTTAACCATTGAATATCTAATTAAAAGTTTGTAAGCTATCCTCCTCTTAAGTTGCAAGTCTGCCTAGCAGATAGGAAAATGGAAAAGGGAAGCATTTTAACTAATAATTTGGGCCTCATTAGATATCAACATGTAGAAGAATAAAAATAGATCCACATCCATCTCCACGTACAAAACTCAAGTTTAAATGAGTCAAAGGCCTCAGCATATAAAAACTACATTGAACCTCACAGAGAAAAAATTAGAAGTACACTTTGCCACATCTTAAACATAGCCTCAGTTGCATAAACATTGAGAGAAACAATAAATTAGATCTCCTGAATTGAGAAACTTCTGTATAACAAGATTATAGAGTAGGAAAAGATCTTTACTTGTTATAAACCCACTCCAAAAACATATGAAGAACTCAGGGAATTAGTTATCAAAAAATTAATCCAATAAAAATATATGTTACAAACTTAAACTGAAAACTCTCAACAGACAAACTTAAAAATGAGAGACATTTAAAAAATGCGCAAACATAACATTCTTTAGCCATCAGAGAAATGCAAATCAAAACTCTGAGATTTCATCTTATCCTTGTAAAAATGACCAAGATTAAAAATTACTACTAACAATTTATGCTTAAGAAAATGTGGGTAAAGAAAAAACTCCATTGCTGGAAGTGCAAACTGGCACAGCCACTTTGGATCATAGTATGGTTACTTTTTTTAAATTAGGCAAATATCTACCTTAAAACTCAGCAATACCCCTTTTGGGCCTAAAACAAAAGTTGTTTAACCATACCATAAGGACATGTGCTCAGCTATGCTTACAGCAGAATTACTTTATCATAGCCAGAATCTGAAAACAACCAAATGTATTTCTTTTACACCTGGGCTGGTTTGTTGTCACCTCTGGCCATCTGAAGTCTTCTCAAGAGCAGCCATAGCAGTGATGATGAAAGCTGGAGAATTTCCAGAGAAGCGGCTGCTTCTCTAATGGCTCCTGGGATATCTGGTAAAATGGAAGTGCTGAAGCCAAGGCTGTCTCATCAAGGGAACCTTCAGCAGCTGCAAGCATTCATTCACAGCCCCCGCTGCACTCTGGAGTACCTCTGATCGTCCTGATGAAGTCACTACCCCACTTGCCTTGTCGAAGTCAGCTGGACTTCATCTCTCAAGCAACTGTTGCTATAGTTAGGCACAGAAGAAGAATGTGACATCTACAGGGATACCCCTCTTAATGGTTTGTAATAATTTAACATAACACACTGATGCATCTTTTGAGGAAGCAGATTTCCAACATCATTTCCTGATATAAAAAACACTGGGTTCCAGGAGGATGTTGTACCATGGGCGCAGGGACTTTTGACTTTTTCTTGAGCTTTCAGCCAAGGGGTTTGCACAGCACCCGTGGATTGCATTCACAGTGAAAACCAGCAGGTAGGAGTTCCATGCGTTGACTGACACAAAAGAGACTCCCTTCCTGTGTTCAGAATCGTGCTGATAGATGAGAACTTTGGATAATTTCAGACTGGGGCCAGAAGGTTTGAGTACCATGGACTAAATGTCTCTAGGAGGTGGTTGAGTTCTGTGAATGTCTGCACACCTCCTGACACACACATATTTCACCAGGATGTTCTGCAAATTGCTGTGGGTCTCTCTAGTCAAACATCTGTGAGGTGAGCACCTAAAGCTGCTGAGGAATGCTCCCCAAATTTTATTTATTCAATAATAAATAAACAGAATGCCAAACACTCTATATTATTTGTAGCTAACCTTTGATGCATCACTTTATATATAAATATTTCATCATGCGTCCCTAATAGATAAGTGCTTTAAAAATATTGCAACGCACTGTAATGTGGATACATGTGTAACTAAATAAGAGCATATTCTAGGAGTTAGGGGGAGCTTTTTTAGGGGAAAAGGGAGCTATTTCCCTGTTTACAAAGTTCCCTCGTCTAGGAGTTGATTATCTGGTAGGGAGTTGACATCAGGTAGCCCTGCCCTTGTTAGATGGGTGTCCCATACAGGGTGTGATAGATGATTTATTTAGCAAGAAAAAAAAATACTTAACGTAAGGTCTTTTAGAGGAATCTGCATTCATGGCAGGCCAGCAAACCACGAGTAGCATGTAGCACAAGAAGGGATCTGGGGCTTTCAGAAAGTCCTGAGGCAGCACTTATCTCAGAAAGGCAGGTCTGAGCTCTCACCCCCTCACAATCTTTCAGCTCTAATTTTATCTGGGTTCAACAATAAAGGTGTCATCTTGTGATCATTAACTTTTACAAAAGGTATGTTCTTCCAGCTATGATGTAGTCACTGGAGACAGTAGAACGGGTAGGTTCATCCTCACTGGAGGTAGCTGCGGTAGTCAAGCTTGTTTTGATTCCACCCTGTCCGATTTCCCGGAGAGAACATTCTATAACTACCCTAGGGGTCCACTCAGTATGTTAGACACATAAGTCACCAGTAGTACAATTGTGAGCAATTGTCCCTGAATCTTATCACTGTTGAAACGGATGTGTGGAATTCTCATAACGGTGGCAGAAAGAAGTAAAAGATCATGAGCACAGCTGGCAACAGCATAGTCCAACCACATCTCCTCACATCAAAAGGGAATGAGGTGCTATGTTAGCCTAACAACCTTTCCCTTAGAAACTAGGTTATAAAGCAGAACTGTAGCCATCTATTAAAGTTCTTGTTTATCATGGACACAAGCAAAACTATTTATGGATAGAATAATTAATCTCAAGTAATACAGAAGATATAGGATTCCACTTATACCAAGCAGAAAATGCTGCTTTTAATCTGCTCAAGACCAGGTCATGGGGATGTTGGTGGGCAGTGCGGGGGCTGTGTTTTAGTTTATGAAAATTACATTGCATCATCTTTACAATCCATGTACTCTTCTACGAATATATATATATACATATATATATATACACACAATGGACACATACGTCATACTTCAGAGAGTTTCTAGAAAACATAGTAGAGAAAGATGAGAAATGGACACAAGAAGTGAGCGGGGATGGGGATTAGCTGGTACCCCACAGGCTCTTCTGAACCTGAGTGTAGGCATAAAGGGGTTCTTTGAACTACCCTCCTGCCGCAGATTAGAGGGTGCCAACTCTTTCTCAGGGCATTTGGCAGGAAGTTAAACACAGTTCGTCTCTTTAAAATGCCACCAAAATGTCCTTCCGTGGTACTTGCTTGATGCATAAATGCCTGTTGACTGATTCCTTTGGACAGTTTAACTGCTGGGGACAAGCCATTCAACTGCTTGAGCATCAGGTGACAGAAGCCTGGTCATGTAAAGTAGAAGCTGCCAGCTAAACAAAGTCCAGACTACCCTGATGGCATGAGCTCCTTTGGACCCTTCTGATCATTTTGGGAACACCACAGCAGCTGTAGGGGATTCTTTCAAGTATCACACAGTCAGGAAGCCCATCCCAGACTGGGAAGGCATACCTGTAAGACAAACCTCTATGAACTGCAGGCAACCCTGCTCCCTCTACGTTTTCTCACTCAGGCTCAGGTGGCCCAGTGGAAGGCTGTGGCAGGTGCAGTACAAAAGGACTGTGCTTCATCCTTCCATATGACCCTTGATTTGTAAAACTGGAAGCTGTGCCTGGATTGATGCTGATAGCCTTTCTTCATCTGCAAGTCCCACCTCTTACCTAGCAATAGAAACGGGCTTCTCATTTGACTTACTTTTGAAATCAGCCAGCCTCCCATGCTTCTTGTGCACGTACAATCTTAGCCTGGGGTTCTTCTGACTGGCTTTTTGTTTTGTACCTTGTGATTTTTATCTTGAGTTGCCACAAGCTATCCTGATGACACACAAAGACTGGAAGCCACACAGCATTAGCAGTGATGGCAGACGGCATGCTGGTAATAGAAGCACGGACAATACAGCAACAATAAGGCAGCTGAAGATTCCAGAGAAGGCAGAGATCATGACAGAGAGAATAAGAGTAGAAAAGGTGGAATTCTACAAAGATCCAAAGGCAAGAACTCCAGGTCTGGTGACTGAATAAGTACCAGGGAGTAGCTAATCCCTGAGAGCCAAGATATTCAAGGCATAAAAGCTGTATTTTTGATGAGCCCTGAGTCCCTACACCCAAGGCTATGGTAGTTCCTGATAGCTCCTGCTAAGAGCCAGCAGGTTACACTGGGTGTGAGCTGCCAAGCCACTGGTGACAAAAGCCCAGAATAAGCCTCTAGCCTGAACATCTGGAGCCATATCTCTCAGCCCCTTAGAGCCTGGAACCACAAGTCTCTAGTTCTTGGGCCTCAAAGCTATAAGCTCCTGCATCTCTCAGCCCAGTGCGTAAACTTTAGATGCTCAGGAACCAGGATTCTGACATGAGAAGACCTATGCCTCACCTGCTTCTCACCTACTCCAGCTGTTGGGTGATGCGCCTGCTTTTGTAAATGTTTGGCAGTTTCACAAGAAAAGTCTCATATGTGTGTCTAGGAAAATTAAGTCTCATCTATGCTTACATGATAGATTTTAAACAAAATTGTTTAATAGAACAGGTTTTGAAGTTGTCAAGGACTAGGGAAGAGTATGGGTTATTTGGTATAATTTGAAGAATGAATCAGATTATTGCTGGATGTTTTCAAAATTGTAACCCTCACACACACACAGACACACACACACACACACAGCCACATACACAACAGGTACAAGCACTTAAATTCAGTGATCAGCTAATTGGGTAACAGTGGGAGGAAACTCACTTCAGGCCAATGATTTTGAGGTCAGGCTGGAAAACAAAATAAGGCAATATCTCAAAAATAATTTTTAAAAATTAAAGATATGTATGTAAATATGTTTTAGCATTTGTGGATATTTATGCACATTTAGTGACCTTGCTGTCTTAGTGTTCTATTGCTATGAAGAGTCACCTTGACTACGGCAACTCTTACGCAGGCGTTTGGGGCTGGTTTAGTTTGTTATGATGGGAAGCATGATGACACATAGGCAGACATGGTGCTAGAGCAGTATCTGAGAGTTCTACATGTAGATCAGCAGGCAGCAGCAGGAGAAAGTGATACTGGGCCTGGGTTGAGCTTCTAAAGCCTCAAAGCTCACCCCCTGTGACTCACTTCCTCCAACAAGGCCACACCTCCAATAATGCCACTCCCTATGAGTCTATGGGAGCCTTTTTCATTCATACCACCATATGTACTAATTAAAGTACTAATCTAAATTTGGTACACATGCTACAAACAAATGTTTTTTGATTTTTTTTTGATGAAATTGCATCCTGATAAAGTCATTCTAAGTTAAAAATGTGATATATCATCTGGGCAGTGGTGGTACATACCTTTAATCCCAGTACTCGGGAGGTAGAGGTGGGCAGATCTCTGTGAGTTCAAAACCAGCCTGGTCTACAAAAGCTAGTTCCATGACAGGTTCCAAAGCTACAGTAAAACCCTGTCTCAAAAAAAACAAAATTAAAAAAGGAAATGTGATATATCAAAAAGTACATTCAACAAGCTTCAACTGAACACCATAGCTTACCCCACCCTCCTTAAAACATTTTCAGAATACATTGTATTCACCTATTGTTGGGGAAAACCTTCCAACACAAAGCCTTTCTAAAAGAATATTCAGTCAGTCTGTATGTGTGTGTCTTTGTGTCAGAGTGTGTATGTGTACATAGACAAGTGGAGTTCATCTTGGTGGAATTGTGTGTGTGTGTGTGTGTTACACTCGTGCACCTACAAGAATATGAAGTCACTGTTTTTCAGCATGGTTAGCTGACCAGCAAGCTCCAGTGATCTTTCCATTCCCCCCCATCCCCCGCCCCATCCCTGGCCCCAGTTCTTGGATCACAGGTGCACACAGCTACACTTGCCTGTTTTATGCAGTCTCGAGACTCCAAATCTGGTCATCACGCTTGTACAGCAGATATTCTTTATCTGAGTCGTCTTCCCAGCCTGTAAGTGCTATTTTGAAACCCTGTAACCTTTAGGTAGTGAGGCCTGGCTTGGAAACAGGTCATGGCCAGTAAGGACAGGGCTTTGAAGGTTGTACCCAGTCCCTGGCTCCCTCCAAGCTTTCTTTCCTGTTTTCCCATAATGTGAATAGCCTCCAGCCCACACTCCTGTCACCATGAGCTGAGCTCGTCCACCAAGCCTTTTCATGCAATAATGGACTAAAACCCTATGAACCCACAAGACAAAATAAATTTCCTCTTCATTTATGCTAAGTTATCTGTGCTGGGCATTTAGGTCACTGAGAGACAAGAATCACTAGTACAGCAAAGATGGCTTGCCTCCACAAAACTAGGAGCCTGAACATGGCTCTACTTATCTGGTAATTTCAGCCCCATCCCTTCTAGAACCATCGGAGGGTAAATTTCTATTGCTGTAGTCACTCAACTGATGATACAACAGCCTTAGTAAATACTTAGACCAATAAGAATTGGCCAGTGCGCAGGCATGTGTGGTAGTGGTTCCCCTAATATTCCTGTGCGTAGAAGGGACAGAAGGTGCTACAGTAGATGAGAACAGAGAAGCCTGAAGGGGCCACTCAAACTGTCCCCCAAGTGAGAGGCTGCGGAGGTGGCTCGAGTGAGACGTGATGGAGCTTGATTGGGATCCCAGAGATTGGATGCGTGGGAGGAGTCAGGTACCTTAGAGGTAACAGAAGTGGTAAGACTTGCTGTGGGAGATGAGAGACAAAGAAGTGACAGAAACTGTAAGGTTGATGGCCATCTCACAGCAAAAGTAAGAAATGAAAGCTGGTCAGGAGCAAAAGGGGAGATGATGGAATCAGTTTTCAATGCACTGATGTTTGAGATGCTTTTGGATGGACAAATGTGCTGAGTAAACAGTTGAATATGAAGACTATAAAGGCAGGGGAGATACAACACATATAGGTAAAATCTGAGAGACGGCAGTATATAAAGGTCCATTGAAATGAAGGTGAGTAGACCCAGATCCAAAGAGCATCCTGAGCCGTAATGGCATGTAAGTGATGGTCAGAGGAGCCCAATAAAAGGTGGAATATGAATGGTGAAGGAGGGCATTAAGACAGTGGAGTGATGGGTGCTGTGGAGTAGAGTCACTGGGGCAAGCATGGTGGGTAGGCTCTAATAGGTCAGAGACTCAGAAGTTCCAGCAAGAACAGTCCTGGGCTGATAAACGGCAGTGGTAAAAGGTGATGGCTTCAGCAAAGCTGGAAAACACAGGCAGGCTGTCCTAGCTGGGGACTGAATGCTAGGCAGGAAAATAGGGGGCACTTAGCTATCAGTTCCTAGACAACATGTTGCAGAAGGGGAATGCAAAAGTAAAGGAGTTGCCATCTGCAAAGGGAACTGTAAGGCCAAGGTTGTGAGCAAAGGAGGTGTAAGTAGGTTCTGGACTCAGGCAAGAGAGATCCTTAAGAGATGGAGGAAATGAGTGAAATGAAGAAGAGGAGAGGACTAAGGCTTTGGGGGACAATCTGCGACTGGTACCATTGATGTCAGCACTGCAGGAGAGACCTGATTGGCTAGGGGGCAGACATTTGTAAAGGAAGCTTTTGTTTTTAAATAGATTTTGAAGGGTGTTTTTACCTGAAGCACAGCTCATGCAGGAAAACAGGGAATGATAATAGAGATTAAGGAAGATCATTAAGGTCGCTCTTTCAGCTTCCTGGTCTTTCTTCTGTGGTTTGTCACAGCAGAAGGCACAGAGCATCAGGACAGCCAGTCTGCAGGCCGACTGCAGATGAAAGTAGGGCAACTCACCCTCCCAGACAGCCCTCAACGCCAGCATCCAACAATAACACTCAGCGGCAGCTCTGCCAAAGGCAACGGGCATCCCAGGCGCTGCCAGTTGGAGGTGAGGAGACGGGAGAATACTGGCTGCCAGTGGGCTTCACTTCCCCCTCCCTGTGGCCCACTCCCATCGTAAGTAATCTCCTTCCTCCCTCCTGCAGTGTATCAGTGTAACAGACTGCAGCCTGGCAGTGCCACGGTGATTTCCATCTGCAATACATGCTCATTATAGACTTTCTCTCGCCTAAATCATGTTGTGGTCTCCAAAGGAGAGCAATACTCTGGTATCAAATAATAACCCAAGAAACAGCAACAGTACCCCATTCTCCACTGATTGCCAGTCCCTAGAGTTTCACTATCAAAGTCTGAGATCCCACTGTGCTCTTCAAGTAAGAAATCCTGATTTGCAGGTGCCTGTTCCAGAGAAGGACAGTTTACATGCATATGCCCTGCTTAAAGGGGGCTGGACCAGCAAGACAGCAAGGACAGAGACCTGCCAGGGCCTGGAAGGCTATAGAAGCTCTTTGTCCTCGGCATAGATCACATGGACAATCATTTTTCCTAAGGCCCCCAAATTCCAGTATTCCTAAGAGTACCACTTTATACCTTACATTCATGTGGGCCATGTAAATTCATGTTGGCTACAGCCTTCTCCTGTCTAACTATGCTGGACTCAGTGAAAAGATACTGGTGATGGGTTGGTCAGAGCCCAGGGCATTCAGTTGGCCTGTTTCATTAGAGGCCAAGATTGCTGAGCCTCCAAGGTAAGACCTGGGCCCTGAGGCAGGTGTGCATCCCTTGTGGGCCCAGCTACCTTCAAAGAGGCAAAGGCTCCCATGGATTCCCTGTTTCTGCATTGGCTGTTTCTCTGCAAAGGTCTCGCTACATCAGAAACTCATATGGAAGAGACCTGTTGATTTCCACTTAGCTTCTTTGTAGTCCCCTCACTGGATGCCCACATGGAGAAGCAAAGCGACTGATCTCAGAATCTTTAAATGGCTCATATCTTCCAGAAAATAAACCATCAAGGGTCAGGTAACATGCTTTGGCCTTGGTCAGTAACTATCTTTGACAAGGAATGAAATGAGTTCTGGACTTCGAGCAGTCCACACTTAGGAATGAAATGAGTTCTGGACTTCGAGCAGTCCACACTTAGGAATGAAATGAGTTCTGGACTTCGAGCAGTCCACACTTAATTTTACTAAGATCATATCACAGTATCCCAAAATCATAAAAATTTCCTGACAATCAGGCTTGATAAAGGCAGTAAATTAATTTGATTTAGGATTAGAATATAGGCACCACTTCATGACAAGGACAGGACCTTTGGAGTAGGCAGTAAATGATCTGCAAAGATGCTCCCAGTTTAACTTCCAACCCCTTGCACATGTTTAGTGACATGGAAAAGGGAATTTAGGGTGCAGAAGGAATGGAATTTGCTACCCAGGTAACCTGACCTCAAGATCATCCTGTAATCTAAGGAGAGTCCAAACCAGCACGTGGAGCCTTGCAAATGGAAGAGAGGTCACTGGAAATGATGCATCCTGGGAATGCCCTGACTTATTGCTGTCTTTGACGAGGAAAAGAGGGAGCCTCACACAAAGAGAGAGAGTATCCTCTAGGTGCTGAGAAAGCTTAGGGTGTTGGTTCCCCCTCCAGTAGAAGGGCGCGTGATGATGACGCCTCAGTTTTACCTAGTGAGGCCAGCTGGAGACTTCTGACCTTGAGAACTGTGTGATAATAAACGTGTGCTCTTTTAACCCCTGTGTCTATGGACATGTGTTATGGCAGCAACGGGGAAAAAATGTCTCCTCTCTTATTCTCGCTTTCTCGGTGTCAGCAATGTTTGTCTAGAGTGGTCATGCTGTGGACTTTGCCGTGAACTGTGCCATACCTAATAAATTCCTACCCACTAGATGTTGGGAAAGACTTCTCTTGAAGTAGTAACAACAAAAGATGTTAGCAGACACTATGGGGGACAGAATGGAATAACCACCAGGGTTCCTCATCTTAGTATGCACCAACCCTTATGCAGATGGCCTCCCTCCCATGAAACTCTTGTTACAGACACTGACACTTTTGATCTTGGATAAAGTCAAATTCCAGAGATTATAGTTTGCAAAGCTCCCATCAATCTTTGCTGCTCAGCGAGAGTATCCATGATTTCAAGCAAGCAGGTTTGGTTAGGAGAAAGAAAAAGCAATTCAAATGTACTAGTCAAAAGCAGGGCACAGTTCTGGGATGTAGATGACACAGGGTGGACTTTGCCTGCTTCACACATTGCTCTTTCTGCCATTTGCCTTGGGCACAGTCCCAAGCTGTGCTCTGCACTACAACATACAACTGAGTGAATCAAGACTTCTGGGCCAAGGGACATCACTGTCTCATAGGAGAGATTCATGCATAATTTGTGAAAATCCTAGGTAGAGATTGAAAATCTTAAAAGCATACCACTGTGATATATTCTGCTTCAAGAACCCTCAATCTGCCCTCAAGCTATAAGAAAATAAAACATTGGGGCCAAATATTTGAAATCAAGGTTGCCTAAGAAATGCAACCATGTTTTTTGAAAAGGGCATCTTCAGATTGTAACATGAGGGAATTGAGATCCAGAATATGCAGAAGTAAAGAGAGGGAGGAGGGACCACAACCCACCAACTGCAGGAGGATCATGTGCACAAGAAAGGAAGTTTTACGTGGCACACTGTGAAGAATCAGCCAGCAGTCCCAGACAACTGTGCTCATCTGAAGGTATGTCTAAGTTTAGCAATAGATTTTTAAAAAAGGAATCACTTCTAATAGGGAAAAAAAGCAGTGTTGGTTAAGAGGCCATTTAAATTCTCCCAAGAATTTAGCATAGAATCCTCTCTCCCCAATCACTCTCCATGAAACCTTATGTAAAGTACTTCTTCTCCCTGTGTTTCTGTATCTATAAAATGGTAACAATAATGTCAAGACCCAACTCCACTAAAGGAGTTATAGGAAGCTCTTGACAGTGTGTATAGAACACAATGAATGGTTTTAAAGTTTTTATGCCTAAAATAATAAAACAGTGTCTAGATAATGACTAGATTCTGTTCACATACAGGATTCCTCCATAGAGTGTAGAACATAGGGTCCAGTATTGAAAGTTGCCAGTGCAGAGCTAGAGGAGGAGATACAGGAGGAAGCAGGGCATCTTGGACATGGGTTGTCCAAGAGAACCACTGTGTGGTTTATAAACCTGGTGGAGTACCAGAGAGGAAGTTTAAGAGTTCTTGGCAATCCAAGAGGGATGTCTATACTTACAACCCACCTATGTACATGGGGTCTCAGCCTGCACTGTCCCTATGCTAATGATACAAGGAGTCCTCTAAAGAACACTCATCAAGGCTTCTCAAGCCACAGCGGAGTGGTCAGGTTTGCGATGAACCAGAAATGCAAATGTCTTTGATAGTTGTATCTGAATATTAACAGATCTTCTCATTTTCGAGAAAGGGGGAATGAAGGCAGGAAATTATTGGGAACTTCTCAGGATAAACGAGCCAGCCGCAGCTTGCAGGTCACAGTTGTGTGGCCCTGGGTCAGAGACTTATAAAATAATCGTCTCACGAACCCCTTTGAAGTGAGAGCCCACAGGCAGGAAGTCTGAATACTTTGCTTGTAAGGCTCTAATGAGTCCCAGAGGAAGAAATTGCTCCTGACTTCTCTGGAAAGAAAATCTATATATCGATTAAAGAGGTGTTACTGCTTTACCATCTCTCCTCTCCCACTTGGACTGGCTCAGTGGGCTGCTCAGCAATTTCTTCAAGGTCACGATCCCGGGAGTCTGTTGCTATCTCCTTCACTTGCCCATTGCAGCCATCTGTGACCAAGTCCTATAAGGTGTCCCCTGGCACTCGGGCTGAGACATCCTCTCCCTTGTCCATGCCTCCTCACTGGTGGTCATGTCACTCCCTTCCCATGCCCTCATGTACGGTCCACTCTGTGGGTGACAACTTTTCTGGATCTAGAATCAACTAACGGAAAATCCTCTAGTTGGACCTGTAAGAGAATTTCCAGGAAGGACTAACTTAGAAGACTTAAGAGTCTTCCCCAGAGAGAGCAGCATCTCCTGGCAGCAGCTCAGATAAAAGGAGACCCTAGGACAGCAGTTCTTAATCTGTGGGTCATAACACCTTTGGGGTCAAATGACCCTTTCATGGAGGTCACATATCAGATATCCTGCATGTAAGACATTTATATTATGATTTATAACAGCAGCAAAATTGGAGTTGTAAAGCAGCAATGAAAATAATTTTATGGTTGAGGGTCTTCACAACATGGAGAACTGTATTAAAGGGTGCAAGCATTAAGAAAGTTGAGAACCACTGCCCTAGGGGGAGCAATGTTGCTCTGCTGCTACCATCCTTCATTGTAGTAGGACTTTCCTTGGACCGCCAGCATGCAAATAACGACACAGAGACTTATTATTAATTATGAAAACTTGGCGTTTAGCTTAGACATGTCCCACTAGCTCTTACACCTTAAATTAACCTGTTTTTATTAATCTACATTTTGCCGTGTGGCTTTTTTTTTCTTACCTCTCTTCCATTCTGTTTGTCCACCTTATTGCATGTCATGTTGTGTCTCTCACCCACCCGGATTCTAAACCTCTGAGTTCCTCTCTCTGCACGGAAGTACTGCCTAGCCTCTCCTGCCTAGCTACTGGCCATTCAGCCTTTTATCAAACCAGTCACAATGACACATCTTTCACACAGTGTAAACCAATATTCCACAACATTTCACTGACATTAAAATCTAACTTCTTCAGCATTGTAGCAACCAATAAAGACTAGCAGGTTCCCAGAAGTGACATTCTAGGCTTCAGCACCAGATCAGGACTGCTGATGTATCCACTCTTGTGGACTGGGCAGTTACCAGGCTCTCAGTGTCTCTCCAGTTGGATTTTCCATCCTGCACAGTGTAAGCCAATCTAATAAACCGCCTTTGTGATATTCGTTCATTCATTCATTCTTCTAGAGCAGTGGCTCTTAACATAACCTCTTTGGGATCAAATGAACCTTTCACCAGGGTCACCTAACATCATCTGTATATCATATATTTATAATGCAATTCATGTAGTAGTAAAATTACAGTTATGAAGTATCAATGGAAATAATTTATAACATGAGGAACTGTGTTAAAAGGTCACAACATTAAAAGATTGGGAACCACTGTTCTAGAGAATCCTAATTCACCTTCCAAATCCTACAGGCAGTAAAACTGTCATATTGTGTGCAGAGCCACTCAGAGGCTCCCTATGGGACATCACAGGTGCCCATAGAGCAGTGAGCAGTTATCCATGCTTGGTACTGAGGGTCTCCAGTGCCCGAATGCATCAATCAGAAGCCATGCTGTAGAGAGGACTGAATGTCATGCTGATGATTAGAGCCACACTGCCCAGTCAATGGAGAGCTGTGGAAGGTTTGAAGCAGAAAAGAATTTCATTTGGTCTGAATTTTGTGAATTTCAACATTTTGTTTCCTTCATAACATCCTTCACAGTTTATAGTTATTTGCATTTTCCCCTATGCCTTATACCAGATATTAACCTGCAAGAAGAAAAAGAACCATTTCTGTTTTATTCACAACTATATCTCTACTATCCTGTGAGTATTTGGAACATAATATATTTAATAAAAGGCTGTTGAATAAATGAGTTATTGAATGATGATGAGAATAGACAAGTGTAACCCAAACCTAATTATCCACTAGTGCCACATAAGGTATCCCTCATCCTCTTTGTCTGTGTGTCAGATGCTTCTGGAATAAAAGAAAATCATGTGCATTGCAGTGAAGTACTGAAGCACAGGCAGACAGCAGCAGCAACTAGACCTTTTGTGCACAATATTTAATAAAGCATGATACAGGGCAGCACTAAGCAAGTAATTAGAGGAAAAGACCTTCCAACGTGCACCAGTGCCACAGCTAATTGAAAAAAACATTCGTAATATCACTGAGAACACACATGCCAAGGTTTGGCTTCAATGCTATCTATAAACATGAAATACAAAGAGAACAAGCCATTTCTATTCAGGTATACCTCCCTTCAATTAAAATTAATCAGGTTCTTTAACAGTTTTGGAAACAACAAAGTATTAGTACCTACCAAGAGTACTAGAATGTTTCCAATTATCAAGATTTTTGTTTTTAAGACCAGAAAAATCAATGAAATATCAAGTATGATTTCCAAAATTAAACCAATTTAGTATGTGATGTATGAAATCCCACAGTTCATGTACTTAAACCACATCAATATCATTTTGGTCCTGAGGATCTTGATTATCTAAAGGAAGTAGACATTTTGCAAGAACATCTTTTGTTACACAGGTGTACTTTTCATGACCTTGTGTCTGCCCCTGCCCCCATGACACAGGATTCTAATATCACTGTCAGTCCCAGGGATGGGCAGGGCCTGAGGAGGATGCAGAGGAGATGAGAAAGATTTAGACCCAAAACAGCTAAACACCCAGAGAAACTTGCAAATTTTATTTTTCTGGAAAGAGTAATTAAGGCAGAAGTGTTCGCATTGCTCATTCAGCAGCATCCATCAGGTTACTGCTGTCGGACAGGGGTCGGTCTCTTTATCTTAGACTTAAGCCACAGGACAATGTATCAGTCAAACCTGAGTGACAAATTTACCTGGCCCAATTCCCTGGACTTCTCAAAAGAGCATTAAGCCAGTAAATTATCCTTTTTTGCTGAAGGTTGTAATTTATTTTCTGTACCATACTTCAGAAAGATTATTTTTTAAATAAATAGCCACCCATAACTAATGCCACCTGTCCACTTAAAGCAGAAGGCCTTCCTAGTATCCTCGAGTCTACCATTTCAGTGACGTTTTCAAAATGAGGACACAAAAAGACCATTTGCTTAGGTTTGACATACATCTTCTCCAACAACCTTCAGTTCTGGACTTCTGTTTCCACCTGAGAAATAGTAATAGACATTGGATGTGCATTCCCTAAGAAATAGGTGAGAAGAGCAGTCAAAATATATGAAAGGAAAAATTTCAACTCTCTAGCTCTTAGCAATTACTAGCAACAAAGGCCAGCATCCCTGAGATATCCAATTAATGAGGTGAGCTCTTTACTTATCTCAGATTATTAACTTCTGGGAGTGATGAAGAGAGATCCCAGGCAGAGCCTGATAAACTCTTTGAAGTGCGGAAATACAGCTGAGAGTCTAGGAAATAAAGAGAAATCGAGCTTGCAAGACAGATTGCCTTAAGGGAGAGAGTTGCACAGGCAGTGATCTGGAGACTTCTTCTAAGATATCCAACAGAACACAATTAGACATACATTCAGAAAAGGTAAGAGGGCAGCTTATGGACTTGGAGAGCAGTGTCCAAAGAGCTGTGGCTGGTGCCTTTCTCTGCTAGCCAGACTGCAAATGAAGAGTACTCAGGAGTACCATCCTGGACCTACTTTTAAAATTGTCAGAGAAGCAAGACCCAAAGGGCCAAATGTTCCAAAGTAGCTTAGCTGCATTCCAGAACCGAGTTTAAAGCTACTTATGGGAATAAAAAATAAACAGTATCCAATAAGATAAAATTCACAATGTCTGGTACCCAATCAAAGATTATTAAATGAGCAAAAATGCAGGAAATCATAATTTATAATTAAAATAATAATCAATTAACCAAAATGGGCACAGATGGTATAACAAGCAGGAAATAGGAAAGTTTTTATTACAACTCCATGCCAATATGTTCACAAAGTAAGTATAGACATAGCAGATACTTTTTAAAGACTCAAATGCAGGCCTGAAGAAATGGCTCACTAGGTAATAAATGACTGCTTTGCAAGCATGAGAAGCTGGGTTCAAATCCCCAGTATTCATATAAGAAGCCAGCACTGGGATTACCAAGACAGGTGGATCCAGGGAACTTGCTGGCTCAGTCTAACAGAACCAGTGATCTCCAGATTCAGTGAGACACTATATTAAATACACAAGATGAAGTATGAAAGAAGATAACTGATGTCCTGGCCTCTACTTGTGCTCATGTGGGCATATGCACCCACACACTGTGTATACATACTACACACACATACACAGATACACACACACATGCACTCACTCACACATACCCACAATACTCCAGTCAAATATAGCTTTAGGGAATGAATACTGTAGCTTTTGATATGTAATATGTTCTGACATGCATAAAGACATTTCAATGAAAAAGATTAGCAAAAACCGTAGCAATACAACTCTTAAAAATTAAAAACAGAGACTAGAGGAGCTCCTCTGTTCAGCTCCCCTCCCAAGCCACAGGACACTAATTCGTAGCTGGCATCTCCCAGAAAAAGGAGAGAAATCATGTTTGAAGAATTAATTCCTGATCAAAGAAGTTTGAAAACAAAACAACTCAAGCACAAGACAAATGAAGCAAACTATACCATGGCACATTACGATCAAGTTACTCAAAAACCAACAGTAAAAGGCAACTCTGGAAATATTTAGAGAACAGTGGGGTTTTACAGATAGAGGAACCAAAATGAGAGATACAGTTTTCTCTTTAGAAAGAACAAAAATAGAAAGACTATTGCCAAAGCCATGGAAGTGCTAAGAGAGAAAAAAAAACATGAGCCTTGATTCTATGCCCATAAAACCATATCCAAAAGCTTTCAAAATAAGACATTTTCATACAGACAATAGCTAGTAGATTATCGTCCGCGAACATGAGCAGGCCAGCGAGTTGCTACAGGAGGATCTTCTGACAGGATAGGAAACGTGGACCCCAGAAAGGAACAGCATGGGAAATACTTGCTTTCTTTCCTTTAAATTTCAAATTTCTTTTCTCATCCATTGGCCACGATCTCCAATTTCTCAGTAAACTGCTTTACATCAGTAGAGAGCAACCATATTGCCTGTTGCCCGTCTCTCCTCCTAACTTAGCATCTCCACATGTGCTCACATATTTAGAACCCATGTTGTTCTTCATACCTCCCGTGCCTTCTTGAAGTGTGCGTTCACATGCTCAGAAGGAGTGCTCGATGGCAATAAGCCCATAAGACAAACCTGATCGTTAGAAGGTCTTTGGCACTGAGGATAATTTTCGCATCGTTGTTCTAGAAGTTCATGCTGGGTACTAACATATCAAATTTTCTGAGAAAGTCATTACTTCTAAGTTATTTGTCCCAGCTCTTCATCAACTCTTTGGAACACAATTTGAAAATTATTCACCTCATTTAGTGCCTTTGCTTTTTGAGAAAACTTAGTCTAAAAGTGGAATTTGCCCAAGAGCACATGGGTGGTCACATGACTGAAAAGATGCCAATATTTAAGCTTCTTGAATAGAAAATCCAGTGTTCTTTCCTCACATTCCTCTCAGTTATCTTGGAATTCTGGAATTTTCTTGTGAATTCCCCATCTCTTTGTGATATTCAGCTTTCTGTTGCCCCAATAGGTATTTGAGATAAATTGATTTAGAAAGAGAGAATGTCTACATTGGCACAGTTTCAGAGCCTCGTGTTCTCACTGGCCCTGTTGATTAGGACCTTTGGTACTTCAGAGAAAAAGTAGATAACACAACTGTTCACTCATGGAGGGAGGGAAATTGCTGGGGTAGCACATAAGCTCCCACTATCCCTTTCAAGGACACTTGGCCCCACCCCTCCAGGGTTCTACTATCTTCCAGTAAACAGCATGCTGCAAGTCAAAGTTCTTAAGGTTTGACCTTGGGGAACACTCCACATCCAAAGAGCAGCACCCTTCAAATCAACCTGACAGCCTACGACTTTGTTCTCTGTTCTGATGTCGCCAGGTCTGCATGGTGGGGTCCTCCAGCACAACACTCCATATCTCTGTGGATCAATGCAATCCTGTGGTGTGGACAGGAATCAAAGCTTCAGGGGTGCCGGTCCTGCAGGGAGAGCAGGCTTGTGCTGGATACACCGTCTGAATAAATGATGCCTTGGCTTCTCAGATGTGGCAAGTCGTCTGGGAGCTAGCAGCCATTTTTCTGTCATCACTCAGTCATTTCCCTGCACAGCTCAAAAGACAGTCTGGCTCGGATGGGAATGACATACGCTGTGCTGTGTGGAGCCGCCAGCCCATTCCACCTGCCAGACCTACTTGGAGAAGAGGCTGAGTGAAAGGGGCAGGTGTGAGCTCAGTCTATTTTGACAGAAGAGTCATCTACTTACTCTCGCTTGCCCCACCCTAAATTTCCATATGCTTGAATGAATCATTTCTATTCTAGATGAAAAGCAAAGGGAAATGGCAAGAAACTATTCTGGGTGGGTTAGCAACACACTTAGAAGGAAATGAGATAAGGAAAATCTCTGGGGAATTGTTGGCTGAGGTTTCTGTACTGCCTGGTTCCCACAATTGTTAAGTCCCAAATAAACACACAGAGGCCTACATTAATGATAAACCGATTGGCCTATTAGCTCAGGCTTCTTATTAACTCTTATAACTTATATTAGCCCATAATTCTTGACTACGTTAGCTATGTGGCTTGGTATCTTTTTCGGCGAGGCAATCACATCTTGCTTGCTCTGTGTCTGGCTTCCACTCTGTCTGGGTGATAACTGCAGACTGAAAACTTTCCTCTTCCCAGAATTCTCATTGCCAGCCTCTACTTCCTACCTGGCTACTGGCCAATAAAATTTATTTAAAATACAAGTGACCAGTGTCCCACAGCAGGGAATTTTGGTATTGAAATGATTAGGAATGAGACCTGCTCAGCCCCAATTTGCTCATTTGTTGTGGGCAGTGTGATTAAGGAAAGACAAAGTAGCAAGATATTATTTGTTTTAAAAGCCCCCTACTTATGCTTTATGGTGAGAGAATTCATCTTTTAAAGCCTAAGACACCCATTGAACAAAACAACCTAGAGGATGTGTTTGGCTGTGAACATGAAGCCCCCTTGGAAGAGGGGACCCCAATCAGAAGATCAGACAAAGGGGCTGGAAAGATGGCTCAGTAGTTAAGAGAACACTGACTGCTCTTCCAGATGACCAGGGTTCAATTCCCAGCACCTACAAGACAGCTCACAACTGTCTTTAACTTCAGTTCCAGGGGATCTGACTCTGCACACAGACACACTTACAGACAAAACACCAGTGCATAAAAAAAGACCAGATGAACAGGAAATACGGTTTTCCATGTAATGAATGGGAATTCGGGCTTTGCCCAAAGGCAACCCTGTGGTGGCTTGTTGACAAGAGAAGGAATGAGATTGAGACCTAAGAATAGCAGGACAGAAAGCAAGGGCTGAGAAGGAGCCTTAGTCAGTGAGAAATGTCTTTGTTGGAAGAGGCGCCAACAGCAGTCATGTGACACAAGTCACATGGCACAGTCCTTCTCTTGTCTGAACCCCAGCAGAAGTCTGCACCTTGATGCCCCTCCAGTTGGCTTAGAGACAAACAGGCTGCCTGCTCAGTTCCTGGAGAGGAAGAGGGAAAAGTCACAGAAGAGATGTTGGCACATGTGTCTCTGTCTCCTGAGACCCTTTCAATATTAAGTAAAAGACTAAGCATTGACAGCTAGTAATGCCAAAACAATGTCCCAATAGCACATACCTCATACACAAGTGCTGTAGAATTATTTCTGGTAGACACAGAAAACTTCAGGAATGTTATCACTTTGCTGAGGTCTACTCAGACTTTCCTAGAAAATGGCCAAGGCAGGATGCAGATCTCTGTTCTGGGCCACTCCGTCCTAGTGTCATGGCCTTAACTAGCGTGGTTTTGATGAAGCTCCTATGTCCCCAACATAACTGTGGCTATCTTTAGTGGTATGAAATGTGACATTTATTCTATAATGATTGCCCAATCCCTGACATGTAGCAGGTACCTGAGCTGGTTATGCTAAATAGGATCACAGAAAGGAAATCCTATAGGGTATAACATGGAGAATATCCCACAGCTAGGTAAATTATTTTGTTTGCAGTCAGGATGAGGTGCACTGTAACGTGGCTCCATCAGCCCTCAGTAAACACAAACTTTATTTGAGCCCAATAGAGGTAGTGAAAAGAAGAAAAGGAAAGGAAAGAAAAGAAGAGAAGAGAAAAGCCCAGTCAGCATTTGACGATGGATATATCCAAGTGCTATGGGAGCCCTCGGCAGGACAACCACCTAACTGGAAGAAGGAAAAAGTAAATGCTACCTTTTCATACTTGATCAGTGAGTGAGAGATGGCCAAGACACATCCAGCAATGGCCAAGACTAAAGCAAGGAGACATGATAGGAAGAGATTGCTTCTTTTTGATGGTAAGATAGGTCATCTTGACTACTTCAGAAAAGGAAAGCCCAGGCCTTGTCTTGGAGTTTGGGTCTCAGAAACTGCTCCCTCGCTCTGTGGAATATAATCAATCCAAGAGACCCAGCTCTCACTGCTATGAGCAGCTCTTGGGGACCACACTGTCCAAGATGATAGCAAGCACCACCTGTGTAATTGCAGCTGTTTAAACTTGCTAGAAAGTAAATTAAATTTGAAATGTAATTTCGTATCAGATACATTTCAAATTCTCTATGATTAGATTAGGGGTGGCCAGGAGCTGCCTTACTGGGCAGTTCAGATATAGAATGCTTCCACTGGTATGGAAAGTTGAGGCACTATTTTTCTGTAGGACTTCTTTATCTTTCTGTTAAGGCCTGAACTCTGGTCTGGAAGCACCCGGCCTTTCTTCTCTAACCGGTTTCCTATTCTGCCCTGGTTTTTAGTCCCTGAAGGTTTCCCATCTTGGCATTCTGCTGTGGATCATACCACTATGAGTGTTTCAGATCTGCTTTCCTGATCAACTCTGGGTCCTTCTAGATGATTTGAGGTGTCGTCAGCCTTCCTCCTGGTCCATGCAGCTGTTCAGTTTGTTCTCCTGTCAGGTGGCTCTACAACTGACAGGCACACTTTTCTCTCAGCATGGGACAGCTACTCCTCCAGAGAACTCACAGCAGGCTCTGATCCTTGGGAAGTGATTGTTGGGACTCTGGCCAATCACTAAGTTCTCAGGAATGACAAAGGCATACCAGGAGGAAGTGACACATTCTTTACACCCCCAAGTTGCCTCCTCGTGGTCATTGGCCTATGTTCTTTTTCTGTGAGATGATCGTAGAAATCCTTCTCGTTTCTCCAGGTAGCTTGATTCCCAAGGGCATCAATGCCACTCTTGGTGAAGGCAAGCAATGTCTTCCTACAGCTTTGCCCACAAATCCTCCCATCTTCTTTACTCCTCACCCTCGTGGTACTCGCAGGGCTGACATTAGTCTTATAAGCTCTGTGTTTGCTTTCTGTCCCTGTAACAAAGACTCCCCATCGGTCCCACTTCCTTAATGTTTCTCTACCTTCTAAGCTGGTCTATGCCATTAAAATACACGGGCTTTCAGGGGCACATCCTAAAACTAAGTTATACCATCTATGGTTTGGTACTTTGGAGAACCTGGTTCACCAAGCCGGTCTTTACCTGGAAGTTACTGCTGAGGAAACCATGTGGAACGCTCAGACACCAGAATGGAGGCTGTTGCTGTTCCCAGGGTTCAGCTGTCTGTCTTCATGAGCTTCATGAAGCCTTTCCATAGCTTTAGAACACAGCTTCTCCAAGTCCCTGGCACTGCTCCCTGGAAGAGTCTTTTGCTGGCCTTCTACACCCAGCCTCTTTAAGGACACTTTCCACACAGATCCCAGTAATAATGGGATTTGGAATGCCTAGGCTGTGAGTGTTGAGCTCTGTGGGAGGGGCCCTCACATTCTTCCCTATGACAGTTCTGCAGGGCAAAGATCACTGATTCCATGCTTTCTGTGGAGAAAACTTAGACCCCCAACCAACTGAAGATTTCAGAGAGCAAATGCTCAAGCTAGAACAAGAACACATCTGGATCCTTACTGAGATCCTCCTTGCCCAGTCTCTACTGTCAATTACTCAGAAGGGCTTACGAGTCTTATACCTACTTTCCTTTCCAGAACTCTAGAAATGAGCCTACATGCAAAGATTCTCTTTCTAATGGTTGCTTTATGGACACCTTGACAGGGCAGTCATATTACTTTATAGGCAACTTTGCAGTCATTCTGCATTTACAGTACAAAGTTCGAGTCTCTCAGTCTGCTTTAGGCTAATAACAGAGATCTAAGTGGAAGCAGACAGGTGGTATTGCATAATATCCTCAATAGTGAATAATGTCTTACCAGTTCTTTCTTGCTTAGTGTAAGATCCTTGTGCTGGTTAGTTTACTTACTTATTTATTTATTTATTTATTTATTTATTATTTGTCAACTTGATACAAGCTAGAGTCATCTGGAAAGAGGGTCATCAACTGAGGGACAACCTACATCAGATTGGTCTGTGAGCCAGTCTGTGGGATAATTTCTTATTAATTCTTGATGTGGGAGGATGCATCTCACTGTGGGTGGTGCCACCCTTGGTAGGTTGTCTTTTTGTCCTTTGTTGAGCAAGCCAGGGAGAACAAGCCAGGAAGCAGCATTTCTCCCTGGCCTCTGCTTCATTTCCTGATTCAAGGTTCCTGACCTGCTGACTTCACTTCATGATGAATGAGAGGATGAAATAAATCCTTTCCTCCCCTGATTACTTTTGGTCAGTGTTTGATCACAGCAATAGAGAAACCAACTAGGACAACTCCCAAGCGAGGGAAGACAACTGGCAATGGGGACTGGGGCTATTCAACAGCAGAGTCAGCCATTCCTGAGAAGAGGGTGGGGAAGAACGGAAAAGGAAATGCACGCAGACGATGAATGCTAAAGCCTCCAGTTTGGGAAATCCTCCCTTCAGCTTGATTCCTTTGGTCCCCACAGGGATGTTTTAATGATAAGGAAAGCTTTGTGGAGTAAATGAAAAAAAGAAAAAAAAATACCGTTGTTGTTTTCACACCTGCAAAGTAAATGTCTACTCATGTAACTGGAAACAAATTCAGTGTGAACATTAAACTAAATGCAGGGGCATCAAGAAGATACTGAACAATGGTGCACCCAACCATTTGCAAGCAAACCCAGAAAAAAAAAAAAACAAAAAAAAGAGGGCTCCTGTCCTTTGCACCAGTGTGAGGTCTCCCTACCTGGTATGCGTTGGGCTGACAATGTTGTGTCCTTCCCAGCTCCTTATCTACAGTCCTTGTATACTAGATGTAAGGGAAGAAGGTAGTTTCGATGACACTCAAACAAGAAACTTGTATATAATAATTTAGCCTTCCTAATAACCATCTGCTGCTGCGTCACTTTTTTCAGTTTTATAAAATTTTTTCAAAAAGAACACAAACTATCTTTTTTCATTTCACATACCAACTCCAGTTCTCACTCCCTCCCCTCCTCACCCTCCCCCTCCACTCCCCCCCCACCCCAGCCCCCACCCACTTCTCAGAGAGGGTAAGGTATATTGCTTTGAGAAAGGTCCAAGTCTCTCCCTACTATATCTAGGCTAAGCACAGTATCCATCCAAAGAGAATAGGTTCCCCAAAAGCCAGTACAAGCAGTACCGATAAATCCTGGTGCTACTGCCAGTGGCCCCGCAGTCTGCCCCAGCCATGCAACTGTCAACCACATTCAGAGGGACTAGTTTGAACCTTTGCTGCTTCCTTCCCTGTCCGGTTGGACTCAGTGAGCTCCCCTCAGCTCAGATAAACTCTTTTAGTGGGTGTCCCCATCATGGTCTTGACCTCTTTGCTCATATTTTCTGTCCTCCCGCTCTTCAACTGGACTTTGGGCGCTCAGTCCAGTGCTCCAGGCTGCATCATTTATTTTATTTATTTGTTTGTTTGTTTGTTTGTTTGTTTTACAGTTTCTCCAGAGGAGAATGAGCTTTGGGGACTAGAACTGCCTTGTGCTCACCGCACACAAGTAATAAAGCCTGGTCTTCCAGCAGTCAATTCTCAAGTCAACATTTCTTTCCCAACTCCAAGGTGAACGGAATGTCCTGGGCTAGGACCTAGGGCCTGTCTTCCTCGTTTCAGCTTTGTTAACTAATTTCTTGTGTAAATTGAGGTGAATAACTTCACTCGGAGCCTAGTTTCTTCTTCTAGTAAAAGGGCAGTTGGTTTCTATTTTATCTGGTAATATGGTCTTGCTATAATATCTGGATTAATTATCCTACATGACCATTGATGCTTTTATAAATAACACACCTGTACTCTTCATTTAGCTTTTCACTTTCCTCTTAACTGAGGGGCCACCACGACACCAAGGGAAATGTTAATTACATTCTGAGTTTGCTGGTGAAACTCTCGATTCCTGACACACATATTTTGTATGTTCTTTTCATCTGGATTAGCATCTGAGACTCTCTTGCCTCCCTTAATATTGAATGGATAATTATAAAATATGGGTGAGGCATAATTACGTGCACTGTTGACTTACAGTGATTTAATTTGGGACTTTTCAACTTTGCAAAAGTGCAAAATGACTTGCTTTTGGTAGAAATTGTACTGTAAACTTTGATTTTTTTTCTGAAGTTCGAGACTGAACTAGAGCCTCATGTATGTTAGTAAGAACACTATCAAACTGGAATTTTGAATTTTAATCTTCTCCCAAGCAAGTGATAAATAGTATAATCCCCCCTCATGTTACTGGACAGTCACAGCGAACCACGGCTCCCAGTCAGTCATATATCACAATGGGCACAAATGACACCTGCCGCTTGACTGTGTGGCTGTGATTTTCAGTAGATTAGGTGAGTTCAATGCATTTTTTTAAGTTATTTTCAAAGCAATGATAGATTTAACAGCATACAATTTCCTTATACGTCAGGGAGCATCTTCCAGACAAAATTATTCCACATATTCACTTGTTCAATTTAAAGACTATAACTTTTAACCTTGAAAACCCTCTCTGTCCCTTTCCAGCCCATCTTCTGCGAGATGGCTGCTGATCTAGCTTTATATCTACTGTTCAATTGGTTTTCTTCACTGTTCGTCATGTTCTTCCTTAAAACACTGAAGTTGGGGATGTGACTCAGTTGTAGAGCTTACTATGCCTCGGTGTAATCCTTAGTACCACACATACAAATTAACTTTGCATGTTACTGAAATTTCTGTAAGTGAATTCGTGGCATATATATTCTGCAAATTACACTTTTGCTTTTTAACTAAATTTCTTTAGGATTTCTGAAGCTGCAAACTGTTGTGTATGGCTCTGCTGTGTGCTTATACCTGGTATCCTCATCCACGCCAATCTTTATTCTTCCAGGGTACTAAACTTCATTTCGGGCCTTCTGTTTCTGTGAACCACACAGTGCAGAAAATATCTGGTGACGACCTATTCGTGTCGTCTGGCCTAGAAATTTTTCTGAAATTGAAGTGAGAAGATACTACTGGACCACGGAATGAAAATTCTCCCACTTATTGGTTAGTCAAATATTTCCAGGTGGTTCCTTTTCCAGCAGAATTTAAAACTCATGTGCACCATCCCACCCTCTTCTCAGCGCTAAACATTTAGCCAGTTTTACAAGTCAAAATGATGACATTAGAGAAAACTGATTTTTCCTTTCCCAGAAGGAATCAAGTAGCTTCTTGATTAGAGGTGGACCTTTGCCCACTTCTGCTTCTTAGGCTGGGAGTTGGTTTGGTTTGAGCTGTGAAGATCTTGTGTATGCCACCACAGTCTGTGGGGTCATGTGTGGAGCAATCCTATTGCGTATCGAAGTCACTGTTTTCTTGAAATCCCTCCCCACCTCTGGCTCTTACATATGTCTCCATCCTCTTCCTCATAGATCCCTGAGTGCTGTGGGGAGGGATCTGATAAAGACATTTCCTTTAGGTTTGAGTGCTCCAAAGTCATCGCTCCACACATTGTCCAGCTGTGAGTTTCTTTGTTAATTATCGTCTACTGCAAGAAGTAGCTTCTCTGTTAAGAGTTGAATGATGTTCTGCCCTGTGTGTACAGCACTATGTCATTATTTTATTGCTATTTTCTTTATAAAGGAAAACTTGAAGTTTAGCAGAATAATAGCAGCAAGTTTTCCCCTATGCCCATGACCTATCTAGTCTTTGGTTCTTGACCACATTAGCAGTGCCAAGCATGGGTTTCATCTCATGGAGTGTGCCTTAAATCCAATCAAATAGAACACCATACCAAGGCAACTTATAAGAGAAAATTATTTAACCAAGGGCTTGCTTACAGTTTCAGAGGGTAAGTCCATGACCATGATCATGGGAAGCATCACACCAGACAGGCATGGAATTTGAGCAGTAGCTGGGAGTTTATATCCTGACCAGAGAGCAACAGGCAGCAAAGAGAGAGACACTGGATCTGACATCAGTTTTTGATATTTCAACGCCTATTCCCTCCTCCTTCAATAAAGTCACACCTACTCCAGCCAGGCCACACCTTCTAATCCTTCCCAAACAGTCCCACTCACTGGTAACTAAGCATTCAAATACATGAGTAGAGACTCATAGAGGCTATTCTTACTCAAACCACAACAGCTACTCCTGTGATGTTTGTGTCACTATTACAGGAAGGCCACTACTGCTTGTAGCTGGGTGAAACTGATGGCTACTTTTCTCCTCCAGTGTCATGAAAGTACATTCCAACATCATAAAGCTAGTCAGTAGGGGTGAAGCTTCTAGTTGGGCAGCAGCTAGATTTCTCCATGTTTGATGACATAAGTCAGCTCTGTCATTAGCAATGAGGCCCTACCATCAGGTTATGGAGAGCAACTAATAGCTTTGACAATAACCTGTGATGTTCTGAGTGGGAGTTGTCTAGGGAACCCTATTGGTCAATGGCTCAATAAGATGTAAACCGTTCCTGGCACTGAAAGTTTTCCTTGGTGTCATAAGACGTCTAGTTAGGGCATTGTCTCCCCATTGTATGATGACTCTACTTAAATAGTTTTCATATGTGCATCTATTTTAGGAAACTTCTACAATGGCACTTTCCATACAGCTTTTCAACTGGGAATATCAACCACACTGCAGGGCAGTCCTCATGCTCATGAGTAGCTGGCCAACACAAAACATACTTCTTGTTTTTATTTGTGTGTGAATTTTTTGTTTCTTTTGGTATTGAGTTATTGATTTTTGCTTTGTTTTTTGGTTCTTTTGCTTTTGGTTTTCCTGTTCTTTCCTTCTTTCATTTTTGAGAGAGGTGGGGAAAAAAACTACAGTTAGGTAGGTAGGGAGGTAAGGAGGAGCTGGGATGAGTTGGAGAAAGGGAGAGAATATGATTAAAATGTATTGTATGAAGAAATGAAATAAACAACAAAAATGGCAACAGTGCACTTTTATTTTGAATTAAGAAATTTTTGATGTTGTAATATTTATGAGTCTCTTGAATTTGCTTTCTCTGAAATGCCCACAGCCATTGATTTCCTAGTGGATCCTGTGTGCTTCCTTAGCTCTTCCTTATTCTTTATTCTAGTCTTTCCTCAGGTCTACAAGTCTTAAATCTCTCTCGTGCATCACGGATGGCTGTGCTCCTTTTTGTATCTGTAACCGACCCCTAATTTACATAGTGTTGGGGAAAGGCCTTGGGAACTCTTAGCTTGAGAAATGTTTTTGAGCAGGTACATAGTATTCTATTTGGTCTTCTAACTCTTAAACTGTTGCCCATGTGTTTAGGAATTTAATCCACCCAGAATTTTATTTTGGTGTATGAAAAATTCTATAGATTTGCACAGCCTTCTTTGTTAAATGCACTATTTGTTCCCAAGCTGTTTCCTGTTGTTAGTCAGCTGCTTCTACTTCTGTGCGGGCATGCCACTTCCACAGCTGATACAGTAAACCTTGCTGTCCGGTAAAAAAAGAAAAAAAAAAGAGCCCTTATTTCAGGTTCATCAAATTTACCTTGATTGTATTTCACCTGTAAATATTTTGTTATTTGTCAAGTCCCATAAAGAATCTTATTTGGATTTTATTAAATATATAGATAAATTTGAAAAATCTTGATGTGTGTGTGTATCCCTGGCTTCTCATTTGCATCTTTAGTCTTAAATATCATAGACCCACAGTTTTCCTTCACTGCACTGACCCTACTCTGCTTTTTTAAAAATGTATTTATTTTAATCTTATGTGCATGTGTGTTTTGCCTGCATGCATGTGCATGTGTGCAGGACCCACAAAGAGTAGAGGGCTTTGGCTCACCTGGAACTGAAGTTGCAGACAGTTGTGAGCCAACATGTGGGTATTGGAAATCAAATCTTGGTTCTCTGGGAGAATAATCAGTTTTCCTAACCTCTGAGCCATCTCTCCAGACCTGTACCTACTATAAATGCTGTAGTTATCAGAAAGATTAAGTTTTGGAGCTCATGAGATGACTCTGTTGGTAAAGTTGTTTGTCAACAAACCTAATGGTCTTAGTTTGATCACTGGGACCCATTTTGTCTGAGGAAACCAAACTGTCTTTTAACCTCCACACATACAATATTACATATGCACACACACTACCATGCATACATGCACACTAGTTTCCTTATTTCCTGGTCTCTAGAATAGAGTGGTAACATCACTTGTGTTAGGGTTTTTGTTGCTGTGAAGAAACAGCATAACCAAGATACTTTGGAAAAGGAAATAGCTTCTTTCTGCTTAGTATTGCAATCACAGTCAGGAAAGTCAGGGCAGTAATTCAAACAATCAGGAGCCTAGAGGCAAGAGTTAATGCATAGGCCTTGGATTACTGCTGCTTACGGACTTGCTTCTCATGGCTTGCTCAGCCTGCCTTCTTAAAGCATCCAGGAACACTTGCCCAGGCATGGCACTGCCCCAGTGAGCTGGGTCCCTGCACATCAATCTTCAATCAAGAATTACAGACTTTCCTACAGGAGGATCTGTTGAGAGTATTTTCTCAACTGAGTCCCTAATCCTAAATAACTTTAGTTTGTGCCAAGTTGACATAAAACTAGCCAGTATGCTTTTTTCTGAAGGCTTAGCAGAAGAGGCATAATAAGACTGGATGTTTTCATTGAGGACAGATTTTTTTTTTCCTTAAAGAAAAACTTAGTTTCTTTGCTGCAGCTGAATTAGTTGTAATTTCTATTTCCTTTTAGGTCAATTCTGAAAATGTGTATTTTTCAAAGAAATAGACATTTCACCTGTATCCAGTTTACTTTGCAAGTTGCTTCTGATTTCCTGCCATATATCAGCTCTCTGAAAAGTCTATAATTTGACACTCCTGGCTTTTTAACTTCATGCCTTTCTCATGGTCATTGTTTCAAAAAACAACTTTGAGTTTGCTGATCTCCTCTATTTCGTTTTCTGTTTCACCAGTCTGTGCTCATTTTCTTCAAATTTGACTATGAGGGACTATTTTGTAATTATTTATCTATATTCCTGACACAGACATTTGAATCAATCAGTTTTTGGCTTTGTGCATGCATTTTAAAATAAAGATAACTATTTTTATACCCACTTTATACCTACAAAGTTTTTCATGGCATCCTAGTTCTTTTTGTTCTTTGAATTTTTAATCATAGATTCTTGTCTGCTTTGCTTAAAATGTGTTTCTTTATTTTGGATTTACTTCCAATCTTCAGTTTTGCTCTTGAGAATTGCTGTTTGGCCCTTTC
This sequence comes from Alexandromys fortis, assembly GCF_014885135.2. Lineage (NCBI taxonomy): Eukaryota > Metazoa > Chordata > Mammalia > Rodentia > Cricetidae > Alexandromys > Alexandromys fortis. Next base: position 722,856 of record NW_026068116.1, on the reverse strand, counting down.
TATGACCAGTTCTTTAAGGCAACAAGTATTGAGCACCTGTGTGCCAGGGATTGTTCTAGGTGCTTGAGTTGAACTTGTGAACAAAATAGGCCCCAAATTCATGTTTACCTGGGTGCATGTTCTGTTGTCAGTTCTTGGAAAATCAAGTGATAGGAAGCACATTCTTTATCTGTTCAGTTCTCCTGTTCTATCTACACCTAGCTACTAAATCAAGATTGCTTATTATTCATACCATATATTTCTTTACCCATCTTTTGATCATATCATATCAACTTCTAAAGACTTATGTTAAAAGTTCCTGCTGTGGCTGTAGATTTGTCTGCCTCTTCTGTTTCTAATTACCACCTAGAAGGCAAAGCATCTGGAAGACAAGAAACTGTGCTCAAATTGAGACTTATGCTTTATCTCACCGTCTGTTTGGGATGGATCTGGGATCCAAATTTAGTTGCTGTTATGCAAGTGTGAACTGTCAGATGGTCAGTGTCTTTTTACCTAACAGTCTCAAGTGATAACTAACACAATAATCTCTTCTCATCCTTTGAGAAGTGCCCCTTTCCTGACTCTAGCCACATTAGCAGGTTTGCTGCACTTGAGTCAGAAGCACACTGTACCCTTGGCTAGACACTGCACTTCCTGAGGCATACAAGCATCCAGGCTCATGGACCTGTGACAGACACACTTGCCTTGGCTATCTTGCTTTCCAGGGTTATTCAATTCAAGTTATGCTGCAGAAATATTACTTTCTAGTAATTAATGAAAAACATTTTAACATGTGTTATAACTTATCTATAGATGTTGTAGATCTCATTACACTCTATAGCTACCCTACGTAAATCTCCATTTACTTCTACTTCATTTACAATATCATCAAGCTTCGTGACTTGTCAAGGTTGTCGTTAGGAGGCATGTGGACTCACAATGGAATAAGACACATGTTTCTTCTGTGAGGATTCAGTGTAGTATAGGGAAAGCGATGTTGGTAAACATACATAGCTCATGGGTGATGAGAGCTTGGGGAGTGGTCAGATCACTTGGTAAAATGACCAGCAGTCAGGAAAGGCTTCACAGGAAGTGACAGAGATGCATTTTGAAGTTAACACTAATAAAGAAAAGCATATTCTAAAAAAACATGCAAAGAGAAGAAAGTTGATTTTTTTCCCTACATATTGAATGGTCAAAGTAACTTTTAAAGTATTTTCTCCTTTGGATTTCTACCTGACACACTACTCAGGGCTTACAAATGACTGAAATTTAAACCGTCGCTACTTCATCAGGCCTTGACATGTAAAATAAGTTGTAATTGTACATGGATTCTTTCTGTAATAAGCCAGTACAATTGTGTTCCATGATGAGTAGAAATACTGGAAAAATTAATAATCATTTTGTACATGCATGCACCTGTTCACGTATGTAAAAACGTGTTTGTAGATAATCGCAGAGATCAGGGGACAATGTCAGATGTCTTCCTAAGTTTGTTCTTCACCTCATTTTTGGAGACATGATATTTAATTAAGAACCTTTGGTTTGTGTAGACTGACTTAGCAGCTCCAGGGTTCCTCCTGTCTCAACATTCCCATAGTGCTCAGTGTTTTCACCTGGGGGGGCTGTAGATCCAATCCTGGTTCTCACATTTGTTCACCAAGTAATTTCCATACTGAGTTAAATGCCCAACATCATCAATTACTTTTAATAAAAGAATGCACTTGAGAGCTAACTGCCCTAATTTATGGGACAGACCCATAAAGGGTAGAAAGCCAGAAAAAAGCAGAGACAACAGGCTATAAAATGTTAGCATGCACTAGGCACGGTGGCCTATGATGGATACTCTTGGTTGTCAACTTGACTACATCTGGAAATAACTAAAACCCCAAAATGGAGGGCAAACCTGTGAGGGATTTTTAATTCAAAGTGTGAAGATAGATATACTTCTGATTCAGATCTTTGTGGTAGGAAGACACATTTTTTTTTAATCCAGATATTTAATCTTTAATCTGGGTTACACCTTGCGCTAGAAGCCTATATAAAGATGTAGAAGAAGGAAGCTTTTGTTTGTTGCCCTGCTTGCTCTTGCAATGCTTGGAAGTCCATTTCTTTGCTGGCATTAGATCTTCAAGATTCCAGTGGATCCTGAAGACCAGCCGAGATATCCAGTCTCAGAGACTGAGCAACTACTGGATTCATGGACTTTCCATTCACAGCCAGAAATTGTTGGATTAGCTGGACCATACCTATAAACCATTATAATAAATCTCCTTTCTTTTTTTATTTATTGTTTTTATTGAGCTATATAATTGTCTCCACTTTACCATGATCCCCACACTCCCAATTTACTCATGAGATCTTGTCTTTTTCTACTTCCCATGTAGAGTAGATCCATGTATGTCTCTCTTAGGGTCCTCTTTGTTGTATAGGTTCTCTGGGATTGTTAATTGTAGGCTGGTTTTCCTTTGCTTTATGTCTAAAAGCCACTTGTAGTAAGTACATATGATATTTGTCTTTCTGGGTCTGGGTTACCTCAATCAATATGATGTCTTCTAGATCCATTCATTTGCCGGTGAATTTCAATACGTTTTTTTTTTCTGCTGTGTAGTACTCCATTGTGTAAATGTACCACATTTTCTTTATCCATTCTTCAGTCTAGGGACATTTAGGTTGTTTTCAGGTTCTGGCTATGACAAATAATGCTGCCATGAACATAGCTGAGCACATGTCTTTGTGGCATGATTGAGCATCCTTTGGGTATATACCCAAATGGGGTATTGATGGGTCTTGAGGAAGATTGTTTCCTAATTTTCTGGGAAATCATCATACTAATTTCCAAAGCAATTGTCCCAGCTTGCACTCCCACCAGTGATGCAGGAGTGTTCCCTTTACCCCACATCCTCTCCAGCATTTCTTGTTCTTAGTGTTTTTGATCTTGACCATTCTTACAGGTATAAGAGGGAATCTTACACAGAGATGATTTGATTTGTATTTCTCTGATGGCTAAGGATGTTGAGCATTTCCATAAGTGTCTTTCAGCCATTTTAGAATCATCTGTTGAGAGTTCTCTGGTTAGGTCTGAACTCCATTTTTTTTGGACTATTTGTTATTTTGATGACCAATTTCGTGAGTTCTTTGTATATTTTGGTGATCAGCCCTCTGTCCAATGTGGAGTTGAAGATCTTTTCCCATTATGTAGGTTGCCGTTTTGTCTTGTTGTCCATGTCCTTCGCTTTACAGAAGCTTCTCAGTTTCATGAGTTCCCATTTATTAATTGTTTCTCTCAGTGTCTATATTACTGGGGTTATATTTAGGAAGTGGTCTCCTGTGCCAATGCATTCCAGTGTACTTCCCACTTTTTCTTGTATGAAATTCAGTGTGGTTGGTTTTATGTTAAGGTCTTTGATGCATTTGGACTTGAGTTTTGTGCATGGCAATAGATATGGATCTAGTTTCATTCTTGTACATGTTGATATCCAGTTATGCCAGCAACATTGTTGAATATGCTCTATCTTCCATTTTACATTTTTTGCTTATCAAAAATAAGGTGTTTGTAGGGGTGTGGATTGATATCTGGGTCTTCGATTTGGTTCCATTGGTCCTCCTGTCTGTTATTATGCCAATACCAGGCTGTTTTCAGTACTGTAGCTCTGTAGTAGAGTTTGAAGTCTGAGATTGTGATGCCTCCAGAAGTTCTTTTATTTTACAGAATTATTTGGCTCTCCTAGATTTTTTTCTTTTCCATATGAAGTTGAATATTCTTTCAAGGTCTGTGAAGAATTTTGCTGGGGTTTTGATGGGCATTGCACTGAACCTGTAGATTACTTTTGATTGCCCTTTTTACTATGTTAATTCTACCTACCCAAGAGCATGGGAGACCTTTCCATTTTCTAGTGTCTTCAGTGTTTTTCTTCAAAAATTTAAAGTTCTTGTCATACATGTCTTCTACTTGTTTGCTTGAGTTTATCCAAGATATTTTATGTTATTTGTGGCTATTGTGAAGGGTGATGTTCCTCTGATTTCTATCTCAGCCCATCTTTTTCATCTGTATAAAGGAGGGCTACTGAATAAATACCATTTCTATATAGAGATTAATTCTTTAATTTTTGTTACTCTAGAGAATCTTGACTAACACATATCCCATGCTTCTAATTTCAGTACCCAGAAGGCAGAGGCAGACAGCTTGGTTTACATAGCAAGTTCCAAGGCAGCCAGAGCTATGTAATAAGGCTGTCTCAAAAAAAAAAAATGTTAACACAGACATTAGGTCTCCTGAGGGCTTTAAAACAATTCCAAATCTCAGTCTGTAACTTTCTGGGATACTACAGCATTTCAAAATTTGAGAATTTGTTACAGGAGTATCTACTAGGAAAAGCCCAAATCATCAGCAATGTGAACTGCATTCAAACTGAACCCAGAAAGATGGTTTTCCTGGACCAGAGGGAAGCTTTCAAGAAGCAGACACCAGGAGTGGAAAGCTGGAGACCATCAGGGGCCAGGCCACACAGGACATCAGTAAAGCACTACCAAAAGGTGTTCCCAGTCATCTTCTCAGAAGGCTCATTTCTTCTTAAAAATAACTTCACAATGATTAAAGTTGGTGAAAAATCATCATAACAACTAAATGTGGTTAATTTGTTAAATTAAATATTTCTCCCAAGTAATAAATTTGCATACCACAAAAGAAAAAGATACCTAGGTGTCTAAAACATTGATAAAACATTGATATATTGTATTTAAAACAGCATGCCTTCCCTAACAGAACACCAGGCACCATTGCCATTTATTTGAAAGTCATTTAACAACATTGTGTGTAATTAGTTTGTAGTTAGGGATAATTGAGCATTAAAAAAAAATGGTTTGAAAGTCAAGCCAGTGTCAGTATCACTTTCTAAAGTTCTTTATAATAGACAGAGGGAAAGAAGGAAAGAAAAGAGGAAAGAAGGGAGGGAGGAAAGGAGAGAGGAAGGGAGGGAGGGAGGGAGGGAGGGAGGGAGGGAGGGGGATGGAGCTCTCAGCTGCCTTATCTGGAATTTATGGGAGGAAATATAAAAGTTAAGTTTCTAGGACCTTCCAGTACCTCCTCCACCCTGGCTGGTGAAAACACACTTGTTCTGAGGTAGCACTGTGGATTAATTTGCAAACACAATGAAGCTCAAAGGCAGCTCCATGCTTTTTGCACTGAGAATTAGTTTACAGATTTACATGAGGAACATCTAGTTGGGTACAGGAATATAGAAAGTAGGAGAAGCAGGTGGTTGATGACCTAGTACTGATTCACAGTGGCCTTCAAATAGTGGGAGAAGATCGAAGATTTCCAAGGCAAAAAAAAAAAAAAAAAAAAGTAATAAAGTAAAAAAACCAAAACTTTCAAATCCCCACAGATCACTGAATTTTATTTGTTTTTCTCTTAGACAAAGGAATGTTATAAAGGCCAGTTCCATTTCAAGAGATTTTCATTCATTTTCCATCTCTGAAGTAAAAGGAAAGTCTCATTTACAGCTTCAAAATACTTACATGATGCATAAGTCCTATCAGTGCTGTTACAAATTTATCTTATTTGCGCCAATTAAATCAAAGTCCCTAAGTGTCAGGTGGACAAAGAAAGTTAGCTCTGGTGTAAGCGAACAGGGATAGGAGTGCCTCTATGCGTCAGCCATCCAGCTAGTCTATTCCCATCCACGAGCAAAGACATTCTCAAGCATGGGGCCCTGGACAAAATCAGCACAATCTATCTGGTGGGAAATGCAAATAAGAGGTCAAGCAAACTATGGATAAAAAGCCGTAAGAAACCTGCAACTTCATAAGCTAATAAAAAAATGAAAAAATGTTTGAGCGGTGGTACCTTGTGCAAGTGAATAAAGCTGCTCCCAGCAGCCATAAGGTTATTAGATCACCTAAATACTTTGGATTATGCCCATTGTGATGGTTAGTCTTAACTGTTAATTTGATGCAACCTAGAATCACTGGGGAGATGAGCATCTGGGCGTGCCTGTGGGATTAGCTTGATTTTATGTTAACTGATGTGAGAAAACCCATTTGAATTGTGGGCTGGACCATTCCTTCTGCAGGGAGTCATCATGGGCCATACAAAGTGGAGACAGGAAGCTAACCATGCACTGGTTCCTCTGCTTCTCAACAGGGGATGCAATGTGACCAACTAGTTCAGGATGTTGTGACGTTCCTGCCATGATGGACTATAACATGGGCCTATAAACCTGAACACATTTCTCCTTCAAATTGCCTTTGTCAGGTATTGCGATCATAGCAACTAAAATGATCAGTGTTTATAATGTTGGTCAGGAAGGCATAGATTTGTAATAGGTGATGGTTGCTCTGGAGACTCACGACTGGTCAAAGTGTTGAATGACGCAAGTTGTGCTGTAGACCATCACAGAGGGTCCAGGAAGAATTCAAGAGCTGGAGGAAGGGATGCAGTGTTTGGAACATTGCATTCCTAAACTCTAATCAGTGATGTGAAAGAAATATTACCCATCAACACTGCCACAAGAGGAGAGGGAATCACAAAGCCATCTTCCCTTGAGATTATAAATAGTTAATGGTTGCTGGCAGGAAGGAGACAATTTTCTTCAGTGATCTAGCCACGGGTTAAGTTATACATGCTTCTGAATGCAACGCAATGGAACTCTGAGTCCAAAGACAAACACTTGATAAAGTGTAGTGATGAGCAGCAGGCTGCATTCCACCACCCAGCTAGCTTTACCCCGAAATAATTACATGGAAACTGTATTCTTTTAAACACTGCCTGGCCCATTAGTTCCAGCCTCTTATTGGCTAGCTCTTACATATTGATCTAACCCATTTCTAATATTCTGTGTAGCACCCTGAGCTGGCTTACCAGGAAAAATCTTAACCTGTGTCTGTCTGGAGTGGGAGAATCATGGTGACTCCTGACTCGGCTTTCTTTCTCCCAACATTCTGTTCTGTTTACTCCACCCACCTAAGGGTTGGCCTATCAAATGGGCCTAGACAGTTTCTTTATTAATTAACCAATAAAAACAACAGATTAAAAAGAAATCACTCCCACATCAATAAAGAACTGGGCAACTGAATGGGAGAGGAAGAAGGGGGAGCAGAATAAATATGACAAAATGCAGGGTAAATATGACAAAAAATACATAGTATACATGTGTGAAAATGTCAGAAATAAATGAAAATCCCTGAGCAGGGGTGAGCTTCCTCCCCATAGGTTGTTGGCCAGGAAGACTACCGATGTACCCAATATAGGTCAACTCCTCCTGATGGTGGCTGTATATCGTAGCTAGATGGAAAAACCCCATTACTACACACAATACATACTTTGGTTGAAAGGCAGGCAGAAGTCAAATTGCAATTGAGCTAGAAGCCTTCTCCTGCAGGCAAGATTGTATGATGCTGGAAGGCACTGAGCAAGCTGGTGGCAGGGAGCTGCCCATGCTCCTGTGCACATCCATGGACCCTGGACACTACAGTGCTGACCTTCCGGCCAAGATAGGCAGTGGTGCAATAGTGCCAGGGCTGTTGAGGATAACTGAGGAGACTTGAGGCCTACTTCACATGCCTGGTACTGAAAACCTAGTCAACAGCCATGGCTGGGAAGGACTTAGGCTTTTGTGGGGAAGCTCTTGCTAAAAGATCACCACGTAGCTGTCATTCTCCTTCTGAATAAGATTATGCCCATGGAGTCATGCAGTGGTCAGCAAAGTTTCCTTTTGTGCTGGTTTGCAGTTCCTACAGACATTCAGAACTGGTAGGTGCTAAGAATAAACGACCACTGACTGCTAAGCCATGAACATGACATCTATGTCCCCCTACTTCCAGGTGCAGTAACATGTGAAACAGGAAGGGGAACAAAGAATGTAGGTGACAGAGGGCAGGTACAATGTTGAAGAGTCTTCTGGACTTAGCAAGACCACTGCACTCTTCAACTCTTGGTAAACCCATGTAAGACTGGGTTCATCATTTGTCATAGTCGAGAGGGCCCACCTCTCCCTGATTACTTATAGGTAGTGAACATTTGCCCGGGGAAGGGCTCACGAGGCCACATTCATCCCTGAAGATCTTCAGGCAAGGAAGTCAGGTCCACGAGGGGTGCACCCACCCGCTGTGACAGTGGAACTGATCTATTGGGAGCTTACCAAGGCCAGGGGGACTGGGACTGAATAAGCATGGGATGAAACCGGACTCCCTGACCGTGGCAGACAATGAAGGCTGAAAGCTCACAATAGGAACTGTTTCTTCCGTCTTTAGCCTCTGTTAAACTGCCCCTGCTCTTATGAACCTTTAAACAACCCTATATAAATACGTTGGGTCACACACACATAAAAGACACAAAAGTAGAAAAGGACACTTTGGGAACAGGAAGGGGATCAGTGAGCATGACAACGGAAGGCAATGGAGGGGTCAAAGTGCCCCAAATATATTCATCATATATAACTACTATATGCTAATAAAAATGCAAATCCTGGGGTCCCCATCCCAGATTAACCAAGTGAAAAACTTCTGTGGAAGGGCCACTTCGAGCTTGAAAATTATCATACGAGAACATCATTCTCCACAAGATGTCAGAATTCAAGTACAACTGTGTTAGGAAGTCATTTCTACATGGGTAAACACAACTAAGCTGCCTTCCCTCCAAGTAGGATAAGCAATAGTGCACAAATATATGGATTCCAATTTGAGGAACTTTTATACCAAATTATCTGTGGTATAATGTATAGGGAAAGCTATCAACAACTCTGTAATTATACAAACACATATGTCCCTTGCTGAAAGAAACAATGGAACACATGTGGTTTTGACCATATACAATATAAAATTTTGGGTGATGATAGCACCCAGCCTTAGCAATGGGTCCCTTGGTGACTATCCCTCCCCTTTCAATGGGGTCTACGAGATGATGCAGAGCCGTTCATGGCCATCTGAAATGAAAATGTGCGTGGTCACAGTCAGGGTGCAAAGGAAAACAGCAGGTAAAGAAAACATTTTGCACATTTTTCATGTATTATTTATTTAACATATATAATACATGTAAACAAGGGGCATAAAATTCATAAAAATACAATACTCCTATGCAGCCATCACTTCATTTCAGACACATCCTTTTATTTTCTCCTTAATGCTATTGGCCTACTTTAACAGCACACATTTTCTGTCAGGCATTTCAGAGGCTTATCTTTTTATGGAAGTAGTACCCAGCTTTTTTAAAAATGTCACAATAATAACTATTTCATTTGCCTCCTGTCTTTCCTTACTTTCCTCACACTAAAGCAAAAATATTTATAAATGCTAAAAATATGCAAAATACTGAGCTTTAATGCTGCACTGTCAGCTACACAGAATCTATTACTGTTCCATGTCGCCATAAAAGTGCTTAAGTCGCAGAGCACCGGCTGCTACTGGATGTGCTGGAGGCTAAATACGCAGTGGACCCCCAAGGCCTCTGTTCTAAGCTGACTTGCCTAAATTACAAGCAGAGCTTGCTGGTGGAGTCACATTAAGAAATACTGTTACAAAAGGCTTCTGCAGAAAACTAATTTAGACTGCTTTTAATGTTTCCCAGCATGTGAGCTGGTTCTAATAGTATTTTAATGTTTTGTTTCTCTGTACAGAATTTCCAATCATTACACATGAACTTATTATGAAGGGACTTGTTAGAGGGTAAGGATAGAAAAGAACTTTAAAAAGGTGATTTTAAAAAAATCCTAACTGCTGTATACACACAGCAGTCACGTCAGGGTGCAGAAGGAGTGCAGACAAGCAGGGTGTGCATGCCGCCCTCACACCCACGCCTACTCTCTCTCCAACCTCAGGAGCCCTCTTTCCACTTCCTCGCAATCCTGCACCATCACTGAAACACTCCTAACCCACCTATCTCCAGCTGCCTCCCTATGTTCTGAGTTGGTAAAAGCTTATGAAATAAAAACTGAGTGCCACATGAGGAAGCAGAGTCACAGTGTGCAACACTAGGAACGACAGTCCCTGGGCAGCTCCAGGGCAGGACAACCTGGGAGGCGAGGTTGGCTCTGGGGACACTGAGGCCACGCTCCTCAGTCTCATGTGCTGTCTTTGCAGGTGACAACAGGAGCAAGCTAGTGCTTCCCCCAGACAAACTTGTTCTTGGCCTCTGGTAAGAAGGCAGGAAGAGAACAGCTCTTCTGCGGCTGCCAGGATGGGCACCGGAAACCATCCCTGAGGACTCAGGTCTCAAGGACAATCCACACTGAGGTTAATCAGCCTGTGGTTAATAAAGAGAAGACTGTAATTAAATGTGTAGTCAGCCATGGTCACAATTTGCTTAGAATTTAAAACCTGAAAACCATTTCTTACAACAGTGAAGATCCATGGTTTTGAAGAATCTCATTTCACACAAATTAACTTCTAAGAAACAAAATCTGTGTAAAAATTCAAAGCATGTTTGGAAATTTTTCAAAAAAAAATGGGGAAGACTGAACATACGCATTCCTCTTCAAACTTAATCCATTATTTTAGGCAAAATTATAAGGCTTAAGGCTTTGTCTTATCAAAGACAGGCAATTTTGAAAGCAAAATAGAAAAACTCTTCATTTATCATTATTCATTTACATTTGGACAAAAAAGTTAGTTATGTTTTGTTTTATCTTAATAGCAAAAGAAAAACTACCATATACTATAGTCTACCATAGCTATGTCTCTATATATATTAGACTCTAGATGCATCATATTTGGGGTTGTCCAAAATAGCTTTTCTTACAACTGCAATTAATCATGAAAAAATTTTAAGTGAATTAAAGATATTAAAATATAATATTTGATTAATACTAAAAATGAGAAAAATACACATTTCCTAATTTTTTAACCAAGAATAAGCACTTGCTAATCAACTAAAGACAAGATAGCATTTATCTGAAAGCAAAAGCCCATGTGGGAAGAAGCAGACTCCACATGGCTGGGAATTAAAGGAGCCGTTCCTCCCATCATACCCAGGAATCTGGGCAACAATGGGCAGGAAACACTTGATTCTCAAGCGCCATACAGAACAAAAAGAGCACCCAGAAGTGAGAGGAACAGGTGTTCCACAGGCCATTGACACCTGGACTAAGAGCTAAGATGGGTTGACAAGACTGGGGTACAGAATCACCCAAGTGTCCAAAGGTAAGACCAGGAGGTAAGTAAGAAGCAAGGCTGTGACAGCCCTGCACGGAAAAGCAGGCCCTCCCAGTTCAGAAGGAACTACACTTTCAGATCATCTTTGTCATGACCCATGACGCATTTCTACACAGATGGCTTTGTTCACTGTAACACAAATATTTAAATGAAGTACAAGCATATACTCATTTGCATAGCAAATTTCAACAGGTGCACTGAAACAGTAACTAATTGATCTGGTGTAAGTCATTTTTACAATCAGAATGACATATTGACCAAATAAAATGTTTTCCATTTGAAAACAGTTACTTTAAAAGACTTGTAAAGGTTTTGTAATCTGAGTTAAAATGATACACGACTTAGTGGCAAAGCAGTAAAGCCATTACGGATGCGGTCTCTGTAGCCGGCGCTTGTCACAGTCATTCTTTGATAACTTCTAGGACTTTGTAAACGCTGTTCTGGAACACTGTGTTGAAGTGAGGCTTGGAATCCTTCCCCAGGATGTTACACAGGGGTGTCTTCCCAGCATTGGCTGGATCCTCCACATCCCAGATTTCAGGCATGCTGCACCCAGGCCTAGAGGAGTAAATGCACATGTTATAAGCAGCACACGTTATCCAACCACAGACAGCACAGAACACTGCCTACGTGCCTCATCTCAGTTCAGCTCTCCTTCTTACATTATATTTTTGAAAATCTTGTTGTAGTTACCTTTATTTTTGTACGCTGCCATAGCCACCCTTTAGGACAAGGGAAACAGAGCAACAGGGTGCATAAGGCCAGACCTACAGAACACATGCGCTCAGGGACTAGCTAAGACAGCTCAGAGCCCTGAAGCACTGCCTCTGCTACTTGTCCAGAGTGTGTTGTCATAGTTACTTTCCTCAGTTCATTCCCACGTGTGTCAGGGGGAAGATGTTGTACACTGGTTTGCAGTTGGCTCCCATGTGTGTAAAGGGGGAAGATGCCCATGGTTCTGGTTTGCCATGCAGAATGTGCAGATTGAGGGCAGTTAAGGATCTACAACACCAGGTACAGCACATAAAAATAATAGCTTTAAAGATGATAAAATTTGCTTAGTTCATAGGGAAGGTGTAGTCAGTATACTCTGAAATAAATCAATTTATAGGAAAGCCTTACTGTGACTGTATGAGAGGGGCACATCAAAGAAACTGCCAATCACCCACTCCATGGCTTTAACTGTAGGAGAAAGAGAAAAACTATCTGGAGAGAGAAAAGCACTGGACTTGGCCAGGGATATCTGTGAGACGGGCAAGAAAAGCATGGGAAAGACTAGAGCAGCAACAGTTCCACAGAGCGTAGGGAGGAGGGCCAGGGTGCTCGTGTGGACTCTGACATTTACAGCAGCTGAGAGGGGAGCTGTGAGAAGACAGTGGAGGCCTGCAGTGGAGACTCATCTGGATGCATGGGCTTCCTGAGACCTGCAGTGGTAAGCTTACATCTTAGATGAATGAATAATGAAATCTCAAATACAATGTACTTCTTGCCCCCCTCAAAAGCAGGGTCTCGCTGTGTGGCCTTATACATGCAACTCTCCGACATCAGAGTACAAGCCTTCGGGTTACAGGAATACTAGGACTACCTATGTGCTACCATGCCCAGTCAATACACAGTTTATAAAGAACAACAGAAGTAGCTGGGCATGGTGGCTCACGCCTTTATTCCTATTACTTGGGAGGCTGAGACAAGCAGATCTCTAAGAGTTCTAGGTCAGCATAGGTCTAATACTGAGCTCCAGTACAGCCAGGGCTACCCAGACAGACCCTGTCACAAAAACAAAAACAAAACCTGGGATAAATAAGATTATCAAGTTATATTTTTCTACATAAGTCGTCCAAATAATTTCAACATTTTAAATCAAGATCAGATTATGGATACAGTTGCTGTATTCTCATGAAGTTCTTCTATTTTTACTTGCTTTAAAAGGTCTTAAGAAAAAAAAGCTGGTGCTGGTGGCACAAGCCTACAATCCTACCTCTGGGATGAAGCAGGAACATCAAGTTCAAGGCTATCCTGAGCAACTTACTGAGATGATATCTCAAAACAAAAAAAATGGAAAAAAGTGCTGCTTGAATAGCTTATATGTGGCCCTGCATTCACTCCCCAGTATAAACAATACAAAAGAAAGAAAAAGAGAAAAAATAAAATTATAGAAAGTTGACCATGGCTATTTTGTTTGTCAAAGTCTTTTCCTCCCTCCTTCCTTCTTTCCTCCTTCCCTCCCTCCCTCCCTCCCTCCCTCCCTCCCTCCCTCCCTCCCTCCTTCGTTCCCTTCCTCCTTTTTTCTAATGGGAAGAAAGCATTTCTACGAAGTCTAAGCTCCATTCATTCCTATCCTCTGTGACTTTCTGGCCACACACTCACCACTTGCCAGGTGCATACATTAGCCTCGAATATCACTTCTCAGAACACTGTTTACAACATGAGCATCTAACTATCCTGCTGGAACTTTGATCCATGTTCCCACTCACATACAATATAGACAGGGCAGTTCTGGGTTGCTTTTGGGAAAATGGGGACATTATAGGATCCACAACAGTACAATTTGGCTATTTTCTAGATCTTGCTACACAAACAGCCATTTGCACCTCTTCACAGCTGCTAGTTCTGACCTGTGCATTACGGAAGGACTGTCTCATGGGTTGCACACTTTGCTGCCGTAAACCAGCACCATACTTCTGTAATTGAAATGTTCACTGTGTCCAATACATAATAAATTTTTACTTTGCTACCATCAGACTAACTGTCAAAGAACCTACCGGTGATAGCCCTCACATAGAGGTCCCACTGCATCTTTTTGAAAAGCTCCATTAATAATAAATGCTACAAGCATTATTTGTAATAGCCAGAACCTGGAAACAACCTAGCTGCGCCTCAACTGAAGTACGGATAAAGAAAATAGTACATTTATACATTAGAGTACTACTCAGCGGTGAATAAAAATGACATCTTGAAATCTGCGTGCAGATGGATGGAACTAGAAAAAAAAAATCCTGAGTGTGGTAACGCAGACCCAGAAAGATGAACATGGTATGTACTCATTCATAAGTAGGTACTAGCTGTAAAGCAAAGGCTATTGAGCCTATAGTTCATGATCCTAGAGAAGCTAAGTAACAAGGTGAACCCTAAGAAAAACATACCTGAAAAGGGTAAATAGACAAGATCGCCTGAGAAAATTGGGAGCATAAGGGTGGGAGAAGTAAGGAGGGCAGAAGGGGAAGATAAGGGGAGAAGGGAAGGGAGAGGAAAACCTGAGAGAACAGGATAGTCGAGATGGAGAAAGGACAGATACGAAAGCAAGGAAAGAGATATTTTGAGTGAGGGAGCCATTATGGGGCCAGCAAGAAACCTGGTTCTATAGAAATTCCCAGGAATCCACAAGGACGACCCCAGCTAAGACCCTAAGCAATAGAGGAGAGGGTGCCTGAACTGGCCTTGCCCTGTAGTCAGACTGATGAATGTGGTTGACATCTGTATGGCTGGGGCAGACTGCAGGGCCACTGGCAATGGCACCAGGATTTATCTGGACTGCTTGTACTGGCTTTTTGGGAACCTATTCTCTTTGGATGGATACCTTGCTCAGCCTAGATATAGTAGGGAGGGCCTTGGACCTTCCCCAAAGCAATATGCCTTACCTCCTTTATGAGGAGTAGATGGGGGAGGGATGGAGGGAATGGGAAGAGGGGAGGGAATGGGAACTGGGATTGGTATGTAAAATGAAAAGATTTTTTCTCTTTTAAAAAAATAAATAAAATACTAAAAAAAAACAGATGCTACAGAGCTGAAGATCTAGAACAGTGGCTCTCAACCTATGGGTCTCATGACCCTATGAGGGCTACTGAATGACTATTTCACAGGGTCACCTAAGACCATCTGAAAACACATATTTATATTACATTTCATTTATTTATTTAT
The DNA here is from genome assembly GCF_014885135.2 of Alexandromys fortis. Taxonomy (NCBI): domain Eukaryota; kingdom Metazoa; phylum Chordata; class Mammalia; order Rodentia; family Cricetidae; genus Alexandromys; species Alexandromys fortis. The sequence continues at coordinate 707,811 of NW_026068116.1, read as the reverse complement.
TTATTTATTTATTTATTTATTTAAGATTTCTGTCTCTTCCCCACCGCCGCCTCCCCTTTCCCTCCCCCTCCCCCAATCAAGTCCCCCTCCCTCGT
>NW_026068116.1:699420-707160 GCF_014885135.2 Alexandromys fortis | reverse complement strand
CGGGGCTGGAGAGATGGCTCAGTGGTTAAGAGCATTGCCTGCTCTTCCAAAGGTCCTGAGTTCAATTCCCAGCAACCACATGGTGGCTTACAACCATCTGTAATGAGGTCTGGTGCCCTCTTCTGGCCTGCAGGCATATATGCAGAAAGAATTGTATACATAATAAATAAATAAATGTTAAAAAAAAAAAAGAAAACAGCATCAGTGAGAACCTGTATAAGTCCTCTTCAATATAAGTATTTTCAGTTTATTCTAATTAGAATTAAAGGTAGTTTTCTTTGAAAACGTAAGTTTATAAAAACTCATCTACAATTACCTATTTAAAAACGGGTATTTTTAGTTTAAGGCAATATACACATGCATATCACTATTTAAAAGTATATTTCTAAAATGAGTAAAAGGTCTAATTTAAATAATTATGTATATGATATTGACTCATACTTTTGAAATGTTTTATTTTATATATATTATACCATGCACTACTAATAGAACTCTTGCTATGAGCCTACACTAACTTTTCAGTCTTTTGATTATAAGCTATTAATTGTTTGAAATACTCACTTGGATCTTCTTATACACCATGACTCTTCTAGAATGTAGTAATTCACTTTTAATTTCATCAATTCCTTCTTCACATCTTCAGCTGCTTTTCGGCTATACATCGAATATACAATTTTTGTTCTGGCTCTTCAAGAAAAAAAATAAGTAGGCAAAAAAAATTTTTTTTTCAAGATTAAAGGGATACAATCAACATTATCGGGAAGCAAGCACACTCCAGAGCAGGAAGGAGGTGAGCACCTTGGAGAAGCCAGGGTGAGATTACAATGGAAGCAGACATAACCTCTAATGCAAGCCACATTTCCAAACTCAGTCTCCTCGTGGTTCACCTGTTTCTAATTGTCAGCAGACAGGGCTGAGAGCAGACATGCTCAGCACTGCTGGAAAGGGGCAACAGCTCAGCCCACAAATCCCACTTGACTTCTACATTTAAGAAAAACTCACTCTATGAAGTTGCTTTGGAAATTAGCTCATTGAAATTGATTTTTTAATGAAAAGTATTTTATTTACAAAATGTATATTTCATCATTATGCAAAACAATATACTAATAGCATTAATGTGATCATTTGGAAAATGAATACTTTATCTCCTCTAGAAAGTGTATTGATGTTAAATCTTCACCTCTTAGGAGAACACAATGCATCATTTATGGAAAAAAAATAAGCCTTATCCCATCAGAAAATATCTAAACTCATCACAGCAAACAGCTTCATGACAGCAGAGCAGAAACCCCACCGGATGACTCTCCTACGACTCCTCAGATGTCAAGAGAAAAGCCTGTAAGGAGCCAGCATCACTAGAAGCCTTACACCAGTTTCAGACAAAGCTGAGGACGGCATGAGGAGGCCTGGCTATCTTGGACAACTGCTCAGATTGCTTTTCCTTCTGCTGAATAGGAAACAGCACAAAGACAACAGCTTTGCTGGGGCCCCAAGGGCTTTAGTCCAGCTGTCTTATTTCAGCATCTTCTTCCCTCCCCATGAACGACTCTGAAATGCCCCTGTTGACCCTGTCTGCTGTGAAACTCTGGTGGGTTCCTCACTCACTATCTGGATGAAGCCCTTTCCCCATGCACCTGTGCACTAACCTCAGACCTGCATCTTCATAGTGTGGGTGGTTCACCACGGGCCGGAGAGCAGAGAGTTTCACACTTGCCATGGTGGGCATGGCGCCTGCAAACACTGCATCTGGAAGCAATGGCATGGTCTAGCATCACACTGGGCAGCACCAGTAGGGGTTTCCATCAAGACAGTCCAGCTATTTCACACTTAACACAGCTGGCTGGGACCCAGGGAGGTTCACAAGTTAAAGATTCAATGCCAGCAGCAGAATGAAGCCAGGAGGCCGACAGAGTACAGATCTGCAGCCAGGCTTGGGGAGCAGGTTATCAGCACTGAAGAGCGCTCATCTCCTTCCCTTTCTTTCCCTTTCCTTCTTTAGTCCACTGGAGAACAGTATCCAACTGACTGGAAAGTTTGAAAGACACTTTAAGAGTCAACCACTTCATACTGGGACAGTAAGTTTCCATAGGGTCACATGGATTAAACAGCGGGTCACCAGTAAGAGGGAATGGGAAGGCTAATATTGAAATTCTATTAAGAAAGAAAACATAACAAAATCATGCTAAATATAGCACCTACAACTTTGGAAAACTCTTATAGATTTAAATTTCTGGAAATGGCAAAATAAATTACTAAGGTTATATAGCATCCCTGCAAGTCACGTAGCCAGTAGTGACAGCTCCTTTAAACCCCGGGTAGGATTTTGTGGTGACATAAAATTATGGAGGAAAAAGAATCCTAGCGAGATAAAAAGCAACAGGTGTTGTTGCTCTTTTTACCTGGCTTTGTGCTGTATCTGATCCATTCTATGAGCTCTTCTTGAGGTAAGTTGCTGAACTCCCCTACAATGTTCCACTGGGTTTGCAGGTTGGCTGAGCCTTGAATCGACATAGCGGCTAGCACAGCGAACTCAACAGTACCAGGGTGAACTTTGCCAAAGAGCCACCCAAAGAGCTGAAATCAAAGTGAAACACTGGTCACTGGCAGTGCAAAGCAGTGTGTTCCAGTGAGAAAACCATCCTGAGGAAGAACTCAACCTCTGCTGAGGTCCCACGTATGGACTGTTGAAAATGTAATTTTATGATTATGGCTGTGGGAGGGGCCAGAGGTTAGAAAACAACCTCTGGGGAGTCAATTCTCTCCTTCTGCCTTAGGTGAATTCCAGGGACTGAGCTCGGGTCACTGTGCTGGCATCAACACCTTTACCCACTGCGTCATCTGGCTGGTCCAGAGAGCAGTCCTTCAGCATCCAAACAATTCTACCCAAGAGGGACACAGCTTCAGAAGCACTGTAGGAAGAGCCAGGTCACCTGCTTCCTTTACAAGGCCCAGTCAAAGGAAAATGAGCACCCGTTTCTAAGTGAGTCCAGGACAGGCTAGGAACACAGTTCAGGAGCCTGGGCTTGGTCTCCAGCACCACAGCAGGAGCAAGCCAGTGCAGAGTCCTAAGTTCGGAACATGGTGCAGAGACTGTTACCTGTCCCATTAATGCGATGGGAGTCAAGATGGAGGACTTTCTCTCCTGTCCCAACCCAGTCTAAAGGGAGGAAAATGAGGGACCTGGGTCCTCTCTAACACAGCTCACACTTAGTGATGGGAGCCTGGAACCCAGAAAAGCAACACACAATAAAGCAACAGCGCTGTCCACTGCTCTCTTCCCAGGCATCTCCTGACTAACCGGGCACTGGATCTCAAGCTTCTGGGGAGCAGACACACAGTTTGATTTTTCCGAGCTGGTGCTTAGTAAATGCTCGTTTCAGGTAACATAGGTGATGCTTCTGCACAGCCCCTTTGCTGACTGACTGTCGGGCAGCATCACCACAGAGGAACGAACATCTCTACCCACAATTATATGACAAATAGTGAATTACACGTGGAATAGTCAAGGATGATTAAACTTCAGAGCAAAATCGGGCACATCTATACAAATGCACACACAACAAAAAATATTCCAGAACTTGATTCTGAATAAGACAATATAATCTGAAAGATAACTTGAAATCCACTTTTAGAAATTATGTGATATAAAGATTTAAAACTTTCTATAGTTGAGCTGTATTTTCTACCGGTGCCTGTAGTGATAACGGATGAAGCCAAGTTGCACTGATTGCACTTGTTTGCTGAAGACAGTGTCACGAGGTAGAAGAACCGACATGAGCAGCTTGGGCCATTAGGTTAGGAAGCTGCAACAGAACCAGAGAGCTCCAGTGGTCAGGAGCTACAGAAGCCCTTCGGTCAGCACTATCTTAGGGCCACTGAGTAGCTAAGGCTGGGCTAGATCTCACCATCACCACACATTACCTGTCTGGAGCAGATCAAGGATGCCATGACACACATGTGTGGTGTCAGGAAGAGCTTCAGTCTCATGATCAGAACCCCGAGGGCTGTGTATGCCAACAGCTGCAGAGCATGGTAGACCAACTGAAGGGAGGGAAGACAAGGGCTCATTTCTACCATTTGCCAAATTAGGAACATACTCTTAATCTGGACACATAGAAATGATTTCTTAAATGATTCTTCCTATGTGGTATTTTTATTAATTCTTTGATAAGTTCAAAGAAGGTGTTTTGAACACAATCATTCTCAACACTTCCCCTAGGGTCCTCTCATCTATGTCCCCAAACTCTCCACACCTTAATTTTGTGTTTTTCTTTAGAATAAACAAACAACAACAACAAAAACCCAGAGTCCATTTATGCTTCCCGTACATACACACATCTGCCCTCCCCCTCCCTCCTCCACCCTCTCCTGGTTGCAGACCATCCACTGGAGCACTGTGAACCTACTAAATCTTTAAAGAAAACTGATCCTCCTTCCCTTAAAAGCCACCAGCTGTCGATAGCTCCTCAGTTAGGGGTGAAGGCTCATAAGCCCCACCAGCTGTCGATAGCTCCTCAGTTAGGGTGAAGGCTCATAAGCCCCAGTAGTCCATGCTAGAATGCAGACTGAAGACTGTCTTGTGCAGCTGACCACACGGCTGTGAGGTCATGAGTGTGACAGTCCTGCCATCTCCAGAAGCAGGTCCAGTCCTCCTTGACACCTGAATCTTACACTCCCCATCCCCCAGCTTGGGAGTTAGGCTTGGTAGGGGAGGGGCCATACAGACACCACATGAGGGGCTGAGCATTCTCCTGATATTTTGTCGCTGCACTCTGGTGAGAACTGAAACCTGCCTCAATCTATGAGTATAAAACCCTGTTAAAATGTGCTTGCAGGTGGCACCATTTTAACAACCTGAATTGAGAGAGCTACTGAGTCAGGCATCTGTGTAATTGTACTCATAGTCCCACCTGCAGTTAACACAGCCAGATTTCTGGATCCACCTTGTTCCTGCCATCAGACCAAGGCACGGAAGTGGTCAGGGGAATGTCACTGCCACCCAACCACAGTGCTCTGTGCTGGGCTGTGTGGAAACTGCTCAACTCAGGAAGGTAGGAACAGAAGCCAGCCACACCTCTGAAGCTTCAGGACAAGGTGGGCGGAAAAAATGTGGCATTCCACCAAGCAAAAACACCATGTACTTGTACCTCACTGGGCTCCAGAAACTGCTATTACTGTAAGGCTTACTCACAGACCAAAGTCTTTATCATTTCAGCAAAAGAGGTACCCAATCAGCCTGTAACATTCCCACAAAAAAGTACATAAATTAATGACAAATGCCAATAAACTTAGATACTAGCTCTGCAAAACAAATATTTACCTCTCCGTGATCAAATTGGTGTTTTCTGAAATGGAAAAACAACCGACTCATTACTGAGGCACTCGCTCCCTTTATTTGTACTTTTATCTACACATATGAGCTTTTAACAACTTCTATAATATTCCTCCCACACACATAGAAGTAAATCAAAATAACTAAAAGTATTATCCCAATACTAGTATACAACCATGTAAGGCAGTTTATTTGAAAAATGACAACGTGTGTCTGACTAGGTACACATTTATTATGGCAATAATCATATGATGTACATCTCTGCTCACGTGAGGCGTTAAGTGAAGAATTCTCCTCAGACTTAGTCCATGCACCTGCTTCGTCCCCTGGTGAACCCTGAGCTCTTTGTGCTAGTGCTGCACCAGAGATGGCAAGGCCACGGCAGTCCCATGCACAGTCTTCTCAGGCAGACAACAAATCCGCTCTTGGCTTTGTTTGAACGTTCTCCTTTTTTTTTCCTGGATATGTGCTTAGAGACTGACAAGTCCCGCCCTCATCTTTCCCTGCCCATCATCAATTCTCACAGTAGCAAGAAGAGCAGTTATAAAAAGGGCCAGTCAGTCACCTACTCCTTTGCTTCAAAGTCTAAAATGGAAGAAGTTCCTCTGCAATGCTGACTCTCAATTAACCATCTGCAGCACAACTCCTCCAGGGCCCCACTTCTTTCCCTGCACAGCTACCTCCTCCTGTTCTCTCCTGAGTGCAGTGGCCTGGTCACAGGCTAACTGACCCCTTAAGCCACCAGGAAAGCTTGTATTATACCAGTGCCCACCCCATGGTCATGCCTATCACACTGCCCTTCTCAGAGGAGACATAATTCACACTTGTATTTTGCATATCACTTCACTTGCTCTTCCACATTAAAATGAGACGGACCTGCAAGAGACCAGGGTACAGATCTATGGATCTATCCATCCACCTATTCAAGTTCCTTGAGTACTGAACACTCAGGAGATAGAGGGTCGACAAAACAAAACAATCCTTATCCTCTCAGGTTACATATAAGTCAAAGGGAAAACAAGGGGTGGGATAAGACTTTGTCTCACAGTGACCAGAACTGCAGAGAAGATGCAGACACATGAGTGCCCCAAGAGGCACCTGATCCTCAGGCTCACCACCCCTGAATGATATCTGAGGGATTCAGAGATGGGAGAGACCGGGGGGGGGCCCAGTGGGCAAAAAGCAGATGGATCAAAAAGTCCAGTGTAGGGAGGTTCTGCTGGGCCAGCCATGAAGACAGTGTGCTTGGAGAGGAGAGAAGGCAAAGACTAAGAGAGGAGTAGTTGGTGTGAGGTGAGGGGTTAGAGGCAGAGTCAGAGAGGCAATGGTGATACAGAGCTAAGTGTGGGAAGAGATAACCATAAGTCTGGATAGAATTCTAAATATGATAATCACAAGATCTGCATACTGTTAGTATATGGACCTAGGAGCAGAACCAAAGCTTACAGCTTCTAAGACAAGATGCTGAGGGATGGAGGGGTCTGATAGGAAAAGACAGGACTGGAAATTTTCTGACAGAGAATTACGAGCTGTTCCCAAGGCCTGAACACTGATGAACATCTGTACCAGTGATCATCCTCGCCAACCTAGGCAGAACACAATCTAATTTGGGAATCTAGTCTCAAAAGATGTGGATGCAAAGATTTCAACAAATGCACTGGTCAAGTGTGAAGAGGTGGAATGTGCCTTCTTCATTCATTCCAAGCAAAAACCCACTCTCCATTTCCTGAGCACCCCTCACAGTATTAACAGGCTATAGTCGCCCACATATGGCATGGAAGCCAAGCCCAGTACTCCCATCAGCCAAGTCTGCACCCAGGATGACCTCCAGGCTGAGGCAGTCTCTCCCTGGGCCATGGCTACTCTTCTCTATCTTCAGGGATTGAATAGAACACTTAATGGTAATCACATCCAAATTAAAATGTGCCTCTTTCTCTTCCCTGCTCTATTTTCTAATGGCCCAACTTTTGTTCTCATGTAAATGAGATGTCAACATACCATTCCCTTTTCCACAGGGAGCTTCAGCCCTGCTGAACTGAAACCACGAAGCTTGGGTTTTCTGAACCCTCGGTAGCAAAGCTGTTCTTCAGGAGCACTTCTAGTTTCCTATGAAAAGTTCTACTTTCCTTTTCCAGAGTTGTACACTATGGTTCTAACTTGGAGGCTTCTCCAAACGCTTCTAAAAAAATTACCTCAAGAGAGGCCTTATCACACAACAAAAGTATATGCTCTACTATGTTTATAGCAGCATTGTTTGTAATAGCCAGAACCTGGAAACAACCTACATGCCCTTCAATTGAAGAATGGATGAAGAAAGTATGGAATATATACATATTAGAGTACTACTCAGCAGTAAAAAACAAGGACTTCTTGAAGTTTGCAGGCAAATGGATGGAAATAGAAAACAC
>NW_026068116.1:633658-698790 GCF_014885135.2 Alexandromys fortis | reverse complement strand
GGGGGAGGGAAAGGGAAGGCGGCGGTGGGGAAGAGACAGAAATTTTTAATAAATACATAAATAAATACATAAATAAATAATTTTAAAAAATTACCTCAGATGAATTGAAATTTTGACATTCTATACTAGGAACATTTCCCCTTTCCGGCCTATCCACGCTGGGACAAAGAAGGCATAGTTATAGCCAACTATTTCTAAATAACACAAAAGACTTTGCCATGTGTTAGCAGAGCTCTGGAGCTAAGGGAATGGTAGAAAGGGGAGGATACTCAAGTTATAAAAGAAAATGCATGCACACACAGCTTAACAGTATAGCTGTCATATACGTATATTGTTTGGCTTTTGAAAAAAAACAACGATATACGATTGAACTATTTTCATAAAGATGGTAAAGCACTTCACTTTATACCTGGACCGTAATTTCATTTTGTACTAATACATATTTTGACCATGCTAACTTTCCACATTACATGTAACACCATGCTAATCATCCTTTGACCATTGTCTCCATTCATGTGAACACTTCCACAGCAAGTACCTGTCTTAGGGAACTGCTGACTTGAAGAACAGGCCCACTGTATGGCTTCCTGCCTCAGCCAACTATAGCCCATTTCTCCCAGTTGTGCAAGCACTGAATATTAATAATCATTACTAATCTGGTAAATAGAAAGACTTTCATTTTGTTTAAAATGTCTCAATCACCAAGACTGTAGGCCTTTCTGAGCCTCTAGGTGTCAGGTGTAAATACTCACCCTTTCAACTATCACTCTTTCCCATTGGCTATGGAAAGAGCCAGGCTGCAAGGAATGCAAGAAACCAATTATGGGCAAAGGGTTGAACTCCTGCAAAGCCCAGAGTCAGGGACAACTTACCATCATTAAAGTGCACAAGAAGGTTCCAGGGGCATAAGTGTGGTGGAGAGGGAAAAGGTAAACTCACTCTTCTTTTGGTTCCCTTTTCTTTGTCTTCAATTCACTTTCTAGTGTGTATGAACACGTTCCTATTAATTCTTCTAGGTTCTTTATATGTCCTTGGCTGTCATCAGTCCTGAGTCACATATTATGACTATTTCCTGTAACTGTCCTTTTCCTTTCATAATACTTCTAGCAACTTCTATCAAACAAGTACTTCTGGCTGATGATGTCAACCTTCCCAGCATGTAAGTGCTGCATCCTGCTGAAAAGACCTGTCACTTCTTCAATTACAAGTACCTCTCTTTGTCAATTTCTAGGTACATCTGGTTGCCTATGTTTCAAAATTGCTTAATAGGGAAGTTAAGTAAAAAAAAAAAAAAGGAACGGATCTAGTTTTTTATTTCCCTGTTTATTTCTCAAATATGAGAATCTATTGGCCTCCATACAGAATAATCAATTTCTCTGCTGAACTGGCAAAGTCATGTCCCCCTAGGAAAGAGGATGTGGGTGTCACGGTCAGACTTCTCTGAGTGAGCTCTGACGGGTGCACACAGAGAGGAAGGGGAATGGTGCCAATGGAAAACACCACGTATGAAGTGCAAAACATGTAAGCTCACAGTAAATACTGCAATAAACAGTCAATACGTGGAAGTAAGAAAATTAAGTGCATATTTACCTTAGATGTGTCTGTTGTTTAGCCATGACACCCCAAATATCACTAATAATCTGAAAATGGATTTTAAAGACTTTAGAAGAGCTGTTATAAAGAAAACAGATATCAAGACTCTTACCAGAAATATAAGAAGTACGGAGATAAGAGACAACTCAGAAAATAATAATTTCAACATTATCTGTACTACCACAGTCCTTGATGGTGATACTTAAAGCATCCTGTTAGGAAAATTACAATGCCCCATTTAGGATGTGGGCAAAAGGTTCAAAAGGATGAAATGACCTTCCTGAGGGGACAAACATTAAGGAGCACTCCTGGTCCTGATACTCCTGCTCCTCCCCTAACATGGAGGTGGTGGACATAGACACAGAACTGTAGAAGTGGCTCAGACACAGCAGCTTGCACACACCCTGGTTAAACCCTTGGAGGAACGACTGGGCTGCTGCGCAGGCTCTTATACTCTCCTGATTGGTCTTAGCATTTCCGGCCAAAAATCCTATCAATGACCATATTTCCAAGGTACCAAAAGGAACATAGTCATAGTTTCCAAATGGTGGGCTTTTAAATATTTGAAAATAATTTCCCAGCTTCTACTTGAATCATTTGCACTTCAAACTAAACAGTGCGGCTTCATTCATCCGACCTACTATATTCCATCACATCTTGCCATCAAAGCTGCAGTTTTTTGTTCTGTTTTATTGGGCAGAGTCTCATCTTATTGTGTAGCTCTAGCTGGCCTAGAACTCAGTACACAGACCAGAACAGTCTAGAACCCACAGATATCCATCCACCTGCCTTTGCCTCCCAGGTGCAAAGATTAAAGGTGTAAGCTATCATGCCTGGTCACTGCAGTCTTTGGACTGGTTCTTGACGGTCAGAATCTGGTCATTTTTGAGGATAATTATGTATGAATCACAGGGCATCCCAGGTGCAGATGGGGTGCAGAACCTGACATACAACGAAACTGAGTAAAGTGACAGAAGCCGAAACAAGCGGAGTCCAAAGCTGAGTGCCAGCAGGTGTCTGTAGGAGAGGGCTAAGACCGAGTCTAGTGAGACAATGGGCACGAAGGGAGCTACTAACGTCCTTCATCTTCCAAGGCAGTGTCTGTGTACTCCATGGGGCACTGGCTGAGTGACACATCCAAATATGCTATGGGGGAGTACGAAGCACAGTACAAATACAACGTGAACGGTAATCACAGAACAGAATATCCCACAGATAAACACACCGTGTTAGCACAAATCACTAGAGATCAATAAATTGCGAGGCTTGTGCATCTCTTCTTCGATTGCACGCTAATCTCATCTCTTAGGTCTCATGTAGTTACAGCCTTCACAAGCTACTTAAGAAACAGTTGCATGCCGGCTTTTCTTCATAGAAGACTGGTATTTCTCAGGCCTAGTTTACACAAGGGCTTAGAATTTCATTATCAAAGGAAACTTGGAGCCTGAACATGTTATCCACTTCATCAATACACTGCACTTTCCCAATTCCTCTTTTTTTATTAATAATAAATCACATTCAAAAGTAACAGAAAACTGCTCATATATCATATAAAAAGTTAAATATTAAATATTTTAGAAATATTACTCAACATTAAAATCCAGTCAATAATAGACATGACTTCTAAAATGCATGATCAGGACCTAAACTGTTCTTTCCTGGGTCTATTTTAGGCTAGCAGGGAGCAGAATATCTTTAAGATCTGTAAACACTCATCAAAGGCCATCAGTAAGAAAATACAGAATTTTTCAAAAACTCAGTATAAAACTATCCTATTATTGTGTAGCCAAATATTTGTAACTACTATACAAAAATAAGAACACGTTTAATTCTGAGAAGCATCCTGCGGCACGCGCACCTTTCTGACGATTGCAGCAAACACGATGAGAACAACAGGAAGCAGCAGTGTCTTTGTGTATCTCAGTGGAGTCTAAAATTGAAGGATATTTGTGAGAAGGAAATGTTTTAGTCAAACAAAACTTCTTTTCAAATGATGAAATGGGCGAATTTCTAGAAGCATAGGTAGAGAAATACAAACATTCATCAACCAAAGAGGCCAACCTATCCACTGACTCCCATCACTGAAACTAAAGCACGTTTCCATAGAAACACATTTCACCAATGCTGAGTCGAAAACACTAAAAATACAGTTTGCAAAACTCGCGTGAAAGACAACTATAGATTCTTCTCTTCACACACTTTGTCTAACTGAAGACTAAGCACAGTGACTATTTACAGGGAAGAAGCTCCGTATACATTTTACGTATATTCTTAGCCACTGCATTTCTTTTTCTAACACACAAATGTACACGATAAATTTATAGAAATGTATTTAGTAACACAGTCCTGTGAGCTTCTCAATTGTGTCCCACTGGAGGCCCGGTCAGGATGTTGCTCTTTCACTTTTGTGAGTCAATCACAGGTAAGGTCTTCTTTGTTACACATTTTAAGCATCTTTCCAGGTCAGTTTGGAATTGTGTTACACTCCCTCAAGTGACAAGACACTCAGCTGCCTGGCAGCACTGTCCCTAAATCCAGATATACATGGAGACAGGAATATATACAAGAGCCTGACTTTCTGTTTAAGCTGAATGGAGTCATGCCATGCCTCAGTACACAATATATCTCACTAGATGGGCAACGACCACTCGGGGGTTACAGAAGCAGGCATAACGATCTCTGTAGTCTCCGGGCCTTCTACAACATATCACTTTTCTGCTTATCTTCACCTCTATTTTCGTTACCACTTTCACGAAGGAGTCTAGATTTCCTCTAAACCGGTATCCGAAGACATTTTTCCTTTGATTTTTTTCACTATCATTTGTTTAGTTTTTATCAGCTATTATGAATCAACAGCATAAATAGGATAAATGAGGGCCAAGATGCAGTTGAAGTCATCAAGGTACACTTGACTAAGAACAGATAAGTCTACACTGAAGGCTGCTGGCCTGGCACTCTGGACACAGAATTACCAGAGTGGGAGAGCTGGAGCAATGAATATGTCAATGAAGTAATGGTCAGTTTAGTGCATTCCTACAGATATAGCCTTAGAGGAAAGTGTATCACGTGTAAACAGCAATAAAGGAATTCAACATGGATGGGGCTTCTGAGGCTAATATACACATGCTTGTTGAAACAAACTACCTCAAGAAGTATTGAAATAATATTTCACTTAAGAGATCAAAGGACTTTAGTATGTGAAATCGCATTTTATTTCACAGTATCGGTTTGCAGTAGACTACTAGAAGCTAGTAGACTGTAACACAATGAGTAGGATGTGTTCGTTCAAGACCATTCATTCCCACTGCAAGATGCTGTCCCACAGACCACTACCTACTCTCAGGCTTTCCCATGAACATCAAATATCTGAATCAAATTTTCAAAAGAGAAATGTCAGCTATGAAAAACTTGTGCTTAATGATATTTAAATGCAATGAGCTCATTCGAATATCCACACAGTAAGTGGCAGCGTACGAGCTCGAGAAGCTGATTGAACTGTGGATGCTGTCTCTGAAAAGATGCTATGGGAAATGCCTGTGCTCTCTCACCCAAGCACTGTGGGCATTCTGAATGCATACTTCCACATTATCAACACGGAAAAGGTCATAAATAAATACAAAATGGGAAGGTTTGCATTAGGCTGCTGGACTTCTTCCTCTAAGCTGAGTGTGAACCCGAAATAGCAGGACATGCTCTGTGAAAAGAAAAGGGTTGAAGCCCAGGGAACAACACTGGAAATCAGAGCTTACCTCCCTTTCCATGAAGTCAAACTCTGCTGCACAAGTATATAGTAAGGTATCAAAATCCTTGTAACTAAAGAATTTTGACGTTAGTAAGTTCCCAATATGAGCCTAGGAAGAAATCAAGTCAGGAATCATTATACTAAACCAAACATCACAATTATGCATTGCATTTTAATCTTAACAGTATCTAAAAATAGTTTTCACTGTATGAAAAAGTCCATTGTTCCAAATCTGGGCTTTTATGTTAAAGAAAGTTCTGTTCTGTTCCTCTAACCTCACAGCTGCATCCCCTGTTCTGCCAGTAAGTGACAGCTCCCAAAGCTTCCTACCAATGTCTACTACCACCCACTCAATGCCCAAGGCTTTTACCCCTGAGTTTTTCTACTTGTGGTGCTAAACCTGGAAAAAAAAAAAAACAGTTCCCCAGCCCCACCTTGCTCTCCCCCAGGAGGAATGAGCCTAGGAACTCTTAAGATTTCTGACAACCACATAGGAAGCCAGGTCTGGAGGACAGAGGGGAGGCTGAGTCTGAATGTGGGAAGGGACTTATAGACAGTTTAAAGGCAGCAGGCACAGAGGAATGGGCATAAAAGGCACCTTCTGACAGACAGTCAGGAAGGGCTTGTGTGCTGTCCCACTCTATAAACGAGAAAGGAAGGCTTGAGGGCATACGATGTTCACCAAACTTTCAAGTTAACTATTATCTAAAACAGCAAAGTCTAGGAGAAGAGATGATTTTGCCTATGGCCTCGGATCACAGGGGCTCGTGAGAGTGGAGCAGGAAGGATGGGGGACTGTGATGACACAAAGGCTGCGGAGAGAAGAGGCAGGCGGATACACTTAGGAAGTTGGAAGGGTGGTTATGTGGCCCCTGAAATGGCCCAAGGAAACAAATCCCAAATAAAATGAAGAAAAATTTCCTGCCAAAAGGCAACTGCCATTTACACAAAGAGCTTAAATTATCTAATTAGAGGGCAGATGCTCAAACTGACGTAAGGGAACAAATACAATATTATGTTGTCTACAAAAGATAAACCACACCAAAGCATAAAAGAAAATAAACAACATAAGTTTGAAACAAAATCCTAGGGTAGCAGCCATGGAATCTCACAGAACTAAGTTCAAGGGCCGGGGAGATTCAGGAAAAGGAACTTGCCATGAAAACTGATGAACAGAGTGTGGCCCCAGACCACAGTGGAAAGAAAGAATTCTCCCACCCCTGCCGCTTCCCTGAAACACACTAATGAAATATAAAATTCAAGACAAAAACCACACAGCGATTCAGGGAAACCTGTGAAAAGACAATACTATGTGCTGGTGAGCGAAGAGCAAAGCCCACGACACATCCTGCATGTGGACCACCACAGAGAGCCATGCGTGTGCCTATGAATCTGACAGCAGCAGAGGAGCAAGAGAAGAGAAGATTCAACATAAATTAGCACAATATAATTAGTCCATAAATAAAGACTATAAACTTTACAGGAAGAACATACACATTTTCCTTAAGCACAGTAAAAAAAATTAAGTATTTACATGTAGCATGTCATAACAGCATGTTGAAACTGCATATAAATTTTTTAATCATAAAAGCAGTAAAACTAGAAAATATCTGGGAATGGCTTTTGCAGTCCTTCTGACTGGAAACTAAATAGGCCAAAATTCAATAACCTTTAGATCAAGCACAAAGTCACAAAAAGCAAATTTATAAGGTATACAAAAAGCACTACTTTCAGGAATCATTAAGACAAATTTACCAGAAAATAAGAGTGGTAAAAGCAAAAGGATCACACATTTTCCTACGTGCTTGATTCTTACAAATGGACTCTATAAAATTAATCTCAAAAGAAGAGTGTTTAAAAAGGGGATGGGAGAGGATGAAGTGAGGGACGGTGGTCGGAGGACACACAGCTACGGTTAGGTTGTGCAGACCTACTGCACATCAGATGACTGCCACCAGTGACCCTTTTGCATTCCACTGCCAAATGCAGAGAATGGATGTGACAAGCTCTAGCTACAAAATAACAATAACAAAACAGTAACTGTGAAGTTATCTGAAGAAAGTCTGCTTTCTAGCAGTCCACCATGCACGAAAGCTTCCCCACATGACGCTGTACATGGTATACACATACAATGTTACCTGTCAAGTTAGAAAGGTTGAAAACTTAACTATTTAACAATAAAAGACCATTCCCGATATATGTACATATATAAAACTTGCATGTGTAATTCTGAAAGCATGCGGCACTCGGTCTCAAACAAAGAATATGCAAAGCAGCCCTGAGTACACCCGTCAAAGCTCCAGCCAGATGGCTAAGTTCCTAAGGAAGTCGAGTTAGGACTGAAACCCTCCTCACACTGAAAATCCTGAGTGCTATAGGCTTCAGTGTTGCTTTCTGCCTACATTTAAGGGGGAAATGTCAGTTCTATTCAAATGCTCTCTGAAAGTAGGAGACTGAACTCATCTTAAAAAATACAGGAAGTTACCACTGTCCTGAAGACAAAATCATTAAGTAAGAAAAACTATGATTAATACCTTTCATCATTAAAGGTAAATATCCTTAAAATATTAGCCAACCAAACTCAGCACTATTAAGAAAGAACAAGATTGTGGAATAATATTTTGGGACACTATGAAGATGTGTCTTTGCCAAAGCACCTTCTGATTGGCTTAATAAAAGAGTTGACTGGCTGGTAGCTAGTCAGGAGGTATAGGTAGGACAGCCAGACAGAGGATGCTGGGAGGAAAAAAGGCAGAGTCTCAGGAGACAGAAAGAGACACAGAACAAGCAGGATGGGAAGTGTGGACATGAGGTAATGAGCCTCGGGGCAGCACACAGACAAAGAGAAATGAGATGTTCTAAGAGCTAGCTAAAAAGAAGCCTAAGCTAATGGCCAAGCATTTATAATTAATAATAAGTCTCGGAGTGATTATTTGGGAGCAGGTACAAGGACACAGAGAAAGTCCGCCTACAGATTAACACAATGAGCAAATGAGATTGGCTTCAGAGTCCAACACTGGGTCAGGGTTAAATATCAGGGAATGTGGGAACTTGTAGACATGGAAGAGAGAGTTAAAAAAAATCCCCAGGACAACTACAACACAACAAAAGTGTCACAAACAACCACATCACAGTCTTCTAGTCTAACATCTATGATGCTGTATTTTCTGATAAAAATGAACTGTGAAGAAATGGGAGTGTGTGGCACTCCTGCCTAGGCTGTCTCGTCTACCATCATGGATTCTCCAGCTTGCTGGGTCTATGGCAGGGTCTCTATGGAGGTGGTGGGCCCAATGTCAAAAACTTGATTTTGAGCCTATTACAAACACCTGTGTTATCATCAGCACCAGCAGGAAAATGAGAGATGAAAGCCTTCCTGGGAAAAACTACAGCTTCAATCCCAGTGACAGGAACTGAAGACGGGCAGACTAGCTGTAATTGCTACAGTGAGAACCTAGAGATGAGACAACCATCTAAAGGATAAGGACATTTTCACACTCCTGGAGGACTGGAAAGCATACACATGATCCAAGAGAGCCCAAGTATTCTACAAACCCACAGCTGATAGACAGAAGGCAGTGCAGACTTTCAGGGAGCAAGCAAAGGGGCATGGAAGGCAGGAAAGATGTGATTTCATTAATAGATAGATAGATAGATAGATAGATAGATAGATAGATGATAGATAGATAGATAGATAGATAGATAGATAGATAGATTGCCTTCTTAGAAATAATGAAGGCCAGAAGTTTTAAAGAAACTACAGTCCACAAACAACTCTGCAACCAGCAAAATGAGAAACCACAACAAATAACCTAAACACTGGAATAGAAATGAAGGTGGACAGAACCTACTGTTAAGAGATTTGGCTTATAAAAAATTAGAAAATGGAGTCCTATAGGTTCAGAGTACACAAGCCTCCTCAAGCACAAGAAAGAAAGGGAAATAAAAAGGATGGAAAATGCTGCAAAATACAAAGGCAATATAAACCCCCTTTGTTCTTTTTCTCTTCATTTAAGATATAAAAGTTCATAAATCAGTGATCAAAACTCATGCTCTTGGCACTAACACAGATATCCAATGTATGACAATAATGGCACAAAGGGAGAGGAATCAGACTCTGAACCTACAGATTTAACCTCAAGATTGTTTTAAATAAAGATATGTATTGTAATCTCTAGACCCACCATTAAAAATTAACTAATGAAGAGTTATTTATTCACAATTCAGTACACTGCAGCACAATCCACCAACCTAGCAACCTAAGTACCCACCAGTGAGTCCACAGAGGAAGAAGATTGTGTGCGTGTGTGTACACAATCAATTACAACAATAATAACCATGGCATCACTAACCAACGCTTGTTAAGTACTGACCCCATGCTACACTCAGTAAGCCCCTTTAATTTAGGAAAACTGTAAGATCACAGGAGAGGCATGGCTATTCCAATCTGACAAACTGTAAAGCTCTGCTAAGAAGACTTTCCTTCGAAGGGTAAGTGGATTTTGTTGCTTGCTTGTCTTTGTTTTGTTTTGAAAGCTCCAGGATTCACCTCATTCATGACGAAATGAGACCTACATAAAATGTGCAAAGTACAAATACTTGAACCCTAACAGCTGCTAGCTCCTCAGACTAGAGAGAACTGGCAGGTGAAGGGACACACACAGCCTCCCCCCGAAGGACAGTGAGCGAAGGAAAGACACAGCCCTTTCCAGTGCTGGGGGCCTGGCCCCTGCTTCTTTAGCAGCAGCACACTTAGAATGCAGGAGGCACTGGTATCGCTCTCTGCTTCAGTCCTAGAGGCCTTCGCTTGCTTATGTCATCTCTTGTGTGGAGATCTGCACTGACTGTCATTTCATTTCACTAGAATGTTGGGCTACGCAAAAATGTCAACAGTGCCTTCAGTCTGAATCACTGGCTTATTAGTTTGTCTCCCAACAGAAAGAAAGCAGAGTCCACACACCTGCACCGGAGCTATTGTCTCCCCCTTCTTCCTACATTCTGCATCCAACTCCCTCACTCTTCCCCTGTCATCTGGTCAATTCCTGATTCTCCTCCTGTGTGCTCCTGTAGAATCCTGAGCTTACACTCTTACTTGCCATAGCCTTCATTATCTTTTGTATTATTATAATTGCTTGAAGTACCAAACTTAGAATGTGCTGATCACATCAAAATAAAGTAAGTAAGTGAGGCCAGGGGATGGCTTGAGGGAGCCAAAGCATAAGATTAGTCTGCCTACATGCCCAGCATTGCCAAGGGTGAGACAGGAGGATCACTGGGGCTTGCTGGCCACCGCCTAGCTTCAGGTTCATGGGAGACCTTGCCTCAAGACAGTGGAGAGAGATGATAGCTCATGTCCAGTTCTGTTTATGTATAGAAACCTACGCAGGTACCATGAACACACACACACACACACACACACACACACACACACACACAGAGAAACAAATAAAGCAACTATTCATAAGAAGAAGCCTGAAGATAATAAATCACAAACATTATCATTTTATTCTCTGTCCTAGCCAAACAAAACAAAATTTCTTAAGTCTAACCTGGCTCTAACTGTGAATAATGGCATCTGAACAAACATCCCATAAGAACTGGCCACAGTGAAGATGGGGAGGGCAGATCTCTATCTATGACGGTGAAGACACTGTCTCTTTGGTTTTAAAAAGAGACTACTGAGAACTCAAGAACAATGGCAATGGGTTTTTGATCCTACTGCACGAACTGGCTTTGTGGGAGCCTAGGCAGTTTGGATGCTCACCTTACAAGACCTGGATGGAGGTGGGGGGTCCTTGGACTTCCCACAGGGCAGGGAAACTTGATTGCNGGCGGGGAAGAGTCAGAAATCTTTAATAAATAAATAAAATTTTTTAATAAAAAAAAAGAGACCATAACGAAATCAGAAAATGGCTGTACATGCCTTAGATGTTAGGCCTTAGTGTTCAGAGTTCTTGTTTGACATTTTCTACATCTTTGTGACATAGAAATATACTAAAAAGGGGCTGTATTAATTCTGGAGATTCACACTATATCCATAATCATATTTTTGTGATTTTCTTTCTTGTATTAAAAAGAGAAAATAATATTTACCTCACCTTAGAATACAGCTTAAGAAATTAACTCTAATAATTCCATTAATGTACTCCCTGCCTACTGGATACTTCTCAAGTCTTTCCATTTTAAGCAACAATACACTTACATCATCTGCAATGCCGAAGATTCTGGAAGTCAAATACTTGAGTGTAACAGTTCCACATAACCAACAACACCCTTGGATAACCTACAAAAGAAAAATAAATAAAACAAACTTTCTTCCACCTTCTGTAGCCTGGAGCAGTGAACGGAGCACATGCTTTATCCCATGTTAGCGATACTATTTCCCAAGGGAACATCTTCTAAAAGCACATTGTTCAAAAACCAAGGGTTATCATAGCTAAAAATAAAACTGAAAACATAGGACCTTCCTAGCAAAATGTATTTCTGTCTTATCAGAGATGTAAACAAGAACTCCAGCTCGACACCTACAGTGGGGCTGTCACACATGGTTGTCCTCAGAAGAAACATGGGGTAATAAATAAAACTTCAGACAGAGCCCTCATGTGCTTATTACAAAGCAAACAGGCCCCTTGTGTGCATAATTTTTTAAAAAGTAAAGCATAAAACCAATGCAGTATTTTAGAGAAGAAAACACATAGGTTTATTCTTACCCATAAACTAGGTTCAGATACATTCATTTTTAGCAACTGTGGTTTCACTGCCAGCAACCCCTGAATAGGAACACAAATGAATACTCAGACACTCAAGTAACAATTGTTCTGAATAACTGAGACTTTGAAAAACATGAAATTCAGCACATGATTGATTTATTAATTAAATATGTTCTTTGACATTTTCACGCATTTTGAACTCCGTCCTAATTCATCTACAGCCCTGTCTCTCTGTCCTCTCTTTCTTCCTGCACATTTCTCTCCGACATTCATGTCCCTTGCTTTGCTTTGTGGATTTTTCACAATTGCCACCCCATGTCCACATATGCAGTTAGTGATTTCAAAGCATACCTCAAAAAAAAAAAAACACTAAAAAAATGTATTGTCATTGAGAATGTAAAATTGAAAAGAAAATCAGTATATAAAAGACCTACTTCTCTATTTTCCATATCAGATTTACCTATGATGAACCAAGAGGTATACAACAAATTCAGAAATTTAAATAGCTCATAAAAGCATAAGATTCCCTTTAAGCTTAAAATTCCTGACTTGACTTACATGATGAACTACACATGAGATTTTACTGTCCTAACAGAACAGCTCTGTGTTAAATCAAGTCTGTCCAGGTACATGAATCCTAAACTCTATAAGCTCCAGTGAGAAAAACAGACTTCAAACTTGGCAGAAATGACTTAGAGAATTTGTTGATCTTAATCCCAGGGCACAGCAGTAGCAACTCCAAGTTTAGGGCTGCAAATAGCATCACCTGAAGCCCACGGCTGTGGCTAAATATACTTCAGCTACAGAGTAACAAATAACACATCAGCTACAGGTAGCGCCTCAGGCTGGAGAAAGCGCGCGTGCGTGCGTGCGTGCGTGCGTGCGTGCGTGTGTGTGTGTGTGTGTGTGTGTGTCTTGAAAATGGGTATTTTAAAGTAGCTACTTGTGAGGCAGAGCTGTAAGACTCTCCAAATGTACTAATGGGCTCTGGAAATCAACTGAATCAAAGGATGACTATTCAAAAGGCAGAAAGCACTCCAACCGGGAAGTGCAATGTGTGTGTTACCAAGACACAGACCCAGCTGGAGTGCGTGTGCCACAGGTAGAAGGGGAAACCGGGTTTGCACAGCACTGTAATACTAAAGCCTGTGAATCAGAGTCATTTCCTAAAAGTGCACCAAAGTCTGAATTTAAGACAACTTTTAGATTTAGACTGAAACTGGAAAGATGAAAAGAAAACAGGAAGTACAGAAATCTCCTGCAATGAACTCAAAAACAAAGCAGGTGCAAGGGGAGCTGAGGGGAGGAAAAAGCAACCTAGGGACAGCGGGACCTGAGGCTCTGAGCTTTCCAATGGTGAAGCCACTGAGTCTTAATTTCTCTGCTTTCGCAGTGAGAACTTCATTGCTCCATCAGGTAAAGATAAAGCTGATAAACACTTTATATGACCCCGCAGAAGCTACTCATGCATTCCAAACCAGTGATAGAGAAGTTGAAACTGTTTCAAAAACAGACAGGGCCAGACAGCTTAACTGAACATAGTGAGCTATCAATAAAAAAACCAAAGCCTGCAGCGGGGAGGATGTGCTGAGGAGATATGGGGAATATCTATGGTCATACTTCACTGTATACATTCATAAAATTCTCAAAAATAAAGCTTTTTAATAAACAGTTAAAGGAATACTTACCCAAATAATCACCAAAGAGGATGCATAGTAAGATGTGAGCAACATCGAGTTCCCAAACATCAACACGAAACAAAGCACAAGAGAAATCTATGAAAATTAAAGGAAATACAGTTAGTGCACACGGACCCAAAGGAAGAATGTGGACGTTCATTTTTCAATTGTACACTCCCGTGATTGAGGAAATTTAAAGCACTCAAAAAGGGTGACCAGGCAAGCCCAGCTCACTCTACATCCCAAGCCCCACACTCCAAGAAAAGGTGTGTGCCATCGCCGGCCATTTCCTGCGCACCCTCCCAGACACCAGCATTTCAAATTCTAGTTTACATCTCATTCATAAGCCATGAACAGTCACCCACCCACAAGCTATCCTTCCTTGCTTTGACTCTTAAACATGCTTCGAGAAGCTTCCCATATCAACCCAAATCTATCTAATTCATGCTAAAAACTGAAAAAAAAAATGCCACTCTACAGCTTACTAACTGTTCTGAGTACTGGCCAGCACCTAAGTGCCTTCTAGTTCTACCCCACTTTTTTTATTCCCCGACCCAAATGACAAGGCCCTTCTGGGTGCCCCTTATGCACCGGTCAACCCATTGCTATAGATGCCTTCTAGATACATCTTAATGCACTGGTCAATACACTGCTATAGATTCAAAGAAAACTGATGGATCAAGAAACAGCCTTTTCAAAAACAAAAGACAAAATACTGACAAGCAGATGCACCCGTTTACTGCCCACAAACTGGATGAACGTTTCTGTTGACACACACTCTGACTAACCCTGCACACTGCTTCTTAAGGGCTGCCCAGCTTACCTGGGCCAGTGCTCCATCATTGCTTCCCCTTCACTACTGAATGGCACGAGACACTGCCTCTCATCAGTTATGTGTGCATTATGAGTGGGAACTGCTTATTTTTACTATGTGCTTTTGCTGTTGGATTAGTGTTTTTCCTTCAGGCTCTTGTTAGATGTCACAGGAAACAAACATGCTACAAGGATTTCCCCAGTACATTTTTTCTTTGTCATATTTTTGTATTATGATTACTAGTTAAATTTTTATGTTAGTCATATCTATCATTCATCTTCTTTAGGTCCTCAAGACTTACCTTTATAATTTAGAAAGCTTTTAAAAAATAAAAAGCTCACATTTCTTTGATATATTTCCATTTGCGTGTGGATTTCATTTCAAAATACACTACAACTTGAGAATAAAAGGTACAATCGTTTCAATCAATATAGAAAAGTATTTGGCAAATTTCAGCATCATCCAGTTACAATACACTGAACAAACTGGTGCAAGGCTGAATCTACCTCTTCATAATAGAGACCACATATGAAGCCACAGCAGGCTCTGTTCTCAACACTGAGAGACCGAAATCTCTCCCTCAAGGGTCAGCAGCATGGGACAGTGTAAACGTGTGTCACTTAGATGGGAAAGAAGACATCCAAGGCAAAATGGAGATGAAAGAGTAAACAGTCTGTTCACAGACACATCTCTGTAGGAAAAAAAAAAGCCTAAAGGTGGGAGAACAATTGTTAAAAGTTCAAAAAAGTAACCGCACGTAAAGTTCACACACAAACACATACACACAACAACAACTTAGTATCCACATGCTAACAACAAACAATCTCAGAGAGAAATCTACAAAATAAGTCCTTTGCCAATAGCATCAAAAATGAACAAAAATACTTAGTGGTTAGCTTAATTGCAGAGGCACAACACTTACACAAAGAAATCTATAAAATGATACTGAAAGAAATAAAGACATAAATGATGGAAAGGCAGATCATATTTATTGTCTGAATGCTGTTCCCATGCTATGAGCACCAGATATTTACACAGTCAGTGCAGTAACTATGAAAACCCAGCATCTTTTGCAGAAATAAAAATTCATACAGAATCTAAAGGAGCACAGGGGAGATAAAACAACAGTGAAAAAGAACAGGGTACAGACTCAGACTTGGATTTCAAAACTTGATATGAAGCCAAAGTCCTAAGAATGCTGTAGGGCAGACACAAAGTCAAAGAACCGACCAATGACATTGAACTCCAACTGAACTCAGACACAACCCCTCCAATGAAGGGACCGATGCTGTTTGACAAGAATTCCAACATCAGACAATGGAGATGAGACAACCTATTCAAGGAACAGTGCTTAAGAAGCTAGACACTCCATGAACATGAACCATTATCTAGTGCCGTCCCACAGAGAGAGCTTAGAAGTTGTTGCTGGGTCTTAGCAACAAGTAGAATTGTATCATGCAGAGAAGTGAGATCACAGGGAAAACTGCCTCAGGTGGAGGAGAAAGACAGGTGCCACTCAAGGCAGCGGAACACAAACCCCTGCGAAAGCAGCCCCAGAAGGGGAACCTGCACTGTGATGAAGGGACGGCAGCTGCAGTGGCCGATGGGAAGGGAGCTTACAATTCAGTCATTTCTTTTTTTCCTCTCAGGGAAAAACCACAAAGGAGAACCTTTCGCTGCTCCAGCAGGAGGAGAAAACAGTACTGCTCTGAAATATGCCAGAGCATCCCATTTATAGGAAGAAGTCACGCTAGCATTCTACAATCTTTTCTGGAAGATGGGAGCTGAGGAAACTTTTAAATCCCTCTAGGGCACAAGATTACTCTCATTATAACTCAGACGATGACACTATAATCAAATTACTTCAAGTATTTCCCATAAAAAGATGAAAAACAAACAAAAACCCCTAATTCAACAAAATTTCAGCAAAGCAAATTGGACAATGGGTAAGAAGAAGCATACACTACAACCCGATGAATGTACCCAGGCAGTAGCAGTCAGCATTTGAAAACCAATTAGTATACAACATCCACAGCCTGAAGAATAAAGCAGGGAAAGAAAAATTACCTGACCAAGTTCAACATGCATTCATAGTTTAAAGGAAAAAAAAAACTGCAACAAACTGGGGATAGCAAAGACAATCCATAAACTTGGCAAAGATCTACAAAAGTCCATGTGTGTACATCAGTGTTAATGTAGGGTAACTAGCTTTCCTGCCAAGCTTTCCTCCTACTGTTGCTTCTCAAAAAGTCCACATCCTACAATGAGGAAGGATGCTAATGCTAGAAGGAAAAAAATTAGATATCTTTGCAGATGACATGGCAATTTGTAGAGAATATCTCAACCAACCAACAAAACCAGAGTTAATAAGAAACTGCAGCAAGGTGAAATGTGGGATACTGTCCAAAGGCAAAAGTTACCCATTGCAGCAGCAAGAGCTTGAGATTAATAATGCATTGCCATTTAAGCTAGCATCTGAAAAGATGAACTATATATAAACCCAACAAATGTGCACAAGATCTCTGGACAGAGGTTTACATACACAAACATATACAAATAAGTACTTAAAATAAATGTAATAATGAATGTATATTCATTCAAGTATTTGTATATATGTATGTATGTACATATATATACACATACACACACATATATATGTGCTATAGAGATTTGCATTGGTACAGATCTTGGTTTATTGATACAAATTTAAGGTCAATTTTATTATATGTATATTTCTGCTCTTGATTAAGGTATTGTGTTTGTGTAGCTCATTTAAAAATGTAATGTATAACTAAGATTAAAAAAAACTGCCTTGAACTGTTGATAGGGCAAAAGAAAAGGGCTAGGCTGGGAAAACTAAATGGAATGCTGGGAGAAGGAAGGCAGAGTTAGAGAGAAGCCATATAGTCCTGCTGGAGCCAGATGGAACTTTACCCGGTAAACCACAGCCACGCGGCAATATACGGATTATTAAAAATCGGTTAAATTAATATGTTAGAGTTAGCCAATAAGAAGCTAGAGCTAATGGGCCAAGCAGTGATTTAATTAATACAGTTTCTGTGTGATTATTTTGCGGCTGAGCAGCTGGGAACCAACAAGTGTCCTTCTTACCACATATATGGGCTGGAGAGACAGCTCCGTGGTTAAGAGCACTAGCTGTTCTTGCTAAAGGTTCAGGCTTAGTTTCCAGCATCCACATGGAAGCTCACAACCTTCTGTACCTCTAGTTCTAAGTGATCCAATGCCCTCTTCTGACTTCTGCAGGCACCAAGCACAAATGTGATACACAGGTATACATATAGGCAAAACATATACAGATTTATATAGAGAAAACTATGCAGCACTGGTTAAAATATTCAAATAGGTAAATCTTTAAAATTAAAAATTCCAACTCCAAGAAAGTCAATGCCAAGACCATGACAAGTTGTAGACTAAGAGAAAAGTATCGGCAAAAGGTACATCTGAGCTGGGGCTGCAGCTTGGCAACAGAGCACTGGACTAGCATGGATGAGGCTCTTGGTTCAATTCCCAGTACACAGCTTTAGAAGGAAGAGAAAAGCACCATCTGTTAAAGGATTGTTATCCAAAATAATACAAAAAAATTAAAAGATTTAAACTCTGTAATAAAATGAACAATCAAAAAAGAAGAAATGACAAAGGACCTGAACAAATAGGACAGCAAACCAGAAACATAGATAAATAACACGGAAGTGCATTCAAGCACACTGCAATGAGACAAGCATGATGTACTGACCAGAGTGGCTGACATGTGGTTCAGAGGAAGAAGTAGAGAAGCAGGATCCCCTTTCTCTCTCTCACACCCATCTTTTTTCTCTTCTTCTCTCCCCCTCTCTTATGGTAGGAATGCAAAATGATGCAACCACTATGGGAAACAGTTTGGCAATTTCCTAAGCACGAGATAAACTGATTCCTATGATTCAACAATCACTTTCCTTGATATTTTTCCAAATGAATTTAAATTGTAAATCTACACTAAAGGCTGCAGGCAAATACTTCAGCAGCTTGTCCCTATGTCCTTCCATAAATAAAGGGTAAACCATGACACATAGCCCAAGAAAGTCAAAATGTTACTCAGCTATTAAAAAATGAGCTATCTAGGCGCAGAAAGAGTAATTTAACTGCCTTCAGCAACTGAGAGGAGGGGATCTGTGAATGGCTATGTGCTGTCTAACTGCAAATACACACATTCGCACAAGGCAGAACAGCACAGACAGCAGCTACCAGGTACTCGAGCAGGAGGAACTGTGACACCATTCTGTGCATGCGTCATCATTCATCAGATCCTATACAATACACAGCGACCAGAGTCAGTCCTGACGGAGGCCAGACTGGGTGCTTAGGACATGTCAATGCAGGCTTAGCAGCTGGGACAGCAGTGCCATGCTGCTGCAGGACACCTGCAGCCAGGGTGTCATGCAGAGGATACTTTCTGCCCAATTGTGCTGTAAACCTAACTTGGCTCTACAACATGTAATCTTTTAATTAAAACAAAAATGCAGGGGTATTTCATTTGTATTTTAATAAATATAGCTTGCCTGAAGTCAAAGAGCAAAAGAGCCCCACTGGTCAGCCTTCCAAACCAGGCAGTGGTGACACACACCTTTAATCCCAGTGGCCACACTAGTTTGCAAAGAAACCGGGCAGTAGTGGTGCACATCTTGAATCCCAGCCCTAGATAGGAATCTAAGATGGGAGGAGACAATTCTCACACACAGTCTTGTTCTGAGATTCCTAGAGGCAGGATCATCATTTCAGATTGAAGTAGAGGTAAGAGCCAGTGGCTGGATGTTTTGCTTTTCTGACCTTCAGGTTGAACCCCAAATTCTGTCTCTGGGTTTTTATTAATCATGCTACACAAAGACAAGGAAAAGTTAAAATGAGACATTCTAGTCTATTAGATAGGTGACAATAACTTTTCAGAGGCAGAAAAGAAAGTCTTTTTCTTTTCATTTATTTATTGCAGAGACTATAAAATGGTACCATCACTGTAGGAATTAGCACCACTGGATTGCCAGTTGATCAATTCTACTCTGAAAACCAGAAAACAGATTCTCATGTTCCTAGAAGTGTTTTTGCTGTAGTTTAAGTCCAGAAGCAATACAAGTGTGCACAGCAGACAATACCATGGGATACCTCTCTCCACCCCACACACATTAGCAACAATGGGATGCTGGTCACCCACAGACAGGAACAAATCACAACACATGATACAACACAGAATAAACTGGAGACAATGCTAAACTAAAGAAGCAGGCTAGGAAAACATATGCCGCACCATTTCACTTACATGACATATAAGACAGTCATTAGCAGAGCGAGAACACAGCGCTGGTTTCCATACTGTGATGGGAGGCTACGGAGCCATGTGAGGCAGATGCAGAGCTTCAGCTGTACACAATGGTGGCAGCCCCTGAACTGGACTGTGATGCTCGCAGCCAGTGTGAGCATCACTACTGTAACCCAGCTGCCCGCTTCCAGCTGTTCAGAGGACACATTCTGTTACATGACCTCTACCATGTAAGATGTAGGGAAAGTTCTTTGGGGAAATAATTCCATATATACTTTTCTTGATATAAATTTAAGAATCTAAAAATAGGTAAAGTGGTAACAGAGGAAGACAGGATAATTAGAAAAATACTGAAAGTATGTATCATACTTCCAAGAAAGAGAATAAACAAAATCTTGTCTTTTCAATATTTATTGACTTTCTTCAAAGTTCTCAGCCATAGTTGCCTGTGTAACTGGGTTACAGGCCAATGGGATGGAATGCTGGCCTTTATTCTGAATTGTACTTCAAAGTAAAAGATTTCAGTTTGAGAAGAAAAATAAGTATATTTAAGAAAAGAAAATTAAGTTAAACTTTAGAATTTATAGACAAGTAAAAATATAACAATAGTTAGAAATTATGCCTAGCATCCCCTCCCACCACTGCCAAATGAAAAGTGTTTGCTTGTTTTAATGTGACTTCACTGTAACATAGATTGAAGAGGGAATCACACAGGATCAACTGGCAGAGGAAGAAAAGCTTTTCACAAAACGTATTGTTATTCATTTCTTTTAAAAAGAAGTCAAAGCATGATGAAAGCATGCTAAAAAAGAATTCATAAAGAATAGTGGAATGAACCTAGAATAATTCACATAACAAACAGAATATAAACAATGGATTCTACCTATCAGAATCAAAGAGATCCTATCTAACACAAGAGAAAATCTGCAAAAAGATCTGAGCAGGAAAGGCTCAGAAATGAAAACAGAGGGTGATTAAACACATCAAAGATGTACAGATTCATGGGAAAAAAGAGAAAATGTAAACTATAACCGTATTACAATATTTTACATAAGCAGACATTATATGTAAATAAAATAAAATGGAGTGTCATGAGTGTCATTAAACATTGCTATTTTAAATACTCTCATCAAGTGAAAAATGATTTAGCAGTTACAAAGATGAATGGGTGCATAATTTAGCATGGGGCAAATACAGTACCAGGTAGACACCCAAGAAATGACATACACATGCTCGGGGAGACAGGAGTGAGGCTACACACCATTACTTCCTAATGGAAAGACAGTACTGGCAGCAAGAACTTCAATGTTTTTTAACAAGAAAAGACAGAAATAACCTGTTTTATTTATACAATGGAAAATACATAGTAGTAGACCTTTCTGAACTTGGTAACATGCAAATCCCTGAAACCTGAGAGAAAACTTCAGTCTCAGAAAAAATTCATTAAATCAGCCTGAAAACCTAGGTTCCTAGTTCATTGACTATCTTGAAATATCCACACAGCGAAACAGAAGGAAAGTCACTCAGTTATGGCTCAGAGAGGACAGTGGTCACCCCTTGAAGAGAACAGAATACTCTATCTTTGCTAGGATGGTTGTCTCATGCTCATTAACATTGTACCTTTATTCATAAGCTTCCTATAACCAAACATATCAACATCCCTAAGTGTCAACTATGAGAAAAGGAAAGGTAATGTCCTTTGATTATAGCTAGTATCCACTTATGAGTAAGTACATACCATATTCATCTTTTTGGATCTGGGTTACCTCACTCAGGATAGTGTTTTCTAATTCCATCCATTTGCATGCAAAATTCAAGATGTCACTTTTTTTTTTCTACTGAGTAGTACTCTAATGTTAAATGTGCCACATTTTCTTTATTCATTCTTCAGTTGAGGGGCATCTAGGTTGTTTCCAGGTTCTGGCTATTACAAATAATGCTGCTATAGACATAGTTGAACAAAGGCTTTTGCAGTATGATTGAGCATCTTTTGGGTATATGTCGAAGATTGGTATTGCTGAATCCTGAGGTAGCTTGATTCCCAATTTTCTAAGAAACTGCCATACTGATTTCCAAAGTGGTTGTACAAGTTTGCATTCCCACCAGCAATGGATGAGTGTTCCCCTTACTCTACATCCTCTCCAGCATAAGCTATCATTAGTGTTTTTGATCTTACAGGTGTAAGATGGTATCTCAGAGTTGTTTTGATTTGCATTTCCGTGATAGCTAAGGATGTTGAACATTCTTTAAGTATCTTTTGGCCATATGAGATTCTTAAGTTGAGAATTCTGTTTAGTTCAATACCCCATTTTTTTTTTTAACTGAGTGATTTAGAATTTTAATGTCTAATTTCTTGAGTTCTTTATATATTTTGGAGATCAGTCCTTTGTCTGATGTGGGGTTGGTGAAGATCTTTTCCCATTAGTAGGCTGCCTTTTTGTCTTATTGACTGTGTCCTTTGCTATAGTTCATGATTGTAAAGAAGCTAAGTAATAAGGTGAATCCAAAGAAAAACATATATAGACCCACTTGGGATTTGTAAACAGACAAGATTGCCTGACAAAATTGGGAGCATGGGGGTGAGGGGAGAAGGGAGGGAGAAGGGGAAGAGGAGGGGCGAAGGGGAGGGTTGAGGAGAACTTGAGAGAATGGGATAGCTGAGATGGAGGAAGGATAGAGATGAGAGCAAGGAAGGAGATATTTTGATTGAGGGAGCCATTATGGAACTAGCAAGAAACCTGGCACTAGAGAAATTACCAGGAATCCACAAGGATGACCTCAGCTAAGACCCTAAGCAATAGAGGAGAGGGTGCCTGATGTTGCCTTGCCCTGTAATCAGACTGATGATTATCTTAACTATCACCATAGAACCTTCATCCAGCAACTGATGGAAACAGAGGCCGAGACTCAACATCAGGGCACTGGATGGACTGAGCTCCCAAAGTTCAGTAGAAGAATGAGAATATGAGCACAGAGGTCAAGACCATGATGGGTTCACCCACTGAAACAGTTTACCTGAGCTAATAGGAGTTCACCAACTCCATCCAGACTGGGAAGGAACAAGTATAGGACCAAACTAGTCCCTCTGAATGTGTATAGCTGGGGCAGACTGTGGGCCCACTGGCAATGGCACCAGGAATTATCCCTACTGCATGTACTGGCTATTTGGGATCCTATTCTCTTTGGATGGATAGTTTGCTCAGCCTAGATACAGTAGGGAGGGCTTGGACCTTCCACAAAGCAATGTTCCTTACTCTCTCTGAGGATTGGATAGGAGTGGTATGGGAGGTTGTGTGGAGGGAATGAAAGAAGGGGAGAGAGTGGGAACTTGGATTGATATTTTTTTAAAAATCTAAAAAAAAAAAAAAAAAAAAAAAACAGGAAAGGAAAGGCAATTATGGTCCAGTGAAACGACATTAAGATCCCTGGAGGAAGAAAACAGTAACTTTAAGTGTAAAAGGAGTGGTCAAGAGAAGATAAATGCTTTCAAAGCACAACCAACATCAACCATCCTGTTTTGAGGCTTCCTCTAACTGTTTACAACCTAGATCACTGTTTGCTGTAAGGTCATTTGCCTGTCTGCCCTCCTCTCTTTGCCCTGTTCCTCCTTCACAGCTTTCCTTGCCTTCCCTCAGCTTTGTACTCCTGATATGCCCTACTTTCTTAGGTTTTTCATTCTTTAGTTTCTAATCGCTTTCTACGAAGCATCATATTTCCAATTGTCCCTCTTGCCTAGGTCAGCAGCACAAATGCTGAGAGCTCTGCGGTTCTGGACCTGCGCGTCTCACGTGCCCAGTGAGCAGATATTTCATTTCACTCTAAGAGGCGGCTCCACAGGCACACAGGGACGTAGGCTGGGCACAGGGTCACCAAGATAGTGAAAAAATTAAAACTTCCTTGGTAGTCTATTTAACAAGGTCAACTGTTATCAGTTTTTGGATGACACACTCATGAAAGAATCATGTTACAACCTCATGTTATAACCTGCTTCATAAATGAACAAATCAGGTATCAATCAGAAGTTTATTAAGGCCACACTAAGTAGAAAACAAACAAAAAGCATTACCATGTGTATATAAATGATCTTCCGTAATTTACTTATATCAATGTATCCCACAACATATACTGCAAATAATGATGAAATCTGAAATCAAAAGAAATTATGTTAAAAATAGAAATCATATATATATATATACATACATAAAACAAGTAGTAACAAGAATAAAGACAAGATTAATTTATTATTTCAAATTATCTTTATACAGAGTGTCTTAGTTTTCCTTCCAACTGCCAATTTATTATTGAATATGATTATTAATTGATCTTTCACTTATACTGCTCTCCTAATATGCAACTATGTGAAGTATCTACTCTGTGGAGAGTCCAAAACAACACTCATTTTAATATCAGGCTGGCTCTACTGTCAATACATATAATTAAAATGTCCTCTGGCCAATCAAACACTTGAAAATATAATTATAACATGATCACTAGGACAAAATTGCAGAAATCACAGTAAACTAAAAAGCAATTAGGTGATGTGTATTTATACAAAAACACATTAAGTCTTCCTGTTTGTCACCTCCATTAGCATTATGAATAATTCAAATAAATGGTCACAGGCTAGTTGCAATCAAATGTGTCAAGTTTCATATTTAAAAGAATAATACATATAACTTTCTTTTCCACCTGAAGAAAATCTTTTATGAAGAATTCTCAGATTTATCACAGATTCTAAAATTATTAGATTTAGATGGATTCACTGATTAAATGATACTCCAGCTCATGTAGGGAGATACCATGTCAGACAGTGTCTCTCTACCCCTTTCAAAGGGAAGTCATTCAAATTAAATTCTGCACCTCTTCACATACATATGGAAACACTGCCTAACAGGTAAATATCTGCATATAACCTATGTTCCAACTATTAAGCTTCTTTTGTTTGATCTTTTAATTTCCAAGCTCTTTTCAGCAAATGTTCCTACTGATAAGAAAACCAGGGTTTCTTTTCCCAGCTACCCACGTGGACTGCTCCAGGTGACTACCCTGTTAAGATGCCTGTGGGCAGGTGTGTGCTGTTCTGCATTAGCCCCATGAGAGGCAGGGCACACCTGTTCCTTTCCATGCCCCTCCACTCCCCACTTAGTGCAGGCTATCCCACTGCCTGGAAGCAACCGAAAGGCCTCTTCTCACCCCCTGGAGCCGAGCCACGCACTGATCACTACAGGGCACAATCTCAGATTCCAAAAATAACTTAGCTCATACAACGAATTTAAATAGAATCAAACCAAAGAAGAAAAACAAATCCCAAAGATCAGTTCAAAGAAGATGTATATAAACACAAATGACTTTTGTTTTTTAAATAATAAAAAGAGCAATTAGCAGGGCCCATGGAAGGAGCGGTTGTGAACCCAGCAACCAGGAGGCCACAGCTAGTGGACCATCATTTTGAGGCCACCAAGATTCTGCCTCAAAATGTAAAACAAATCAAAACAGTTGACCTCACTGACATCTGGCTGAGTATGTATACACACTAATAATATATGATGCTAAACCAACCTCAGAAAGTGAGGACTTTCATTCCTGTGTTTCAGAAATGATAAATTTGGAACAAAGAAAAGCTAAAATTTTTCTTTTCTTTTTCTTTCTTTCTTTCTTTCTTTCTTTCTTTCTTTCTTTCTTTCTTTCTTTCTTTTTTCTGGGGTATTTGTTAATTTCTTTTGTTTTGCCTAAGAAGGTAGTAAGTAGTTAAAACTCAAATCCAGATATGCCTTTATTTCTGAAGCAAGGCATCTGAGTATTTAAAGCATCTCTCCAATAGTGTTATATAAGTATGGCAAGCATATTTTCATAAACAGCAAGTATAAAAAAACCTGAGCCTACAAAACCCTCCTCTCTCAGAGGGCTCCTTGCTTTATAAACCCAGAAGAGAGACACGGGAATACATGGAAAGATGACATATTGCAGACTGTTAGGGGAGCCACATAAAACATGAACTTATTGCCTGCTCTTTCTCTTAGCATGCTGTGGGATAACCCCTGTATATGCTGTATGTTTTATTATCATTGGTTAATAAAAAAGCTAATTTGGCTAGTAGCCAGAGAGAATAGATCCAGGTAGGAAATCCAAGTAGAGATACAGGGAGGAAAAGGGCAGAGTCAGGGAGACGCCAGCAACTACATGGGATGCAAAATGTGAGTTAACAAGCTATAAGCCTCATGGTAAATGCAGACTAATAGAAATAGGTTAATTTAAGTTGTAAGCGCTAGTTAGTAAAAAGCCTGAGCTAATAGGCCAAGACGTTTGTAATTATTAAGCCTCTGAGTGGTTGCTTGAAAGGCAGCTGAGGGATCAGGTGGGAAAAGCCTCCACTTACATTATCCCACACATACTGATTCTTCATGTAATGATTTAAAGCACCCCCAGCAAAAATCCCTCAATGGACTAGGAAGGAGTTCTTGAAATCTCACCCTTATTGGAAGATCTATTGGCAATTGATGACTAGAGGCAGTCAGTTTCCTTCAGAGATTCAGGGCCCTGAGATGCTTTTGTTGGGTTGATGATCGCACACTCATGCACATACAGACAAAACTAAAGGCATTCAGCTGGCGTGGGGGCGGGGCTGAGCACATGAAGTGGGGCATGTGAGTATACAAGCACACAAACTGGGAGAGAAAAGTGGTAGGAGGGAGACAATGAGAGGGATTCAAGGGAAGAGAATGGATTTGATCCAAAAAATAATACGTATGCTTGAATGTCAGTAAAATATTTAAGGAACTATTCATAGAAGAAACATATTTTCCTCAAGGGAAGTACTTTAGACTGTCCACTAGTTTTCTTTTTAGCCCTCTAATAATTATGGAATAACAAAGATAAGCATTCTTATAAACTTGGTTTTACTAGTAATAATATTCATCAATAAATTAATCTCACAAAGATTCATACTCTGAATTTTCTTTAAAATAATGAACAAGAAATATCTTCAGACTCACGAAACAGGAAGAATTGGTCTGCTCCAGGAATGAAGACAGATGGGCAGTCAGCCCAAGTACATATATACATGTGGTGTTCCTGATAAACACCGCAGAGTGTATTTCTAAGTGTGTGAGTGAGAGTGTGTGTGAGCATGTGTGCGTAACATCAATACAAAAGTAATAAAAGAGCATGAATCTGAAAGTGGACATGGAGGACTGGGCAGAGAGTAGAAGAATGGTGATAATGCAGTACTCACATATGAAATTCTCAAAAAAACAACAAGGAAATCTTGGTTACAATTTTATACAGATGAGCTTACATAAACAGAAGCACCAAGTCCAAATATGCCAGTTTTAGAATGTGCCCACCTTACCTGAGTAAGAAGCACGAACTGGGCAAACTGCCAAGGAAGCATGAAGAACACATTGGAAATGCAGAGTGCAATCAAGCTCCCTCTGTAAAGTTTTGTAGCCCTTGAAAAGATAAATATCAGGAGGTTTAACTACAAAACAGTCCAGCATAGCTCCAAACTGCTGCCAATCAGAATCACAAACAGGACCTGGGGTTCACATAAACTGCATGCAAGATGAACCAATGGGTTAGAAATTATACCTTCTGATTTTCGATTATAATAATTTTCTGTAAAATGTAAATACCTATTATTACTGCAAAACCACAAGCCCTGCCAAAAAAAGGGAGGCAGGCCAGGTGAATACAGTCATTACTTTTCTTCACATTATATTTTAGTGAATTTATATTAAGACTTCTTTAAAGTTAAGTCAATAGATTCATTAGTTGGAAAAGTAAGGGAGTGTCTAGGAGAAATGACAAAGTGGCATATTCTATAAGCTAAGCAGTGTGAAGTCAAACATGGCAGGGATGGGAGGCTGGGTAAGAGAGAGTGAGGTAAAGTAGCATAAAAGCCAGTTTTCTGGAGATGCACCTTGGGAAAGAGAAGGAGAGGCAAAGGAAGGGGCTGTGCTGGAACCACCGTTAGGGGTGTCATGTTAGGGCCAGTGAGTACTTTAGGAGACTTTCAGGAACAGCCTTTACTCCCACATATGAGCTGATGCCAAGCCCTAAGTCTACTATCTTCTTCACAGAAAGAGAGTGTGCAGACTAGCATACTGAGGGGAGAAGTGGGCAATACAGGGACACCACCACTGATGCCTTCCTCGGCTACTTTCCTGAGGAACTAACCCAAGTATTCTTAAACTCCAGACAACCTTACAGAATCAAGTAACTAGAGGAAAGTCAGTACTTCTGATGAAGCAGAAGAGACAGAACATGCTGGCTGCACCGTAGAACAGGGCTCCAGTCTGTGATGCTTCAGTTTCAGCCGAGTGCTTCCCATCACAGAAATGGGCTGGACTACAGAGAACACTTACTTCGAATATGATAGACCACACTGTGAAATAAAGCAGTTTTCTATTGCTTTTGAATATGAGGCTTGACTTTCATTTTATAGGTAACAAGGGAAACTATGGATTTAGGGATAGAATGGAACACTAACCTGGCAGCTGGGTACAGAATACACTCAAGAGAAGAACCAAAAGAAACCAAAGAAATTCCAGCTGGTAGTGATCAATACACCACTAACTTTGGACAGGAGAAATGAAAACAAAACATTACTAAGAACAATCGAGGAAAAAATAGATGCTATGGCGCTTGGGGAGGGGGGGTATCTGTAAATCTGGATTTCAAAAACACAATTCTAGACCGCAAATCAATTTGATGAACTAAAACCTCTTGGTAACCTCATTTCTAAGGTATTCCTGCCCTCAAAGAGGTGGTGGGGAGCACATGCCACAGAAGAACCCTGATGAAAACCCCAGAAAAAGCAGGCCACAGCAACAGGAGCAGCTCTGGGCAGAATGTGCCTGAATCCTTGAGCCCTTGAGGACAACACAGGACATGGCATAGGGGAAGAGGGCATGCAGGCGGAGTTAGGATTTCTAGTCACCTAGCCCAAGGATAGGAAGAGGATGCTGGTTATTCTGCTGGGCCTAGGGCAATTACAAGGTTCTTGGAAGTAGAAGGAAGCAGAGGAGGGCAGAGTAAATGTGGGGAAGGAAGGGGCCAGTTCTCCATTGCTGGCTTTCATGATTTAAAAGGAGCCAATATACAAAGAAGAGCTGCAGAATCAGGGAAACTGATTCTGAAAGGCCCTAGGAAGAATATAGCTCTGCCAGAGCCTGCAGGTTAGGTCCCCTGCCCAGACAGATACAAGGTTGTAAGTACAATCTACACCATTTCAGCCTCTCAGTTACCACCCACCCACAGCTCATGAGAGAGAGGGAGGTGGGTAGTGAGGGAGGGAGAGAGGAAGGGAGAACAAAGAATGAGAGGCTCATTCATCCTTATCGGACTCAACAGAAGCAGAAAGAGAAGTGACTAGACACTACTGAACAGTCTAGTGCCTGTACATGTGGGGGAAAGGCAAGAATGGCCTTATGGGTGTGGAAATGGCTCCTGCGGGTGAGCTGAGGCGGGCTTGCAGTGCAGCACTCCCTGCAAAGTGCACAGAAGTCCTGTCTCTCAGTGCCAGAAGCAAGCAGGCAGGGCTGGACCTCATCTGGAGATGCAAAGAAATGCCCAAACCTATATAGTCAAGGACTTAAGGGTGTAACACAAATTCTAATTGGTCTTAATAATAAAACCCAGACTCAGATATTAGGGGGTGAAAGTTGAAGGATTAGAGAATCAGGGAGGCCAGCGATAGAAAGACCTTTAACTCTACTGATGCTCAGACCAGAGGCGATCCTGTCCTCAGACTGCTTCCTCTGACTGACTCCTTCAGAGTGAACCTCAGACTGCATTTTCAGACTACATCTCCAGCCTACACTGAGCTCCTGTCTCCTCTGGCCTTATATTCCTCTCCCTGCCCAGCCATATCCCTTCCTGTCTCCACCTACCTAGTGCTGGGATAAAGGCACGAGACTCCCAAGTACTAGGATTAAAGGTGTAAGCCACCACCACCTGGCCTCTAGTGACTTAGCTCTGTACTCTGATATTCAGAGAAGCTTTATTTGTTAAAACACAAACAAACAAATTTTCACTACACTTTCCTTTTTTTTGTCTAAAATCAAAAGATGTTATAACTAACATAAGAAAACTATATACAATAAGTACAATGACTATATACAATAAGTACATCAATGATGCCTAGTCCATTTACATTTGACAAATCCTGAGAAAATACTCCATTATCTATCCTTCCTTGGTGGGTCCAAAGTTGTGTACCTAATTTATTTTCTATCATAACTAGCATTATCATCCATAACTATCTTTTGATGTCTCTCAACCTTATATACTTTACACCCCGTTAGTGAGTTTCTTTTCTGAGTCTGGTAACAAGGAAAACTACAGCTATCTAGTCCTCAACTCCCTCAGCGACCCAAGCAGGAAATAATATTAACTGAATAAGCAGGAAATGCAAACAAGAGATTTCAAAAAAAATGTGAGAAATGACAAAACAGACAGCTGCCTGGACAGTCAATCAAATTTCCTCTGCAACCTTTGGGGCATCTGTCTTCAGCCTACAGGCCTAGAATATCTGACAGACTTTTCTATGAAACAGGGTTTTTGAACGACTATCTCTCCTTTTCTGGGCAAGGTTTGGCAGCCACTCTCTTTTGTGTCCTCTTTGTCCAATTAGGACAGCACACTGCAGCAGCTGACACAAGGGCATTCTCTTGCCCAGTGGATTATTTTGCTGGCGATATGTGGACTTTTAAAAGCTCACAACATAAAGGCCATCACTCATTTGACCTGTGAAAGGTCTATCTGATGAGACTACAAGAGACACAGGAAGCTGTGCACAGGCCCTGACTTCTAAGTACATTACAGAAGCAAATGCCCCAAGGGTTTGGCAGAGCAACTTTCATTGTCAGTCTTCCAAATTCAGAAGACCACTGAGTGGAGTTCTCAGACTAAGACAGCTTCACATTTGTACAAGCTTTGACCTGTTTTTCACAGACTCTATTCTATGTTTGTGATGCAGGTCTAAATCCAGCATGTATCCACTCAAAGAAAAGCTGCTCTTACTCGTTTTCAGCGGAACTTAAACCTGCCTGGGCTCCTAACTAGTCTAATTCAATTCTGGATTTCTAGTGGGAATTCACCTAGCATACCTTTAGTGTATGTAGGCTGTTTCTTTCTACCACTACTGTCTGATACCCAAACTCTCAAGACGAACTCCATGTGTTAGTATTCCCAATGATGAGTCTATGAATTCTTCTTGTTCCAAAAGACTGAGTCCTAAAGGATGAGGCTCAGCATGGTCAGCCTCTTCCTTCTCCTTGCAACTGGCATGGTACAAGAGAAAGACTAGGGAATATGGAGCGGTATAAGTGAAAGTGGGTTTACTCATCTAAGCAGTTTCCATGAACCCCAAAGAAAAAGAGAACCAGAGGGCTCTTTGAAATGTAGTTATCAAAGTTACATTTTTTTTACAAAATACTTTAAAAATCTTTATTCATTCAATAACAAGATCACAATCTTACTAAGGAAACTTAAGGTATTCTTTTTTTTTTTAATTTTTTTCTTTTATTTTATTGAGAATAAGGTATTCTTTTAAAATAAAACTTGTAGCTTCTAGTTTAAGTTGGGGGAAAATAAAGCTCCAACAGCAGAGTCAATGAAAGTTACCTCAGGATGTGAGTCACAAGCAACATCTGAAGTACAAGGAATGGATATGAGAAGCTTTCCCGGAGAGGAGGTGTCCACATCACTCGGGTACACTGAAAAACAAAGAGGCCAGAGAATGTACCCACTCCAGGTACAAGATGCAAGGTGCAATCAACAAACACAAATTATTCCCATGTGAACCTTAAATGGTACACTGCAAACATGCTGTTGCATTTTCTCTACACAGAAACACTGCAAAGAGAGAGGAATTGCTGGGAAAAGACGCATGAGACTCAAGACGCATAAGGAGCATATGGACATCATACTGTCCTCACTCCTTTGTCCATCGGTAACAACTGTTGCTGATTCTATCTTGGGCACTGTGACTAATGCTGTGGTAAACACAGGAGTGTGGGTAACCTTTGATAAAAGTTTTATTTCCTTTGGAGATACACCTGAGGATAAAATGGCTACAAGTTAGTTAGTATTGGTTAAAACAAGTTGTATTTCCAAACAGCTAGAGGTAAGACTGTTCTTAGCAGAGAGACGCTTGGTGCTGGGGGAGATGCAAGTGCTTACAGTTCAAACCATGATCTCTAAATACCATTTTCCCCAATAGGATCAAGACTCTGCGGAAAAGGTTGGTCTTGTATCTTGAGACAAGGTTATCATGAGACATCCTTTAAACCACAAAGTGTTCAAAGACTGAAAGAATGTATTAAAAGAAGTGAAATGCCCCAGCCTTTCCAAGAGAAGCTCTTGATGCCATTACCAGCAGTAAATGTAGACACAGGGCTACCATAAAGTAAAAACTGACTGCTCTGCCCTAAAAGGGACATTTATCACCTCTGTTGGGGCTCAGAGAACATCCTGGAAGACAGTATGGAAAGAACTTAATAGTCACAAGACAGGGAGAAAGGCTATGAAAAGTTGTCCTGTGCATGAACAGCCACTGCAACTACGGCTGCCTGCCCCGCCTAAACAAAGCTGGGCCACTCAGCAGCCGATCACAAATCTTGGAGGGGCTCATGGGGCCCTTCTCTCTGCTGCACTAGTGGCTACTAAAAGTCCTGGGGAAAGGCAAGTCAATGTCTTCAGTTGTGTACCCCTGATGAAGCCACCAGGTTCAAATGGAAAGTCTCAGATACACAGTGACACTGAAGTTCCTGGCTAAATTCATGGAGGGGCTCACAGAACCAAACACGCAGACACTGGATGAAGAAAGCAAAATGCTGTAGCTATGATATGGTCCTGTGGAACATGCTCACAAGAACTGCAACATTCTTGCAGCTTCCACATAGCAAAAGAAAGAACTCAGACCTGTATGGACAACAACTTAATAGACACTTCAGGAAAGAGAAACACGACATGGATGTACTCTCTATCAGAACCAACTGGGAAAATGCACAAGCTATTCCTGCACTCACTCAGAAGGAATGAAATTAGGAGACTAAACCCTAAACACTGACGGGGATGGAAAGGAAACTGGATTCCTGTACAATGATGACAGTGAGAGTTGGTACTTTCACAGACAATATGGGTAAATATCATAGACACAAGTTGAGAGGAAGGAGTCAGGCACAGGTAAGTATGACTCTAGCAGTAGGATGTCACCATCTAGCTGGCAAGTGAGCAAGAGCAATGGCAAAAGTCTAGATCATTTTGGGTGTCTGTGGGGCCTCCCTGGTCACACTAGTGGGAAGGTGGCCTGAGACGAACTCTGAGATTTGCATCTATGAGTACACATCTGTCTTCTGGGAGCAGCACTGTTTATACATGGGGGCACCTCTACTCAAGCGCCTTTAAAAGCAGTAACTATAATGTTAATAGCTTACAGAGTACTGGGTTTTCTTCATACAGCCTTAGTTTCAGATAGCCCATCCCATAACCCTCCTTTCCCTTGTCCCCTGTCCCAAATATCCTCCCATTCCTTGATGTTACATGTGTTCTACCGTCTTATCCTTTTTACTTGAGATACACGAAGATAGATTTCCATACAGCTTTTTCATACACACTGCATGTTGGCTGACCTTTCTCTTCCGTCTCAATTCCTCATTCCCATCACTCTAGACCTGCATCAACTCTTCTGCCTCTAGTATTTCCCTTCCTACTTAAAGAACAGAAAAAAAGAAATCAAGTTTGAACTGACCATGAAACTCCCTTCTGGATGGCTAGCCATTCAGGTAGTGCTCAAAGGCACTATACAGGGTACTGGGGAAGAAAATGCACCAACAGCTTTATCCAGTGCTAAATCCTGTATGCTACAATACCAATACCAACCTGACAGGCCAGTGTGTTCACTGTTGCTATAGTGGCATGATTGTCATAGGATTAACAATTAGGTTCTGTAAACCAAACCAAATCTGAAGACTATAGAAGTCACAGGTCTACAATAGAAACCAGTGATGTTGTTATGCTAAATGTTCATACTAACAAACTGTCTTATAAATATTTATGCTCACACCCACAGATTTGTGCTAGTCTCAAGTATGGCAGAAGATGATTCTTATTGTGTGTGGGTAATGGTTAGGTCAGACCCATAATTGTTCAAAGTGCTACGAGTAAGAGACTATAAGTACCAAGTTGTTTTATGGAATGTCTAAATCAACTTGTCCCTACCCCCAAGGCCCAGGGGTCACCATGGAAGAGGATGTGAGCTGGAGGATGGGGAGAAATGCTAGTAAGCAGTCGTCTAGACATGACTTGGCTACTACACACACAAAGTCATAGCAGCTAAGGCTACCTGCACAATCCAGTTAAAGATTCCAGCATGAATGTGGGAGGGGCTCCCAAGGCCCCATACCTAGCTGAGGAGCTACTGCTGGGTGACGGTTGCTGGGTTCTAGAGGGTGCTAAGATGCTAAGTTGCCAATGCCTCAGACACATGCACTTGTGGGCATCTCTGATTAGACTCAATGGACTAAATTAATAACAATAACAATAGTAATAGTAATAATTATAATTAAAAAGAGCAATGAAGTGGGAAGGGAGATATGCTGGAAGTTTCTAGGGGGAGCTGGAGGTCAGGTAGACATGACTAAGATATACCATATACATGTAAGAAATTTTCAAAAAAAATACTATTTCAAAAAAGAAAGTAGGAATCCATTTCTGTAAAGTTTCAAAAGTACCACAGCCATCAATAATGACGGAGACTAGAGTTATTTCCCTTGAAGGAAGCTAAAAGTGTAGATTGAAAAAGGTCATAGAAATGCCTGCTGAGGGCTAAAGTCATCTGTATCTTACTAGTGATTCTCAACCTGTGTGTTGCAACCCCTTGGGATCACATATCAGATATCTCCATTATGATGAAGTAACAACAAAATAATTTTATGACTGAGGGTCACCACAGCATGAGTGTCACAGCGTTAAGAAGGTTGAGTGGCTACATAATTGGGTACATATGTAAAATCTGTTCGGCTTGACAGTTACCACATGGGATATTAATATATGTAAATTATTTAACATTTAAAGTCAAGGTTACTACTGAATCTGTAATGATCTGAATATCAAGAATTATGATGACAGGTTATAGAACACTATATATAAAAAGAATCCAAATATACAGTAATGATTAAAAAAAGTTCTTTATAGAACATCAATTATTAATCACAGATGAAATAAGAGAATTAGAAAACTGCCATTTTCAATTGCCAACAGAGTAAATGACTCAGGCAGTGACCATCAATGATGTGGGTATTTGGTCAGACACTTTAAGGAAACGAGACATTCTATATCTCAAAGCATCAAGACATACAGTTCTTACTGTTGTAAAAAAGAAAGGAGCATCTTCCCAACAGATAAACTGACTTCTACCACCTGAACCATAGGAGGACTGCTTGAAGAAATCCAATTATGTGGCCAACTGGTCTCATAAGACTCAGTGTATTGCAATAAAAATAATATATCTGCTACAGTCTTCAAAAACTGTCTAATTGGGACCTGCTGATGAGGAAACCCACAAGTCGGAATCGTGGAGCCTTTACAAAGCAGTAGGCGTGCGTTCTTAAAAGAGTGCCCACTTGGCTGGACAGAAGAAGAACTGTACTAGAAGCATTCGAGATAAAATGGCAACTAGGAGCCATGTGTGGTCTTAAACCCTGCATCCAAACCAAAAGCATAAAGGAACTGACTGGGATACTGCTGAAAGTTGACTGTGGATTATAATATATGATCACCGAGTCTCAAGCATGAGTCATGAGAGTGGAGGAGCTTTCAGGCAGCATATTCCAAGGTGTAAGGGAAGATGCCATCAGGCCTGCACCTCACATCCAAAGGGAGCAGGGAACTGCTGGTCTGGGTAAGGTGCAAGGTACAGAACAGGAAGAGAAAGCAAGAGAGAAAACTGGTAACTGAAGAGCTAGCAAGATGGCTCATCAGGTAAATGCACTTGCCCCAGTCCTGAGTTCATGACCTGAGTTCAATGCCCAGGACCCATGTGAAGAAGGAGAAGGCCAACTTCTGCAACTTGTTCAGATTTTCATACATGGTATATGCTGTATGAACATGAACACACACACACAAACACACACAGACACAGACACACAAAGGAAAACTTTAAATTTTTAAAAAACTGGTAAATGAAAGTGAAGGTGAACATGTTCTTACTCAAGCAATATCCCCTGCCCTATACAGTTATTTGTACAGTTATTCTGTTAAGGCAAAAATTTCTTTGTAATATCATCCGTGGGAAAACATTTACAATATGCCAAATACGATCTACCACTGAGAGAACTAATTAATGAAAACAGAATCTAAAAGTAACTAACAAGCCACAACTATGCTCTGATATATGAGTAATTCCCTCCTGTGACTAAGGATCTCTTCTAAGACAGTGAAGTGTCAGGGCAACAGGATGGCTCAGAAGGCAGCAGCTCCTGCTGCCAACCTGCCAACCTACATTTGATCCCCAGAGTACACAGGCTAAGAGGGAATGGGACGCCAGAAAGCTGCCCGATGACCTTCATGAATGCCATGCAAGATGCACCACCAACACACTCACTGAATAAGCAAATACAATTCTAAAAAGAAAGGTACTGATTAATAACCAATAGCAATTTCATTGAGCAAGATTC
The DNA here is from genome assembly GCF_014885135.2 of Alexandromys fortis. Taxonomy (NCBI): domain Eukaryota; kingdom Metazoa; phylum Chordata; class Mammalia; order Rodentia; family Cricetidae; genus Alexandromys; species Alexandromys fortis. The sequence goes on along the minus strand of NW_026068116.1, from coordinate 662,265 downwards.
TTCTACAAAAGTGGCTAGATGCGTTAACAAGTATGAGCAGAGTAGATGATTTCTGTAATACAAAACTTAGATACTTTAGAAGCATACATTCACTCATCATTCTTTTATTTGACAAGATCTCACTGTGTAGCCCTGACTAGCCTAAAATTCTCTATGGAGACCAGGCCGACCTCAAGCTCCAGAGATCCAATTTCTTGCCTCTTGAGTGCTGAGATGAAAGGTATGCACCCAGCTAGAGACAGTTTTAAAAGATTAGAAGAAAGCAGGGACTACACCTGTCATAATCTGAAAGCCAAATGGTAAATTTATAGTACGTTTTTAAATTACTTGAATTCTGACCAATACTTTAACAAAACTATTATGTATGGTCTAAATTTTAATGTCATATAAAAATGTTGCTTTTCTGCCCTATACTAGCTAAATAGAACACAACAATTAATTGGTCATTTCCATAAAGCTAAAATTCTAATATTCTAATTTTATTATTTCATGTACCTCTTCCTAAGATGAACATGTTTTAAATAAACTAAACAGCTGGAAAATGTCAAGAAGAAAAATCCATCAACCTAAAAAAAAATCGACTAATCTGAATTCTGCTTTTAAAATTGAAATTCTAAGAAATAATGCTCTTGCTACTTGAGCATCAAGATTGTGAGAAAAACATACAGAGGGGAACCAATAGCCCAGGGTCCGTGAGGGGCACACGGTCCTCTGTGCTCAACAACAGTGCCTTTCTTGCTGCATCTGGGTCTACATATTCAATATCTCCGTGCCCCAGCATCCTACTCTTAACATACAACGTTCTTTTCTTGCATTTTTAAGCAGTTACTTCCCATTTCAGACACCATTCTCATTGAATCCGCCCACAATCCAGCCTTTACAATGCGCAGTGTCCACAGCCAGGAAAGAGCCAAATCCTCCTCTTGGCTCGGTCTCACATTACTGCAAATGCACTGTTGCTGCTGCAGGGCACCCACAGGTCAAATGCTCCACCCAAAGGCTGCTCTACTCCACATTTCTGTGATTCTAAACAGTGAGTACCCATCAGTGAGAATCCGTGAGCAACTGCCTAGCGGTTCACATTGATGGCAGTTTGTGTAGCCTTGCTCTTTAAACCAGTAGATGTCCAAAGACTGCAGACACTTGCGGCATAAAGACAAAAGATGCAGCATCTCACACACCTTTTTCCTCCCACTTATAATAATCTCCATGAGAGGCCTGAATAGACATATTACTAGATAATTCATCTACAGGTATGGTTAACTCAGAGGAAAAAGTTCATTAAAAATTTGAATTTATTAAAATTTTACCTGAAAACTATAGTAATAAATAAGACTACTAATCTGGGCTAAAAAGCATATGGCACTTTAGTTTTTAAACCCCTGTACTAGGCACTTTACATATATGAGTTCATCTGATCTATGGAATAACTATGAGGTCATGATCCCATTTACAAAGCAAAGAAATGCACAGACAGATTAACTGACTTGTTCAGGTGGGACAGATGCTAAATGGAAGAGCCAGGATTTAAACCCAGGCAGTGTGGATCTATAACTATGTCCTTTATCTTGTGACCTTTGGCTGCCTTGAAGACTTACAAACGTGCAGGCTTTGCAAAGAGTCTGAACAGGATACTTAAAAGTGAATTACTTTTGGAACATAGGAGCCACCATAAGAGCCACCAGCTTTAAAACCAGACTCACTATTTTCTCAAATTAGTGAGAGTCCTGTCACTTAAGAGAACACCAGCATTTAAATTTTGGGTCAAAATAACAGGATCAAGTTCTTAAGAAACACTACTACAGATTAAACATGAGGACATTAGTTTGAAGAAGCTGCATTTCAGTCGTGATTCTGAAAGTACCTTCTGACGACCTACCTCTCCATGATTGAAGAAGAAGCATAGCACTGTGACCAGGCCTCCCAATCGGCTGCCACTGCAAAAGAGGATAAGAAAATGGAACTCCATGCCAGAAATGTAGGTCAATCCTGAAATAAAACCTCACAATACAGTACCACGATGACCTTCCGCCGCCAGACGGCTTTGGCCACAAAAGCCCTTTCCTGTGCTGATTCATAAAACAGCTCATTTCTTCCAAACTATCACTAGCTCAAAGTAGAGAATACATTTTTTAAAACAACTTGTCAGTTGAGTGAAGAGATGCACATCTGTGATTCCAACACTTAATACAGGCAGAAGGATCAGGAGCTCAAGGCCAGACTTAGTTACTTAGTTTAAGGCCAGAGTATGAGATCCTGGCTCAGGAAAACAAAAACAACAACTCAATTGTCACCTACGAAATGTGCACCCTCGGGGACGGGAGGGGGAAGAAAGAAAGAAAACACTGGAGGAAATCATTTAAGAAAGTTAAAGAACAGCTTTGCACGCATCTCTCCTCCAAACCCACCATTCTCTATAAGCAAACAATCCTGGTGTGAGCCTATCGTTCACATCTGACATTTGTTCTTTTTCTACCTTACCATGGAGATTATTCATAATCAGTACTAGTTACCAAAGGCACCTTCTACACCAACGTGAGATACCGCATAGTCCCAGAGTACTGCAATTTCTTCATCTATTCTTTAATGGAGTGCAGGGTCTTTTCAGTCCCTTGTTAGGCACCATGTTCATAATCTGGGAATGCACATACTGGCACTTCTCTTATGCTGGGACAGACTGAGGTGTGAACCACGCTGGTGAGCACTGCTCCACTTCTCCCCAGTCAGCGCTCAGACTCTTCTCAAAGCCCACCCTTCAGACAGGTGAAACTCTCACAAGCTCTAACTTTGATTGTTACTGCCCCCATTTGTACGGAAGACCACTGTCCTGCTTCAGTGTGATTTTCACAGTTCCCTTCTGGAACTGCCTGTAAATGCCCTGTGTGTTCATCTATGACTATGACTGCAGGCCTCTCCACTTAGAGACTGTGGTGACCAAGTATTTGGTTGTCATATGTCACAAATTAATTTGATAATTTACAGGGTATTCAGCTAGAACTTTAAAAATACCATGTATTTAAAAAATCCTATTTCTTCTCTATTGCATGCCTAGTCTGGGAAGGTTTTTCCAATTTCAAAATTTCATAGATAGCCACCTAAAATTTCTTCTAGTACCATGCACTTCCATTTAGATCTTTCATCCGGAGAGCTCTAATCTCTCCTCTTTAAAATCACCACTCATGCTAAAACACCAAGCAAGTAAAACTCCCTGTCTCAGAGAAATGCAACCCAGCCTTTCTCATACAGTAATTTCATACAATGCTTGAATCTTTTCCAGTCTAGTTAACTGATTTAATTCTGCAGTCCTTTTCTATCACATGGCACCATTTCCATCCTGTAAAATTCTGGTTATTTTAATACATCTTAGGAAAGTTCCCAGCTACAGCCACACAGAGACTGATTTAGGTGATTCTCTGTACATAAAACAATCTAACAGGCCCCTTTTCAAAGAAATGTTGTTTGTCATCAAAATGGCACTGAATTTACTTACAACTTGTGATATATATACACACATACACACATATAAAGCAGTCCATAGTATATACACATATACATATATACATTTATTATAAAACAGTCCATAACAAGTTATACACAAATTGAGTGCCAGTAATTCAGTAAATTCGGCATCATCACAATTCAGTATGTAAATTCAGTAAGCCAAGTGCATATAAATACACATGCATATGTAAATACACATGTATATATACATATATGTTATATATATGTATGTATATGTGTGAATGTATGTGTATGTGTGTGCAGTACTTATTCTGCCTGATCCATCAGTGAATATGTCACTCCCCATTTATTCAATTCTAATTATATTACTTCAAAGAAAATTTTATAAGCCAACAATATAATAGTCAGGTACTAATGTTAATCCTCCTATAAATACAGAGAATGTGTGGAAATCAAGCCATGGTGGTTGTTTTCACACTTTCAGAATTGTGACAGGTCACATAAGCCAAGGAACACATGCCAGAGATTTGAAGTAGATAGTCAAAATGCTCAATTTTATAAAAATATACAGCATTCTGACTAAACAAAGAATGTGTTATTTCTTACGTCCCTAGAGCAATGAGCCTAGAGACAACTCATTCTCTGATTATAGTCAAAAACATAAGACAAAAAAAAATTAAGACCTTAATATAAAATTCCTTTTTTTAAGACTTCCCTTGAGCAAAATAGAACCCAAACTAAACTTTTCTGACTTTAGTTTTCCTTAAAGAAGAGTAGAGGTCGCTGGAAAGCTGGAAGAGCACAAGGAAGGAGTGCAAAGCTGAGCGAATCCCGGGCTGGAGCGGCCTTAGCTGCCCTGCTCACTCAGCCACCACCGGCCTGTGAGGCTCCGTGACTAGACAGTCTCCAAAGGACACGAACGGCACAGGGTCCAGTCTGGCACCACCTGTCTCTGTGTCTAGCTACCCAGGGAGACAGGCGTTCTGATCCACTTTGTAACTTCCAACGCTCGGAGGCAGAGTACAGCTAGCTTGTCTATAAGTGATAGTCTGAGTCGAAAACATGGTTTAATGATGTGACTTGCAGAAACTCAAAATTGTGTCCCTAACACTAAGCTACCATTCTGATCCTAGAGACTGCCACGAAAAGTTTATTTTGATAAATAGAAATGGCATTACAATCAGAATATTTAAAGCTGTTTAAATTACTCTTCATTATAGTTGATATTTCAGTTTTCATTAGTAATATAAAAACTCTTCAGTATAATATCACCAACTGTTAGGAAGCAGGAAAGCCACTACTGTGTGAATTTATAAACCATGCTAAGCTCCTGAACATTTGCCACAGGCACTCACAGACTTCATTCGTCTTGTTATGAATGGGGTCTATGCATATGCATATGCCTATATAGACTTACAGTGTGTGTCCTCATGTGTACAAATGCATATGGCTGTCAGCGGTCAACAGTGGGTATTTTCTTCTGACTCTCAGTGACCCTGGAGCATCCTCTACCTGCCTCCCCAGCACTGGGGATCACACGGGTGCCTCTGCACTACCTGATTGCTTGGCCTTTACATGGCCACCAGCGATCTGAATCAGGTCAGCATTCCAGGTAAGCTGGCATCTTACCAACTGACATCTACCTAGTCTCTTTATTTACCCTTTGAGCCTTGATGATCTTAGAAAATTAAGGAGGGGCATTAACGCTTAAAATTTAAAAATTCTTCCTAGCTCTGAAATTTAGCAATTGTATAATAGTTCTTACTCTTTAATTGTAACAATTGGAATCAATTATCAGAATTTAATGGGTTTTGTTAATCAGAAACTGCAGTAGTACAGAGGAAGAGGATGGAACATAAAATATAACATTTGAAGAGGAAAAAGCACATCAGGGTTTTTTAGACTATAGTAAATAACACTTGAAATGAGTTTTCCTCCATCCAGGTCTAGTAAGGTGGTCCTTGGACTTCCCACAGGGCAGGGAACCCTGATTGCTCTTTGGGCTGGTGAGGGAGGGGGACTTGATTGGGGGAGGGGGAGGGAATTGGGAGGCGGTGGTGGGGAAGAGATAGAAATCTTTAATAAATAAATAAATATAAATTTTAAAAAAGATAAAAGAAAAGAAAAGAGTTTTCCTATGTAAATGCTTAATAAATGAGAAAGAGAAAACTGTGAAAGTTGAATGGAGAATTTTCAGTCTCAAGTTTGGGGACGAAGGCTCTGACACTTTGCTGGCCTAGTGAAGAATCCACAGGACGGGCCTGGCTCAGAGTTGAGGACCTGCTCCCTACAGCTGTGGGACTGAATGGTGCAATACAGAAAGAGAAGACGGTGAGAGGGCTCCATGGGTGAATGCTCTAGCCACTCAAGCCAGGTAATCCAGGCACAGGCCCCTGAACGTACACAAAGGAGGAAGCACAGAAACAACTCATGGTTTCTTCCACCCAGGCAGCAAGGCCCAGGCCCAGACATCTATGTCACGCACACACATGTGCGCAATAATAATGTCTTTAGAAGAAAAAACAAGGGAAGGAAACAACAACTAAGTATGTTAAAACAATGAATGTCCCGGCTTGGCCCTGTGCTTACATAACAACTAGCTAACGCCTTTAATTTAACTGTCTGCTGGCACCTAAACAAACCTCCCTCTCCCCTGGTAAATGTACTTAGTACTAGAACAGCCTTGCCCATGGCAGACTCACAGATGGCACCTGAGGATGAACAAACACAAACAGCACAGATTCAAAAGGCTCTTGGTAGTCACAGGCTTTGCAAACTTGCTGTAGAACATGTCACTGTTGTCCTTAATCTTGCCCAGACATAGAGGGCAATTCATTGTCACAGCTTGTAGTCAGGAGTCTCTGAACTCATACAGGCCTCCCCACTGTGCATTCCACAGCCGCTAACCAGAGTACTCCACCTCTCTGCCTCACAGCCTCTTCCCAGGGGCTTTCTCCTGATGCCACTAGAACGGCAATGTCTTTGTGTATTTGTTTCCCTGAAGACTCTCCCCAGCTCCACGGTCCACACACTTCCCTCATAGCAAGCACACACACTAGACCAGCCTGCCATCCTCTTTTGCTCAAGATCTCCTTCTCCCATGCCTGTCTCCTTTCTCTAAACATTGTGAACTGCCTCAGGCCACCACCGTCCATACAGCTCAGCATAGTCAACTGTAGCCGCCACTGTCCACACAACACTTCACTGCTGTTCTACTTCTCTCTCAACTTCCAATCCAAACATGAGAGCGAGATTTGGCCCCTGCTCCACCTCCAGACCCCTTCCCTCTTCTTCCTGACCTGAGATCTGTGGTCCAGCTACCATGTCAAGGGAAATGACCACACAAACTGCAGTATGCAGAACAATGTGGCGAGGGGCAAGGTCGATGGAGGAGCTGGGTGACGGGTGAACTGAGGCTCTGGTGCTGGAGTGACTGGAGTGACGTGATGCACAGGGAAAGTGAGGAACTGGGATGCTGATGAAAGGAACAGGATCCCTGGTGTGATCACCCAGGCAAATGCAAACCCAGCCCCGCCCCTTGGGGAGCTGGCAGAGGCAAAGTGGCCACCCATGCACACATGGCAGGCAGTACCCCCCCCCCCGCCTACTCCTGCTCTCTTCTTTCTGTGGAGGAGTTTCTCTGAGGTAGCAGGTGTGTCTCTATCTCTGTCTCTGTCTATCTCTGTCTCTGTCTCTCTGTTTCTCTCTCTTTCCCTCTTCTCTCTCCCCTCTCCCCTCTCTCCCCTCCCTTCGCAAAAAACTTCCCATGTAAGTTCTGCCTGCTGGTGTGTTTGTCCCCAGCCACGGGATTCGCAGTCTCACGTTGCACCATATAATATTACACTAGGTCCACCTGGATTGTCCCAGAAGTCAGGTGTGCTCTTCAGTGTGAAAAAGTGTCATTTGCTAAGGCAGTGAAGACATACAAAGGAAAGGATTTGAAAAAAAAAATGCTAGTGTTTTCTAACAACAGCACTCACCGTCTTATGCATACCAAAGAGCAGTAGTATCTTTAAATATTCATATACAACTGCTAAACCAAATGGGTTGGTTTAAAGATGTGACAGCAGGCCAAGTTACTAGAACATTCAGAAAAGTATGTAACTGGCCAAGTTTCAGACGATATGATACATAACCTATTTAAGACACATTTTACCAAGTCCTGCCTGGAAAAGCTAGAAATGCCTGCTTGAAGGTAAGGTAAGAATTAGAAATTATCACATAAAACTGTGGAAGCAAGATGGGTATAAACATATTCTCATGAGAAATTTAAGTTTTCCTTAAAATAGGTAAGAATTGGTGGAAAAATAAGAAACAGATAATAAAAGAAGTATTTTCTTCTATCACAGGGCCATAAAAGAAGAGTTTTGATCCATACCTGGGGTCGTGGGAGATTGCAATTCATTTCAGAGACAAAGGGGGACACAGGCAAATCAAATGGGGGGACAACATATGGATGGTTTATTTGGGCCCTTGGGCCTTCCATAACACATCTAGAAATAAAACCACCTTTTAAAAGTTTCTCTGCTCCCAAGAGAGTTGCTCTGCCCTTCAGTGGCAGAGGAAGATGACAGAAGGGCACAAGATGCGCACACTGTGCTATGACTGGCAGAACTCACATCCCAAAGAAAAGGCATCTTTCTGATGACTAATTCTGTCTACAAAAGCGAAGACGCAATGGAGAGTTGAGCAGACAGAAGGAAGATGACTACTCCCTAAGAGGAGGAAAGCATCAGGGACAGATCAGAGTGGCCAAGGGGACCCTGGTCAGCAGATATGAAATGGACATGAACAGAAATGGATGAAAAAAGACTGTCAGTTCTCACTAAGCTAGCTCAGCACAAGACATGAAGGCAAAAGAGGAACAGGAGAGCTCTGGTGCCAGTGTGCAGCCACTCAGCCCTCATGTGTCATTGTTCCCTGTAGTGGGCTGCAGCATGTAGGTATCACTTCCACAGGCCAAGTTAACAGAACATTCAGGAGGAAATGGTCAAAAATGCAAAAGTTCCTTCTTTCCCCTATCTCTCTAATGTAGAGGCTACTGTGCCAATAAGGGAAAAGCTACAGACAAAAGGAGTCTGAATCTCCTCTACAGAGAGCTTTGACTCTGTAGTCATGATTACTCATGAGATTAATCTCAAAGTCTGACTCCCTTATAAAACGTCATCTTTTCAGGTTCTAAAAACTATCAAATTCTAAAATATAACTGTTAATCTATGAATAACCACACTCTGGAGTCACTTTCAGTGTAAAAATACAAACTATAACTCAAGGGGTAACTAGACATAAGAAACAGAACACACAGAGAGAGAAGGAGAGACAGATAGACAGACAGACAAAGACTGAGACAGAGAGAGAAGAAAATTCAAACCCAGAATCTTTAAAAAGTTGAAGTTTTACTAAGAACAGAAAGCATGATAGATAAAATCAGGGAGGAAAAACAACCCTTAAAATTCAATTTAAAAATTCTAATATCCAAATGATTGGACTTTGAGAAAAATAGACAAACAATGAGTAAGAAAGTCATCTTTGAAATAATACCACTAGATAAAGTCTTCATCCAAACTGAAAACAGCATTTGTCTGAGATGCAGAGCTCAGAGCTCCCACAGACAGAATGAAGTGTCATCTGCTACAGTAAGACTTTCTGAACAATAAAGATAGAAAAGAAGATGTAAGGGGGACATAGGAGGGGGGTAGAGGCAACAGAAAGAACTGATGGCAGGTATCCCTGCTGTGAGGCAATCTCCTGCAAGATAAGACCTCCATCCTGGAAGGAAGCTTCCTCCTGTGGGGAATTCTTTAAATCCAGAAAGTAAACAACTGATGAACTTCAGGAAGTCCCTGAAACTGATCAGATTTATCAGGTCTCTGCCTCTCCAAACATATATAAATGTAAGAACTGCTGAGAAACAAGCTGAGCTCCCCCAAAAAGGCAGTTCAGATAAGCTGCCTAGAAACACAGACCAGCTGAGCTACCTGGACAGGTTACTCTCCAACATGATGAGCTGCCTGCAGGCTGGACAATGTGCTCCAAGTTCCTAGCTTTGTGAGCTGTCACCTGTGCTTGGTGATACTGCTATCTCTGACTCATTCTGTTCCTGTAAGTACCCCTCACCCATATTCCTGTAAGTAACAACATTAACACTCCCTGATTTACCGCATTGCATTTTGTGGGTATCTTTATGATAGTCTGTCAGTTCCTCATCCAGGGTGAGTAGACAGATGATTGTTCACACCTACTCAGAAACAGTCTCACCAACAGTGAGGCCTAGAAGACAGCAAAACAAGCCTTCAATGTCTAATGAAGAACAGAATTCTATAACAAGACAAACAGCAACAGAGTAAAATAAGTGTTCAAATCTGCAAGATATATGTATTTTAAAATGATCTCTAGGTTTTCTTAATGTTTTAGAACTACCTGAGAATGTGATTCTCCAAAATAAAGGAAAACAAGGAAGAGGCCACTACAGAATTCCAAGTGAAGATAGACAGTGAAATGTTCAGGATAGATGCCCAGGGAGCAGCCATGTGGGCAGCCTAGAGAAGGTCCATCTAGACCAAGGCAGAAGAAGGGCTCCAGAAGAGAAACACAAGAGGTGAATGGGGCGAGGGGGCTGAAATAAAAGTACAATATATGAACTTAGAGTTCAGTTGAAAACTGAAGGTCTAATCAGAAGATGGAAAACCAGGGAAAGCAAATTAATAAACTTACTTATAAAATGAATTCCAATTTTTATGTCATTCCAAGGTACTACATTATACATTTATGCAAATGTTCCAAAATAAGAAACTCCAAATCTGAAATCTTTCTAGTCAGTCAGTGAGTCTCAATGTGTGATTACTCTAGTGCCAGCTAAGCATCCGTCAGCATCAGGTTCTTAACAGGTACACTGTTTGTGTGCCAGTTAATATTTGTCATGCAAATGACTATGAGAAACAAAACCATAAAAATGCCCCAGAGGGTATTAAAACAGATATTCCTATTTATAACCAGTACCCCAAAAATAGCAATGTTGGGTTAATTTTGGCTTAAAAAGCATTAGGAGAGAAACTATCCCTAAAACAGATGGAGGCAAAACACAAACTGCCATATCATCTAAAACTAAGGAGTCATGTGTTGGGTGACAAAGAGAGCAAACCCAGAGCAGGTACAGTCACAAGAGACCTGTGAAGCCACAGAAACCCTGCACACCGTAGTGTCCTTAACCTGCAGGCAATGACCACTGGAAAATACGTATTTCCGATGGTCTTAGGAACCCCTAATCATATTTTATTGCCACTGCTACTTCAAAACTGCAGTTTTACCACTGAGCAGGATGTCAGTCTTTAAGACCATGGGGAGTGTGCGTTTTCCGATATCATGACCCACATGTTGAGGGTCATGACTGCTGGCAGACAGCATGTCACCTTTTCCTCCAAGTTTTCTTGTAGTTTAAAAGTCAATATAGTGACTCTAAGAAGAAGAAACCAATGAGAAAAAACTGCTCAAATGATTATAAAATTCCCTGTATGGTAGTGTGGAAACAGTGCACGATGAGATGCTGACAGGTGGCAGAGCTGAGGACAGTCAAGTGGAAACAGAAGGGTGCGCACAAGTCTTAACATAAGAATGCCAAAGTCCTGGGGCTGCGGACACTTTAGAAAACGAACTATGGGGGGGGGGGAGAGAGAGAGAGAGAGAGAGAGATCAGAAAGTAGGGATACTTCTAAGTAGCATTTGTCTTTGAAGTACTTTAGGTAAAACTTTTTAAAAATTAAGTACCACTCTCCTTGAAAATGAAATAAAAAGTTATTTTTCCTTTATTACTGAGAATGTATAAATAATAAATTAAGCTACAGATGATTTAATTTCTGCAAAAAGAACATGCACACTCTGAAGTCCTGTCTGCATTCAAATCCCAACATGGCAACCGAAGAGCACTCAGGAAATCTTAGAAAAATTGCCTACTGTTATCTAAACCTCAGCTTCATGGAAAGACCCTGCTCACCTGCCTCCTAGAGGCACCGCAGGCCTAAGTGAGTTTCCCACCACAAACAGCCTATACACAGGGTATTAGATGGGTTTCTTCAAAATGAAAATAGTCTTCAGTAAAGATCAGATAGAATGGGAACCAATGTAGAGCAGATGTCACTGGGAAAATCCTTCCTACAGTAGTAAATTCTAGTAAGGCTTACATGATAAAGAACAATCCATTTCCACATGCCTTTTCTGTGTGGCAAGCATGAACTAGCCACTCTGCCATGGGTGGAACCTCTAGAGCTGTGAACAGAAACAAAGGTCTTTGCTGCAAACTTTGGTTTGTTGCAGTGATGGAAAGCTGACGCAAATGTCCTGTCCGGTTACAGAGCATCTAAGGTCTCAGCTTCAGTTACACAGAACCCTATCATGTAATCTTAGTCTATGGAGGAGGAGACAGGTGGATTCCCAGGGCTTGAAAGTCAGCTAGCCTAGCCCACTTGGGGAGTTCCAGGACAGCAAGAGACCTAGTCTCAAAATTTTGGCAGTGCCTAAGAAATGACACCCAACATTCTCCTCTAAGCTCCACACACATGCACTCACACTAGTGAAATCTAACATTTTCCTCTACGCTCCACACACATGCACTCACACTAGTGAAATCTAACATTTTCCTCTATGCTCCACACACATGCACTCACACTAGTGAAATCTAACATTTTCCTCTAAGCTCCACACACATGTACTCACACTAGTGAAATAGATAAACAGAGACTCATATTGTAATATGTTATGAATATAAAAGGGAAAGGCAACACAGATCTTCAAACACTGCCATGATTTCAGGTGCAGGAACACTGACAGTGAAGACAGGCAGACAGTAAATAGCTGTGCGGAGTACACTCCTGCTTTAACACTAGCAAAGCAAAGGCCATTCTTATCATTTGATCGTGATGCTTTCTAATATTTATGAAAATGATGCATATTACATATCTCATGTTTATGAATCCTAGCACTGACCACATATGCCCACTCTATTTAAGTCTCTAAAACTATCTGAAATGTGACTGCCATATCAACAGTAAGATCAGATAACTAAGAAATCCTATTATAACCATAAATAGACATTTTAGAAACACTATTAAAATTGAGCAATAAGCTATCAATAATTATTAGCTAAAAACTTTTTATTATGATATGCATTGTAAATATATATTAAAATATTCTTACCTTAAGTATGTGCCATAGATGAAGAATAATGCCATCATTAGTCCATTTAACATAAAAATTACAGCAACATAAAAGCAAGCAGGATCTCCCAATCCTTTAAAAATAAACAAAACATATGCTCTAGCCACAAATTATGTTATGAGTCTAGCAATTCACATTAAACTGTGCTTACTGTGAAACGCTTGCCAGATAAACGGTTTCCTTGGTTGCCATATGAAAACAGGACATGAACGCAGACTAGTGATGAGAACAGTATTACAGATACGCTGGTCTGAAAGCAGGGCTGTAAACCTGCTGAAACACCTTTTAAGGAGGTGCAGGGACTTGGGCTGGACCTGCAGTAGAGTAAGGCAAGAGCAACACCACTGCTTCTGGAAAGCCACCTCAGCAGCCACAGCAGACCAGCTGGAAGGAAGCTACCTTGGGAAGAGCATAGCAACTTTGTGGCAAGCACCTTGCTATAAAAAAAAGCTCAAAGTCTAGCCTGGCAGTGGTGGCTCACGCCTTTAATCCCAGCACCTAGGAGGCAGAGGTAGGCGAATCTCTGAGTGTTTGAAGCCAGCCTGATCTACAAAAACTAGTTCCAGGACAGGCTCTAAAGAAACCCTATCTTGAAAAAAAGAATACAAAGTCCATGGAAATGTGGCATGTAACACATCCTAGGTGACACTTGAACCACCCTGCTCAAGGCCAAAATGTGACGAAAGAAGCTTCGGGTTCAGTCCACTTCTTCCAGCCATGCGATAATCCTGTCACCATGGAAGCACAGCAGCCTGCCCAAATCTGTGGTCTGAAGAAGCCAGGCGTTACCATAACAGGGCTGTTATTTGCAGACACTGAGGTGAAAGTCTATCACGTCCCGACAGACAAGGGGCAGCATGACAAAGGAGCTCACCCTCGCAGCTTTCAATTGGACTGAGGCCTTCTCCTCGGGTAACTGTCCAGCATATCTTGGTTTGAATTCCAATCAAATCCATTATTTTGGTATAAATCCGGTACCAGCTGGCTAAGATTACCTTTTTAAAGAAAATAAATACGTCATAAGAAATAATTTTCATTACTAAAATGTGTTTTAGAGATTTTCATAATTGTCAAACTTTCTTTTCACGCCTCAGCTGTTTGACTCCCTCTATATCTAGACAGAGGAGGCTCGACCTCTCCCACACAGACATCACTACACAAGTCTTCAACTGGTGACGCACAGGGAAAAAAACTAAAATAAGAAATTTGCAAGATTTATATTTTTAGAAAAATATAAAATTCTACCCAAGGAACATAAAAGACGTGTGTGTGTGTGTCTGATTTTTCAAGATGTAAATCCACATCTCAAATTAGTTCATAAAGATAAAACAATCCTTCCAAAAGTCTCAACAGCTAAAATTGTCCTGGAAAAGTGAAAGAACGAATAGAGGAGAGCGTCCTACCGACTCTACAGGTCCATCATGGAAACGACCGAACAGGCTGACACTGGCAGAAGCTCAGCAAAATGGACCAATGTAAGAGTGGAGGTGGTGGACACCAGCTCATCTGCCTTCCAGGCAGCTGCACTCCCAGCTCCAGCAGCTCCCCAGATGGTTGGCAGCTGACAGCTGTCAACTCTAAGGAATTGCTCTGGGCTGAAGAAAGTAATGGACTCAAGGTCACACGAGCATCCCATAACAGGCTCATCAGCAGAAGTGATACCTGGGCCTTTGCCACAGGAAGCCTAACCATATAAAGCTATCCCAGCCCAGAGATCCCAGGAGGTTTACTGGAGCTTTTGATGGGACTCAATTGCAGCTCAACCCCTTTTTATATCTCCTTCTGCTCCAACCTGGCTGAGGTGGGAACCCAAGGGCACCCTCTGATACCTTGCTGTAAGGAAATCTCCAGTTCAAAGTCCACTTTCAGGACCTCAAATAAGGCTAACTGGCCATCAAATCCAGACAAAAATGATGGTGCTGTGGGACAATGGTCTGTACCCTGTCACTTGTATTGTTTTTAATAAAATGCTGATTGGCCAGTAGCCAGGCAGGAAGTAGAGGCGTGGCAATGAGAATTATGGGAAAAGGAAAGTTTCAGTCTACAGTCATGACCCAAATGCAGAGGACGCAAAATGTGGCTGCCTCGCCGAAAAAGGTGCCAAGTCACGTGGCTAACACAGATAATAATTATGGACTAATGTAAGTTATAAGAGTTAATAAGAAGACTGAGATACTAGGCCAATTAGTTTATAATTAATGTAGACCTCTGTGTGATTTCTTTGGGACCTAACGGCTGCGGGAACCTGGCAGGACAGAAAACTCAGTCAACATGATAGTCATCTATATGTACACTAAGTTTGTATATAAAAAGCTACTTGAAATCAGTGGAAAGAAGATGGGTCTCTCATCAGTGTTAAGTTACACAGAAGACCAGTGTGTAAAAAAATTCTTATTCTACAAACCCTCAACACAAATTACAAATAAGTTAAAAATATAAAAATAACTATAAAGAATAAATATTTTACATGCATGTTTAAAATTCATAAGTTAAAAGATTCATGGGCATAAAATGAAGCATAGAAAAGTATCTATAGCTAAAAAGAAAATATTTATTAGTTTGTCATAATAACATCTTATGTATAAAAAAGGATCTTTAAGAAACCCAATAGAAACAGAGACAAAGAGGCATGAATAGGAATTCTTTTGTAAAATAGAGATAAGTAGCTATATAGCACTGAAATGCATACATATGCATGAATGAATAAAATACATCAAGGAGTTATAATTTCCTTGTCTATCAAAATCAGCAAGGATCCAAATCAACATTTCCAAAACTGCTGTTGGCAGGAACTCGATCTGTATAACCTATGTGGAAGGCCTTTGGGCAATATGTCCCCCAAATCATTACAATACATATTCTGCTGAACTGAAGGGCTATATCCACAAATTCAGTTTTTTTTAACAAAAAAAAAAGAATAAATGTTTTGCTGGTGGTTTCTGTCAATTTGACACAAACCTAGACATATTTTGAAAGAAAGATTCTTAATTGAGAAAATACCTCCAAAAGACCAGCCCATCAGCAAGTCTTTGGGGCATTTTCTTGATATAATGATTGATGTGTAAGGGCCCAGCCCGTGTGGGTGGTGCCACACCTGGGCAGGTCATGAGAGCAAGCCAGTAAGCAGCATTCTTCCATGGTCTCCTACTTTGGCTCTCTCAATGGACTATGGCCATTAGATAACCACATAAATCCTTTCCTCCCTAAGTTTGTTTATCATAGCAGTAGAAGCTAACAAAGGAAGATGTGTATAATTAAGATTTAGATTCATGGACATTTGCTGCAGCTTTGCTTAGAATATTCAGAAGCTGAAAAGTTAAAATGTCCGTTAAAAACTGGGCTAAAGGAGACAATAGTAGATCATGCATACAGCCACTAAAACTGACGCAATGGAAGGGTCGTGGTAGAGAGGCTGGCTATGAATATCCCCCAAAGACAAAAGGAACACTTAAAATACTGCCCACACCCTGCAATCCCATTTTTGTAAAATCTACTTGTATATAGTCACAGAAAATACTCAAGAGCAGTACTTTGTGGGAAAACACTGAACTCTGGAGGGCAGTTATTGATTACTCAATAATCAATCAAGTCACTAACCCAGAAGTGACAGACATTCTCTCAGTAGGAAAAAAAAAAAAAAAAAGACCTGCAGACCCACTAAGAACAGCTGCTGAGCAAAGAGCTAGACAGACACGGCCCGGCCATCAGGTGCCCTGATGGGACCACATGTTAAGAAGGTAAAAGGAAAAAGTGGGCTTCGCAAGACATCTTGATTTCACAAACCAAGTTGTTTCTTAGCCCAGGATCCAGAAAATGCTTAAGAAATAAGTCAAATGAAGGCAGAGGGAAGAGACACAGGACAAAAATTCACCAAACACAGACAGTTCCCTCACCTTCTAATAAAGCAATCACTATTATAGCTCCCAAAATCCAAAATTCCTCCAATAAACTCCTTCCCCATGGTGCATATTTTCTACTAAAAAGTGAAGTAAAGCTTAGTATGGTGAGTCAGAACTGAAGAGTTAGAATCATATTTAATTTCTAAGAAGCAATTTCGTAAATGAAAAATCACAACTGAGAAAAGTAACAACTTACCTCAGGATAAAGATTGAACCTTTTTAATGTATTAATAACAAGGGGGTATTCAGTAAGCTTGTCATTCATTATCATCCACACTCCACTGAAAAATGAGGGTGCTTCCACTATAGTCTTGAAGTAAGAATAATACAGCCCCTGAAAGAAGGATATGCTCCAGTTACAATCAAAGGGACAGTTATTCATCTTCTTAGATTACAAATATTTAAAATACACTGGTTTAGAAAAACTGAGCACTCAAGCAGGTAATAGCTACAATAATTTCACAGGCTTCTGGTTACTAAGAAATTCTTAGGTTCCAAAAAAGTTGCATTTTAGAAGAATTTCATCTTAATTGAAATAATTATGTGGAAAAATTGCTTCAGAAATAGCTTCCGAATTTAAATATGTATACATGTAATTTAGCATATGCCATGTATGAAAAGTCTATTGAATACATAAAATGGCATCAATCTTACTCCTCCACATTTACATTCAAAAATCCATGTGTTATTTAAAAAGACTGCACATTATGCACATTCCTATAAACAATAATTTTACAAACCATGTCCCCACCCACAGCAACTCAACAGATGAGCTGACACTGGGGAAGGGGTGGGGTGGGGTGTATTTTGAGGGTAATAGGGACATTTTGTCTGGCATGCTATTTTGAAAAGGGTTGCAATAAGAGTGAAAAAACACATGAGACAAAAAATAAGAGGCGGGGCTGAATATATAGCTCACTGGCTGGGTGCCTGCCCAGCATGCAGGAGGCTTGAAGCCCACCACTCTGGATACAACCACCGCTGGGAGTCCAGCGCTTGAGAAGAGAAGGCGGGAGGAACATCCTCATCTACAAAGTGTGAGGCAGCCAAGAATACATGAGACATCCCTCAATATAAACAAATAAAATTAAAATAAAACCCCCATGACAGTCCATGAAGTTTAGGCAAGAGTCTGAGAGGCAAGTGTAGGGGACACAGACAGGCAGAGTGCAAATGCCACCTTCTTAACAGCTTGACCAGAGCAGGAACAGCTGCCAGGCTCTGAACACAGGGAGGTGATTCCCCACTGCCCACAGCGCCTTGCATTAGTTCACACACACACACACACACACACACTTCTTCCTAAACTTCCATTTAAACTAACTTAGTATGTTAACAAGGTCTCTGTAGAGACCCGCACTGGGGACTACGATCTCCTCTGGAAATAGGACCTATAATGACATAATCAAGTTGAAGCAAAGACAAAGCAGACCAAGGTGACTCTATATACTGAACACAGCCTTAAGGCACGGAAGACAGACAAGGATGAAAGAGGCTGAAGAGGGAAGCAACAACAAGTCATGCAACCCCAGGCAGCCCAGGAAGAAGCCTGCCTGGTGCAGCTCCTTCCTCTCGTGCAGGAAGCTCAGAAAACAGATGCTCACTGCTTCTATCCCCTCCGGATGGACACTGTTGCAGCAGTGCCCGGAACCACTGCATCTACCCTGGCCTGGGAGCTTCACTTTAAGAACATACAACATTTCATATAATTACAAACAGACAACTTCAATATTTAAGGAACAAAAGTAAAGAAAAGGCATTAACTATTTAGCAAATTGAAAGAGAATACCAAATAATTCTCCTGGTCATTCTGTCTGCTAGAAAACACTGCGTTTCTGTTAATAATTACATTTCTAGTCATGAGTTTGACATTGTATCCTATTAAATAAGTAATTTGAAATTAACATTCTCATATTAAAACAAATTTAATATCAAGTAAAACAGATCAAATCCTAAATTTTAATTTGAAAATCTTAATATAAATTGATGACTCACTGTTTTGTAAATAAACAGGAAACAAACAAATAAATAAATAAATGTTTGCTAATTCTACTCACCAAAAAGGTCAAGCAGTGGCCCATGTAGTAGAAATGAGCACTAGCAGCACAGGGGTCCTGGTGTCGACACAATGTCTGGATTCTACCTGGAAAACTGGCTGTTACCAGGCCTGGATAGGAACTATGGTACAGCACCCCAAAATAAGGAATCCCTGGACACCAAGGAAACACTACTGAGGTCACTGAGGGCCAGCACGGCCAACTGCAAGAGGATGGCCAGCTCCCGACACCAAAGTTTACAAAATACATTCTAATCAGTTTACTGATTCTAACTAGAAGATGTGACAATCAAATTATTTTTATGGAAAAAAAAAGCATGGTAAATAAAAGAATTGATCATTTTCCTGTCTTTCCCCTACGAAGTAAACCTCACAAAGAAACTAAAGCCACGCTGTAGGAAAAGTCTTTACAGAGTTACAAGTCAACCGTGCAAGAAAATGTCAGTTTGTCTATTCTAATAAAAAGAGCGGGGCTGGAGAGATGGTTCAGCGGTTAAGAGCATTGCCTGCTCTTCCAAAGGTCCTGAGTTCAATTCCCAGCAACCACATGGTGGCTCACAACCATCTGTAATGAGGTCTGGTGCCCTCTTCTGGCCTTCAGGCATACACGCAGAAAGAATATTGTATACACAAGGAATAAATAAATAAATATTTTAAAAAAAAAGAGTGAACTACGGAGATGGCTGGGCTCTAGGAAGGACTCGGCAAGGACACTAAAACGTGTCAACCACCAACTGAACGTAATCCTCACAAAAAGGGAGCCACATCTTCCATTAGTTTTCAGAAAACACAGGAGACAGGAACACGGTGAGAACATGAGTCACAGTGGTCAATTCTACTGAACATACACATGTTTACTACATGTGTGTGTGTATGTGTGCATCTGTGTATGTGTGTGTGTTTGTGCATGTGTGCGTGTGTGTATATTCTGGTTCTTCAATAGATAAATGGCAAAAAAACAAAACAGAAAGAGGGATTTATAGATTATCAGATTCAGCAATACAGCAGTAAACACAAGTGCAGACAGTAAGGCCATCATCAGCTGCGGAGTGCCCATCGGCTCACTCACAGACCAGTTTACATTTGATGGTGCTAAGAAACCACTAACAGTGAAGAGTCCTGTGAGGAACCTGAATGTACTCGCACAAGAGCTAAGTGTAGCTTCCTTCAAACAGAGATGGGTAAGGAGGGATGGACGACTGTGTGGTCTGTCGTTGATGCTACACGATACAATGAGTAAGGAGAACCGTCTACTTCTTTTACTTGGGCATGGCTTTCTGAAACTTTTCACCCTAAAACGTTTGAAAATTAAATATTACAATGAAATAATATACACACAAAAAACTAACCATTTCAGTGCGGAAAGCCATCTCCCTTTCCAGTGTTGAGAGGTGAGAAAAATGCCGATCATTTTCAAAGAGGTGAGTTATGTGGCTCCTGGAAACATTAAAACAACAAAGCCAACAGTGTAAAGCTGTAAGATTACTCCAAAAGCAAAGAGGGAAGTCCTATAGATTGTAGACAGTTTGCAATAAAACTGAAAAACAATTGTATTTGTATTTGTTTTCTACCAGGTTTTAACAAGTCTACTAAAATTTCTCTCCATAAGAAAACACATTCCAATTAGATTTTAACATTAAAATGAACTATAACAATATTTTAAGTGACATACTATAAAAATATAGATCACACTGAATGTGCCATCGGGTACCATTCAGAAACTGCCTAGATCCCAAAATTCATACATCGTTCCATCCAGAAGATTAAAAACATCAATCTAACGCTGAACATACACCCAATATTAATGTTAAGTAAATTGGAGTATCAAATATAGCCTCTTTAATAATGGATATTTTTATTTAAAAAGTTTATTATTCTGATCCCGATTTATCAATTAAACTAGTCTTTCAGAGTACTGTGGTATATAAGATACATTCATCCTTATGATACAGAAATGATTCTTTTAAATACATGGGATGTAGCTTTGTTAAGTTATAAACATCTACATAATACACACCACTAAAGAAAAAATGATCTTACCAGTGCAACAGGGCTGCAAAGGAAGCTGAAAGAAGAAAGAAAGGTACATTAGTTACTATTTTAGCACAAACACCTCCTCCTTACAGATCAGCACTTCAGATGAGATCAAGCACAATCAGAGCGGGGGGTGGGGTGGGGTGGGGGGCTGTAGGAAGGCTGACCCAGGCTGAGAGTCAGGAGCGATTACTGAGGCTTCACAAGAAGCACTACAGCCTACACACCACCACCACCGGACTGGCTGAGGCTGTGACCCCAGTTTCCATTCATCTACTCACTCAGCAAGATATGTGAGGCCCTATTATTGAAAGATACTGTACAGGACCAAAAGATGGAAACAGCTACCAAAAGACCCAGGGAAACAGGATCAGTAGGTAAGGGTGCCTTAGAAAAAAAGAACACATGACTGGTGGGCCAGGATAACAAGAAAATAAATACACAAAGTATCACCACCTTTTAACTCCCCTAGTGACTGAATTTTCACAGGAAGGCCCACTCTGGTTTGTGTGTGTATGGGGGCTCCACTTTGATCTGTGTGTGTGTGTGTGTGTGTGTGTGTGTGTGTGTGTGTGTATTGGGGGTTATCTATTAGGTTATTTCTTTCCACTTAAACAAGTAGACCTTTTTTGTGTTCTCTCAGTAACTGAATTTTTCTTTAAAAGAAAAAAAAATCTGCAACTAAAAAAGAAATTCAAAGGTCAAGGAAAGGCGATTGTGGAGGACCCCGCTGCCTACCATGCTGGGTTTGAAAGCCCTCCAGTTTGGCGGGAAGTGTCCACACTGCCCACACCAAAGCTCAATCAGACACTGGGATATTACACTAACTCCTGATTCGCCAGATTCTATGCTACACTGTATCTTCATTCTCAGGGACTGGAGGTGAAACATTACAAAGCCAAGTCTCTCCTTGCTGCTAGACTCCCGAACCAAGACAGAGCCCAACTCCCCTGCAGACTGGAGTTAGAACAAAGTTCCTGAATTTACTCTAAGACTTGTTAGCAGCAGTACAGCTGGGGAGCAAGTGATTCGAAATGACTGTGCAGAACTAAGTGTGACAGGAGGGTCTGAACTAAACCCAAGTCTTGTCCTCGTAGCACAGGAGCTGAATTGAGCCTTTTGTTAGACACACACCCATATGCAACCTTTTCTCCACTCACTCCCTGGAAGTTAGCTAAGAGCCCAGCTTCAGGATTTTCTCCACATCTGTGAGCAAGGCAGCCAGGATCCTCCTGCCCTGAGTTTGCCTCAGTTTGCTGGCCCAGCCACAGGTGTGGGAAGCAAGCAGTGGGACATTTTATCCTACTGGAGCTCTCGGCAACCAAGTGTCTCCTGCCCAAGCAACTTGCCGGATGATGGATCCACATTCCAACCACAGCTCAAGAGTCCAAGGACCGATGGGACGGAGCTCGGGCAGCATGTGCTAGGTATGAGCGACCTCTTATCAAGCCGCTGCACAGTGCTGTCCCACAGATCCTACACTACACTACAGTTGGTTATATTGTTGATGGAAAGACCCAAGCACTAAAGACATACTGAGTCATACACAGGGCATGGATAGACCAAGCTGGTACTGCCCTGGAAGCTTCCTCCTCCCGGCAACTTCAGTGGTGCTGGAAGGTGCTATGCATACTACATACTCAGCAGTCTGACCCAGCTGTGACCCTGTAAGCAAGCTACAATCATTACTGCCCTGGCTAGACACACAACTAATGAAAGAGTGGCACAAATGTTAGGGGAGTAATCAATCACTTTCTGATTAGATTTAAAGCCTGATACACAAGACAAACAACTGGGCCAACAACCTGTGGTAAGCCAGGCCATAGGCCCTAGGGGGAAACATATTACTATCATTCTGCTAACTGAGCAGAGTAATAAAATGCCTCTTAAGTTATCTCTATACCCATAGATTAGTACATCTCCCAACCCTCATCAAGTAAGCTCCGTTTTACAGCAGATAATGATTGATGCCTAAACCCACAATGGTCAACATGCAGAGAAGAGGCTAGGTATGGTTCAGTCAGCTCTAAACAGAGTGTCTCTAATACATCCCCTTCCTCCAAATGTTAGGAATCATTGCCAAAGAGACATTGGACAGCCAGAGGCAGCAGATGTCTGCAGCAATGCAGTATTCCCGGCATGGCAAGGCTGCTGCCCACAGGATTCAAAGGCTGTAACTGCACACACAAGATAGTAACAAGATCCAGCCAACCAAAATCCCAGCATGGCTGCGGAAGGAGTTCATGGAGTCGCACTCCTAACTGTGGAGCTACCAGCAACTGTTACCTGCTGTGGGAAAGAGACTATCTTCTTCGGGGCCATGGCTGCCCATCCTCCAGAGACCATCCTGCACTAATGCACACCCACACAGGCAGTGCAAAACGGAGAAAGCAGTTTTTAAACAAAGCACATGAAGATGAAAAGAAAAGTTGGATGGCGGGGGGACAGAGAAAAATGGAAAGAGGGAAAATGAGAGGTGGATTTGATCAAAACATAGTATATTCATGCATGAAATTCTCAAACAAGAAAAAGTCAAAAAATTATCATGTATCATCAATAGTGAATTACCTAAATCAAAATATGTAAGAAATAAAGGGCATGTATAATTTAAAAAAAAAAAAAGAGTCTAGGGAGGGTTCTTCCTTTAGGTCCTAATGGTCCCCCAGAGACAAGGTATGTGTCAAGGCAGTTAGGGAAGGGAATCAACTGGCCCTGCCCAGGTCAGGTCCAGTGGTCAGGAGTAGAAAGGAAGCAATCCACTGGGGAGCTCCTGTATTCCAGGTTACATAAGGACTGCCTGTTTCAAAGGCCAAAAGCCAAAGTTACTGGTCTCCTCTCCATACTTTTGATCTCCACAACAACCCTGCATTTATCCTCACTCCACAGATTAAAAGCTGGGCCCTGAAGGTCTTCCCCAGAGGCATCTGGATCTCCTTCCACACAGAAGAGTCCCCTCCTTCCCATTAGTGAGCATTTGGTGAGCATATCTTGCAACAATATACACATGAAGAAATGTGTCCTAAATCCAAATTTCAACATAGTTCAGTTCAGTTTTATGAAAACATGCTCACACATTCTGGTCTCATTAACCCTCAACTGGCAAGCTGGCATTACAAGGTCAAAGGTGTTTCCTACATCCATCTAGACAAGGTTTCTGAGTCAACCTTGACAAGTTACTTATTCACCATTTCTAATACCAGCTACTTCTTACTGTTTAAGGGTCCACTCCCAAGCCTTCGCTTCTCTAGAGGCTAAAGTCATTTGTAAAGAGTCTCCATATGCTACACCATTAAGCATCCTGGGGAATGAAGCGGTTTCTGCATGAGCAGATCTAAGTACCTCTCCTGCTCCTTCAAATTCCATGACCTCCATACATGGCTCCCATGATGGGCCCATACTTTAGCAAGCTTTCTTTTGGGCCACCAACCGCTCCCAAGTCATGACATAGAGTCTTGGTATTTGTTACAAATACTCAGCCTTATCTTATGTTCTTTTCTTGCTAACTGTTTTAACTTATACTAACCTGTTTCTCCCCATCTATATTTTGCCTCAGAGCTTTTTACCTTTCTTTCATTCTGTATGCCTTACTCCGTATCTTACTGACTGGTGACTGGCTGACTGGCTGGCCCCAGGCATCTCCCTCTCATTCTTCCTCTCGTTCCTCTCCCATCCCTCTCGTTGTTCTCTTCTCTACCTATTTATTCTCTTTGCCTGCCAGCCCCACCTATCACTCTATTGCCTGCCTGGTGCCATTCAGCTTTTTTTTTTATTATTATTTTTGGTTTTCAAGACAGGGTTTCTCTGTGGCTTTGGAACCTATCCTGGAACTAGCTCTTATAGACCACGCTGGCCTTGACCAATCAGATGCCTTAGGCAGGCAAGGTGAAACATCAACATATCTTTACAGTTAAACAAAAGCAGCATAAACAAATATAATATATCTTTACATGGTTAAACAAATATAGCATAAACAAATTAACACATCTTGGCCTAGTAAGAGTAATATTCCAAAACATAAACAAATGTAATATACTTTACATAGTTAAAGTAATATTCTATAACACATACCCTTGACTATTCCCAGTCAATTCCCACCACACACCCTTCACTCTGATTGTACTGAGCAACCACCTCCTAAAATACCAAGATCTATCCTTCAAAGTCAAACCTCTCCCTCTTCCTCTTTGTGTGTGTGTGTGTGTGTGTGTGTGTGTGTGTGTGTGTGTGATGTTGTATCTTGAAAACAAAACCCAGTTTCCGGGTCCTAAGCTAACAAAACATTTCTACTCCTTAGGACCCAAATGAAGGCAAGCAGGACTTTTGGGCTATGAATGATTCCGAGACAACAGACCAAGAGCAGCACTCCAAAAACAATCAGCAAGTAGCTGGTCTTCTGGGGTAAATTTTACAAGGGCTAAGACTTAAGTCTCCAGATCAAGTGAACCAAGCACTCAAGCAGACCTAATGAAGACTACGAATGATAGAAATCTAAGAAGGCGCATCAGTGACCTTCTTAAACACAGTTTATGAAAGGAGGACCCTAGAAAGTGGGGTCAAGGCATGCACATAGCTTGTTGCATGAATGAGAAATGAGGGCATGAGTGCCCCAAGGTACTGCTGAGGAGGAAGCTTTGTTGTATACATGAGAAAACAGCCAGAGGCATCCAGAAGAGTCCACACTGAACCAGGCCAATTGAAAAGGCTGGGCGGATGAGGGAAAGAGGACAAGAAAACCAAGAGACCAAGTGAGGAACCAGGCACCAAGAGGACAAGTAGCCAAAATGGCCTAGGTTAGATAGGAATCAAAGAAACTGGGTGACACTCAAGGGCTGGAGAGGTTTGGGGTGGGAGACAGGGAATGCTAGCCAGGATGACTCTGTGATGCGGAGGGCTGAGGGCCAGAATTGACTTGATGTGTCAATAGGTACCTCAGTTAGCCATTTGTCCTGGGTTTGAGACCTAACAGTGTGGACTTACAGCAGCCAGCCAGAAGACAGATACAATAAAGTCAGATGTGACTTGGATCCAACACGACAAAAGAATTCTCATCCCAGTGCGGAGGGCATGGAACAAATAACGGCAATCCACTGACAATCTCCGAGGACTCACTTGTGACCTATGCAGTGGGTCACACAAGTGTGGAGCAATCAAAGGTAGAAGAGCTGCAGTCGTTCAGGACAGCCACCTTCTGAGGAGCAGCTTGGCTTTGAAGGAGCTGTACATTCTCCCACTGCACAGCGTGGTCCTCATTCTCTGGATGCATCATGGCGTAAGAGGGTTGGAAGGGCTGAGCTGGTTAACATAGAAAACAAGCCTGAGAAAAGCAGTCTATACAGCAGTATAGACTCATAGTGGTCCAAACCCTCATATTGCATTTGAATCTCCATAACTAGATAAAACTAGACATTTTTATTAAAATAAGATAACTAAATAAACTAAATAACAAATAAATAAATAAATAAATAAGCTAAGTAACTAAAACCAGTTAGTTTTATTAACTAGTCATATTTACATTATTAGCCCAAGAGTCTAGGAGTTTCTAATTTATACATATTTAAGTCCTTTTCTCACCACTGTGATTAAATGTATCAAGAAGCAACCTGAGGAAGGAAGCATTTATGTTTCTGCATGGTCTAGGGTGATGCCCTTCACAGTGGGGAGGTGCGACAGTGACAGTGAGCTCCTCAAGCAGCTAATTACAGGACCCATCTAGAGGTAGAGATAGCCCACTGGAACGGGCCGCTGCTGGGGCTATGAACCGCAAGGCCCATCCCTCAATGACACATTTTCCTCTAGCTAGACCCACCTCCTGAGAGAAATGCATCTCCTCAGCAATCTCCTCAGCACCACTGATGGGGAGGAAGTATTTCAACAGTAAGTTAATGGAAGACACTTCACATTCAAACAATAACACGTGACCGTGACAGACTGATCAAGGCTGGCTGTCACAGAAAGGCCGGGGCAGGTTTACTGTGAGTGCTCCGGGTCCCTTATGTCCCACATGTCTTGGAGGCCAGCAGTGATTTACTACCTGGCAGTTAGGTGGATCAGTCTCAGGCCAAAACCACACCTCCCAGCCAACATCAACATTTCATGGAGCCAGAAGAAGACACAGATGGCTCACCAACTCCCTGGCAGCCTTCACATTACGAGTGGCCTTGGAGCACAGCCATGCACTGGAGGAGCACATCGCCAGATCACAGCAATGTTGGGCCCAGCTCTTATAAGCTCTTGATTCAACAGGAACAGGACTGAAAGCCATACATTACTAACAAACCCTCGGTTGGCTCATAGAGTCCACACTTTGAGAAGTGGGACAGCTACGATGCAAACCCAGTGACGAGAACAAGGTGACAGTTCATTCAGGTAAGATGTGGAGGCCTGGAGGGAGGGTGGTGACAAAGAGGGATTGGGAACATGAAAATACAAATTCAAAAGGTAACTGAGTGTAACTGTTAAAACTTGGTGGCCACACATAAGAATTAAAAAAAAAAAAAGAATTAAAATTCCTTCCCTCTTCCTTCCCTAAGAAGAAACACTCTGAGATTTTCTAAGCCATCACTGGTCTAGCCTTGAGTCCCATTTGCAGACAACATGACTGGGATTCTAAACAGAAAAACACACAAAGTCAGATTGCATACATTTTAAATATGAATTTATGTACAAATACTAGAGTAAGCAATGCATGATTACACAGACATGTTTTAAAGGTAATGAATTCTATCTTCCTTTAAAAGTCTTAGCCTTACACAATGTGAACACAAATATTTCAAAATCAAACAGTATCCACAATGACAATTTCCATAAAGTAAGTTCTGTTCACTGGCAAAACACAATGCATTTTACTGTTTAAAAAACAAATAAATATATAACCAAATAATGTGCTTCTGAGCACACAGAAGTCAACTGTGAAATATAATAAATCCAGTAAGGAAAGTGTAGAACACAGGTCTCTTCAACACAGGAGAAGATACAAAGACAAGCACGGGCGTGTAGGCATGCATGTGTACAAACACACAAGCACACACACAAACACCCCTAAATAAATAGATCAGCCTTCTTGATCCACATAAAGAAACTTGTATGTATATGATGTTAGGGACTGACAGACCTGGAGGATCCGAGATGCCTGCCCCCTACCCCTAGGACTAGCTTTCATGATATCAAAGGAACCGTGCAAGCTTCCAAGAGAGGAAAGTGACCAATAGTCTTATTCAGCTATGGCATGTGTGGTACAATATCGATGCCATAAATGCAATAGTGGCAGAGATATCTTGGTGGCAAACAACAAATTATTAGACTTAAGCCCCACGCAACAAGAGCAAGTCCTCTGGTACTAGAAATCTAGCCGACTGCCCAGGGCTAGCAAAGTCATGGATCCTG
Organism: Alexandromys fortis; assembly: GCF_014885135.2. Classification (NCBI taxonomy): domain Eukaryota; kingdom Metazoa; phylum Chordata; class Mammalia; order Rodentia; family Cricetidae; genus Alexandromys; species Alexandromys fortis. The sequence goes on along the minus strand of NW_026068116.1, from coordinate 634,221 downwards.
AAGGAGAACCTACAACCATCATTTACCGTATCAACATAATCCCTAACTGTATTCTATATAGTTATTCTTTCACCCAGAGGTAAAAGTGGTCCTCACCCCTTATCAAAAAAATGCTTCCTTGCAACAGATGAAAACCACCACAGAAAATCACAGCTCATCAAATGCAGATACCAAGTGACCATGTGGCTGGGGCCCGTCGCCAACTCATACATCTACAGCACAGTTCTTTCATGGAAGCATCAGGGCTCACAGGGAGGAGGGGGCAGAAAGATTATAAATCTTTAGTAATTTTCAACAAGCTTGTTTCCTGATAAACCATTCTAATGTTAAGATAAAGAAACCCCTTGTTGAAATAGGAGCGGTAGGGCTGCGTCCCCGGCACCCGGCCGCCCGCATGGCTAGCTTATGCCTGAAATAATTACACGGAAACTGTATTCTTTCAAACACTGCCTGGCCCGGCTAGTTCCAGCTTCTTATTGGCTAGCTCTTACATATTGTTCTAACCCATTTCTAATATTCTGTGTAGCCCACGAGCTGGCTTACCAGGGAGGATCTTAACCTGC
>NW_026068116.1:557507-631108 GCF_014885135.2 Alexandromys fortis | reverse complement strand
AGAATCATGGCGACTCCCTGACTCAGCTTCCTTTTCCCAGCATTCTCCTCTGTCCACTCCGCCTACCTAATTTTCTGTCCTATGAGGGCCGAGGCAGTTTCTTTATTATCAACCAATGAAAGCAACAGATAAGATACAAGACCCACCTCCATCAACCCCTTCCAATTGCAAACTTATTAACTATCTTACTGCCAAACAACCAAGAATCATTTTTTAAATTAAGAATTTATTCAGTTTTCAAAATATAAAGTCAAATGAAGATGGGGGACACATACATAGATCTGAGGATATAGAACCATAATGATTCTCAGGATGAGCAGAAACAGAAACTTCTGTTCAATCTAGAAAATTAACAGACTCAGGACAGATGAGGTCCTCTTCCCACCGATCTGCCTCTGACTGCTGTCTAAGCCTTCAGATGTGAACCCTACAATTTGACCAACATGACTGACAAGTAATTAGCTTCAAGTTCAAACTCAAGAACGTTGTCCCCATAGGTAAAATTCTCAACAATAACATTTAAGTTCTACATATTCAGGACATTTCTGCAGACAGCAAAGACAGGTGAGGAATGACCAAGGTCTTCTAAAAATAGCGTTTAACTAGTAAGCCAGCAGAAGCATGAGGACGGCTGTGTAAGCATGCTAACAAAGCCGAGCCATGATATATTTCAAAAGTAAAAGTGGAAAACATATCTGAATTTTGATACTGCAGTAACAGTTGGAAGGAAGAAGCATTTCCTCAGGAGTGAATTTCTAATGGTCATCACCACAAATCTTTCTCTCCCAGCAGAGCTTCCTCATGAATACCGGGACCTAACACATAATACCATAGGCAGTGTAGTCAAGCTTCTTCCAGTTGATGGGAGCAGCAATGAAGGCATAAATATTCTCTATGTGAAGCAACAGACCGAGTGCCCTGAGTAATAAGGAAATGACAACGCTACTAAGAAAAGGGAGCAACTACACACAGAAGAGGTTGTAACCGAGGAAGTCCTTCAAAGTGGCCTGTGTAGCTAACGGAAAATACAAACTCTCCCAATATTAGTGTCCTTGGTCACTTATCTTCTTTTCTCTATTAAATACTCTTTGAACACCAGCCTTAAAGTCAATCTATGCACAGGGCATATACACTCTTGTACATCAGCTTTATCATCACTGTTCTTAAATAAATACGCCCACACATAATGAAAAATAAAACGAGCCATGACTACTATGAAGACTGAGATTGAGGGTGGAACAGCCACATAATTGGGCAGATTTGAATTATTATAAAATCCTGGCTGGTATAGTCTACCTCCTACCATGAACTGGGTTGCACTTCCTCCAGCTGCTCTTTCTTACATAACCCAGACATTTTTGTTATGAGCCCCTATTTTATTTACCTTTTGGCCTCTTGCCTTCTTGGCCACTGTTCCTGGTTCCTCCCTCCCTCTTCCTCTTCTTCCTCCTCTTCCTCCTTCTTTCCCCCCTCTCTCTCCCTCTCTCTATCTCTATCTCTATCTCTATCTCTATCTCTATCTCTATCTCTATCTCTATCTCTATCTCTATATCTATATCTATATCTCTCTTTCTCCATCTTCTCACAAGGCCCAGGCAGTATGGTGGTCATGTCCACTCTGAACTCTCCCAGATGTCTCTGCCTCTGCCTGTATTCCCCCTTATAACTACAATAAAAACTTCAACCCCTTAGAAACAGTCATGGCCTCCTTTTATTTCTTTCTCATTCAATCATGATAATGCCAAGAAAATAAAAAGTATATTTAAAGTATGTTCCACAGCTGTTGTAACCTGATGCATTTTAAAATACACTCATTAAACAACTCTTGATTGGATTATAAAAAATCACCCACAGAGGAATGACCTCTTCATGGCATTAAAGGTGTGGATCTAGAAATGGATGGAATTTTTACCAGTTTTGATTACTAGGAAGCAATGGAATGGAGGACTAAAGAAAACTAACAAATTAATTCCTAGAAATATTCTAATGGTAAATTACAGCTAATGACAAAATATGAGACCCCAACATAAATTTGAAGCAAGTATGTAAATAATAAGCTTTGCAGTCTACGAAATACAAATGTCATTAATTAAACTTACAAGAGACATTAATAAACCTTTACACTCACGAAGAGATATTAATATAATCTATCAGGATAAGGCTTTAAGTGACCAGACTTTAGCAAGAGCTAAAGTGTGTGTGTAATTAGAATTTCATCTATTTTTAGTATAAATGTCCTACTATTGGCAAAAAGTAATCACATAAAGAACAGAGCTTTATAAACTTACAAAAACTGAACTAAGTTGACTGTATGCAGTTTCGGTGCTCACAAGCGCTTATTCTTGGAAACTTTCCTATGTAGAGCACCTTTTTAATAAGAAAGCATATTTAGGTGATTATAAATATTCTTAAGGATCAACCAGAAGTCTATTTTAGAAAAGAGAAAAAACGGTTTCAAACCCCCAAACTTGCAACTTTTTCTCTGACTCTGATGGGATTCCGATAATCAACACAGCACTCCCTTATAGCTGCTTGCTCGGCTGAGTCCAGGCTCTTCCTGAGATCAGTCAGCACAGGAGGAGCCAAAGCTCCCAGGGCTTCACACTTCAGTGTCTCTCCTGTCCACATCTCTCCTGTCCACCCATGAACCTGCTTGCTTTCCATCCTTCACTTTGGTATCCACCTAAGATCCCTTTTTCCTTGCTTCTAAAGAAACAAAGAAGCAGCGAGTGCTAAACACAGACCCCTGAGGTTCTCAGAACCTGATGGAAGGCTCACTTGTCCTCTTGCTCACTAAATGAAACACTATGCAGCAATTAAGAACATGAACTCAGAAGACCAGGGACTTGGGTTCAAATCCTGCCCTGAAGAATTCCGGGGGTGACAAGCCATAAGTTTAGTTACTAAGCACCTATGTGCCTCAGATCCCACGTCTAGTAAATACGACAATCACAATGCCATGGTCGGGCCCAAGTCACTGTTAGATGAGTTCACCTGCAGCACAGGCCCAGAGGCGGGCAGGGACGGCCCCTCCGCACCCGGGGAAGATGCTGTCTGTGGAGTGTGAAGTCACTTACCCTGGTACTGAACACTTACTGTTTTCTCCTCCACTGACAACTCTTTTGTCCTCCCACAAACCTGACATTTCACTCTGGGTATCCCACACCCCTCACAGAGGCGTGTCCAGACACAATCCTCGTAGTCTCTATCAGGCCTGCCCTGGTCCTCACCTGTACGGTCTCCTCTGTCTCCTGCAGGAAGAACTCCCCCACTCCTCACACCAAGGCCAGTCACCCCAAGTTCGACCAGTTTTACCTCCAAATTCCAACTGAAATCCACTCCTCCTTACCATCTTCACAGCCATGCCCACTATTCATACCACTCTCACAGACCCTGGAAGAGCACCACCTCGGGGTCGGGTCCCCTAGATTTTCCAAGCACAGATTTCTCGGAATTAAAATGTAAACATGCCCATCTTGCTCAACACTCCTCAGGGGCTTCGGACGGCAACAGGAATAAACTCGCTCCCATTCCAGATCTGGTCCACAGGCACCGCTCCTCCATTACAGTGTAAGTGAGACCTGCTCCTTCCTTCCTGCATGCCCCTGGCTGCATCAAGAAGCCATCCCGCTCATCTTCCACAGGGCTCACACAGGCTCAGCTCACACAGGCTCAGCTCACACAGGCTTAGTTCTCAGGCAGACGCCACCACTTCTCTGTCCTCTGGCTAAAGTCAACTACAAGGCCCCTTCCCAAAGTCTGTCTTGGCTTAGTATTACTAATGAGGACATCCCTGGGCCTTGTTCATTTTGCTTCATTTTTCCCCACACAGAAGCCCTTCCCTTTCCTCCAGGGCACTTACTACAAACTGTAACTAACTAGTCACTTATTCTTCTTATGTCCACAATGTAAATTCCACAGGGGCAGGCAGCACAGGTTTCCTGTCCGTCTTTTTCCCAGGATGCACCTGGCACAACAGGCTTTCCAATTGGGGTTCTACTCCAATTGGATCCAGACGTACTACTGTACATGTATTACCTCGCCTACTCTTTTACTCTAACCAAAGCATTCACCAGCCCCATCTTAAAGATCAGGAAATAAGGAGAAACACTGGTGGAGTGTAGAAACATCTTCCATCGCGGGTCAGCACTGAAATGCCAGGCTGTTTCCACCGCATCATGCCCTGCTGACCCATCCCAGTTCCCAGTACCTGGACTCAACTCTGCCTTCACAGGCCTCCTCCCTGTCCCCAGCTAGTCACATGCTCTCATAGTCATGGCTCTTGGTGGTAGTGGTTCCAATGTGGTGCTTGCCTCCCAGTTACACTTGCCAGTATTTAGGAAGCATCTGGTTGCTACCACTGGGGAAGCGCGACTAGGTTCTGGTAGGTAAAACCTAGAACTCTGTTAACACCCCTGTAAGACACAACAGTCCCTCAAAACACAGAATGATCCCACCCAAAACATCATGAAGCTCAAACGGGTAGCAACTGCCACAGGAACTAGGTCGGACATGACTTTCTGTCTTAGTCGCTGTTGCGCTGCTGTGAAGAGACACCAAGACCACGGCAATCCTTACAAAGGAAGGCATTTAACTGGGGCTTGCGTACAGTTTCAGAGTTTAGTCCCTTGTCAGCATGACCGGAAGCATGCTGGGACACAGGCAGACATGGTGCTGGAGAGGAGCCAAGAGTTCACATCTGGATCCAAAGGCAGAAAGAAGAAAAAGACATGGGCCAGGCTAGAGTCTCTGAAACCCACCCCACAGTGACACAGTTTCTCTGATGACGCCATATCTCTTAATCTCTTGCAGGTAGTACTACTCCCCAGGGACAAACACACACACACACACACACACACACACACATGAGCCTATGGGGGGCATTCTTACTCAAAGCACCACAGTTACCTTTTTAATGGTTCTACAGATGGCATCTTACACTGCAGTCCTGCACCACTAGCATGTTTTCTGCACATGCACGTTCAATAGGAATATTTCTCATGGTCACCCCTGAAACAAAGCCCTCTCCAACTGCAGAACTTTCTTCCTTCTTTTGATAAAGGTCAGGACACAGGTGAATGTAAGAAGGAAGTAGCTGTATCAGGCAAGTGGCAACTAACAGCTCCAGTTTTGAGGAAACAATCAATTAAGAGAAACTACAGCAATCGGATAGTTCATGTGCCCATTTCAAGGAACTGGATAGAGCAGGGATGCAGAATCAGCGGGTAAAGGTTCCTACTACAAAGCCTAAAACCTGAGGTCTGGCCCAGGAACCCACATAGTAGGAAAGAACTGATTCCTGAGGTTTTCCTCTAACGCACAATCACATGTACACACACAAGCACGTGCGCACAGGTGTGTGTGTGTGCTCATGTGTGTGCTCGCACAAGCACATACACACATGAGTGAATAAATGAAATAAAAGGAGGGGTACAGGTTTACAGTCCCAGAACACTGCAGTCATAAAGGAATTCCATATCCCAGTGGTGCCAATCTGCATCGGGAAGCTCAGTGGTTGGTACAGGACTTAGGAGGCAGTCCCCAGCACTAAAAACAAACAAGCAGGGCTGGAGAGATGGCTCAGTGGTTAAGAGCATTGCCTGCTCTTCCAAAGGTTCTGAGTTCAATTCCCGGCAACCACATGGTGGCTCACAACCATCTGTAATGAGGTCTGGTGCCCTCTTCTGGTCTGCAGACATGCACACAGATAGAATATTGTATACATAATAAATAAATAAATATTTAAAAAAAAACAAGCATTTCAAACCCACCTCCTCCAGTGTGCTTCCTTCTGCCATATGCCCAGCACTAGACACACAATTAAGGGGTCTAATGTATGGACTATGGGATGCTTCAAGTTTTCAGATATCGCCAGTGTATAGCTCAGGTTAAGAACTGCTGTTCTAATTCAGATCTCTCATCTTACACAAGACCAAGTCAAATATCAAAAAGCTAAATATGTGGCTCAGAAACCCACCAAGTTTGCGGCAGGCCTGAAGAGAACCACAGGAGAGAGTAAGGAAGTCCTTGCTTCATTTCTCTTACTGTTAGAACTATCCTGACAAATAGCAACATAGGGGTGGGAGAGGACCACGCCAGGCTTTAGCCGATTACTGCAGGGAAGTCAATTCAGGAATGTATAAAGCAGCATGCTCAGTTGAGAGCAGAGAGAGAATAAACGCGTGAATTCATCTTTGCTTGCCTGTTCTCACAGCTTTCTCTGCTCTTGGACTGTTCGAGACCCCCACCTAGGGAATGGAATGGTAGAGCCAACAACTGGCTGGGTCTTTTTACATCAGTCAACAGACAAGATAATCCTCTCCTGGCCAACCAACCAGATCTAGTTCCCAAAACCCAGGTAATTCTAAAGTAGTGTCAAGTTGACAGAATTAACCAGAAAAGAGGAAAGGAGAAACAAAAAACAAGCCTTACCGAAGGGCAGTGTTAACTGGACTTTGCCAGTTTGTGTTCACTGCCTGCCTTTCTCTGCCTTGACCCCAATCCCAAAAGGTGGCTCGACAGGTCACTTTAGTAGACCGGACAGTGAAGATAAAGGCACTAGAAGCAGAAGACCAGAGTGTGGGAAGACTGTGCAGCTCCTCCTGGGTGACCTTGCTCCCTCAGCACAGCTGCCCACACCTCCTGACAAAGCTGCAAGCCTCGCATCTCCCCTGTGAGTCCATTCCCACTGCTCAGTGGACCTCAATGGCCTGACAGCTTTTGTAGGTTTCTCAAACCTGTCTGTAACTCTGAAAATAGCTCAATTATTAATGCTTCCTGCATGAACACGGAAATCTACTCAGACACATAGTGCTATGTAGCAGGATGCACTCTCTGAGGTGGGAGCTGGTTAGAGGCGACCTATATTATTTACTGTGGTCAGGAAAGTTTGATAAACATTTTCAAGGTTCTCCCTCCACCACTGTCTGTGTAGCTCGGAACTTCTAAAAATAAACATTTCAAGACCTCTTTGTCACCACTGAATTAAATAATTATGTCCATCTATAAGAAAGCATATGTTCACACTAACTGTTTGTCATTGTCCTGCACCCCCAGCAGTGGAAAGGGACACCTGGTAAGTGGTTTACCAGTGCCCAGCACACATGAAGAAACACTTGAACAGTTCTAACATGTGCCGCTATCATGGACGTCCAAGTTAGGACATTTATTCTTACACAAAGCTACCTTGTCATAGCCAACATGTAGTTGATAGAGCCGAGCAGCTACAATTAAGCCAAGCAACAAGTGACTATGAAATAAATGCCTCTCAACATGGAAGACCCAGGAGCCACTTTCAAGTTCCACACTGAAATACAACTTTCACCTCCTCTGGGAGGGTAAAAGAGGAAATGAAAAGCTTTCAAAGACATGGAAATTGCTGGAACCCTCAGCAGGACAAGTGCCTTTCTGATGCTCTGGGAGCATGGTGCCAGGAAGAATCTCTGCTGCTGCCAGTCTTGAGGGTGCAGAGCCAGAGCTGAGCCAGGCACACCAGGTTTGATCATGCACAGAACCCTCCTCCCGATGCTGTGTGTCCTGACAGCAGATGTTCACACAAGAGGCCAGCAACTATGGTGTTCTTCCCAATTCTACACACCTGGTGACCTCAGTCCAGGTAAAACCTAAGCCTGACACACTCACTGTACTTCCACTTACAATGCCAAAAGAGCAAATCAAGAGAAACGCTGTATTAAACAAAACTATATTTCCACAAGAGCATTACTAAATCCAAATACAAGCCATCCAGTGTAAGAAAACCCAAAGGAAATTCACTGTAAAACATAAAAAAAAGTATCATTTAAAATCTATTACTGTCTCTCCCTGAAATGAAAACAATCCATCCATTACTTTACTACGATTGCTGTTTACACCAGCCATTCACAAAAGCTGGAGATTTACTCTGTCATGGGATCCGAAATCAGGGTTACACATTTGCTTCCACAATAGGAACTGATGCTGCTAAATGCTTTAGACACAAACATGCATTAGCCATGGAATTTCTAGTTTGGCTCCTTGGGCCATCCCTGAGTAGTGCAAAAGATAACTCCACATAACAGAGAAGGCCCTCAAAGTAAGCCTGAAACCAAACCCAAGCACTGTGCACCAGCTCTGCGTGCCTTCGGCCTCATCTACTGTACCACGCTGCCTCCCCAAGGTGAATCTAACCTGTACACTGGCCAGGTTCTCAAGCTTGTTACCAAAGGGAGGCATGACGAAAATAATGAATTTGCCTAATCTTGGCCCAACTATAAAAAAGAGAAAATACCACTGTAACAATGCGAGCCTTCTTGAACCCACAAACACATAATCATGCCTGGCTTACAGTGTGACTCAATGGCTGTGGTAAGAGGCTATCCCCACAGAAAGGCTAATTTTGCTGTATGGCCCGTCTAACCCCAAATTCCAGGCTTGCAGCACCCCAAACATGTAAAGGTAATTAAGGAAAAGTGAAAAATAGTAACAAAATATCACTAGTAACTAAATGATTCAATAACTAAAAGCCATTGTGGTAAGAAAAAAAAATTACAGGATCTTAATGAGGGACTTGGAAAAATTAGGCCTGCTAATCCAAACTTCTATAAACTTGCCTTTTTGGACAATGTCAATCAGAAAGCAAACCCAGAAGGCGACCCACGCGTGAATGCTTGCTTCAACTTTCTTTCCGGCACACAGTTACAACCCATCCTTTTGGTGCATGGAAAAAGGATGAGAGATGCCAGCAGGGAAGGTTAAAGCTTGGGCATCCAAAACACAAGACAACCTGGAAAGTGACAGAACCACGAAGTGCCACCCGCAGTGTTTGCGTCCAAGAAGGGAAAAAGCACGCTAAAATTTAATTATAAGTTTGGCAACTTTCTAAGACAGGAACCTGAGTATTTCGAGCTCCAGGAATCGCTCCCATCCCTAAGCAAGCCATCCTCCGAGATAGCGGCCAAGCCAGCGGCAAAGAGTGGACTGTCGCTGCAGGCATTAGCCCGGTCTCCTCCGCGCGGACCGGCCCGCCCGCCGCCAGCCTAGATGCTGATGATCTCCGGGCCATGTTTTTAAAAGCCCGGGCGGACGGCGGGGCGAAGGGTGCGCAGAGCTGGGCCCCCGGAAGGAGTGGGGAGGAGCAGAGGAGGCAGGAGCGTCCCGGGAAAAGTCGAAGAGGGCTGCTAACTGGCTCACCTAGCAGCAGCGTGCTCCAGGTCCGGCCGCGCCCGCGCCGCAGGCCCAGTGCCCAGCGCAGCCCGACCGCCAGGCGGCCCGCGAGGCCGTCCGGGGCGGGCGCAGCGGTCTCCGCGCGGGGCCCCTTCCTGCCCGCCGCGCCTCTGCGCCCCGGAGACGGCGGCGCGCGCTCCAGCCCCGGCTCCCCGGCGCCCACCTCAGATGTCCCGCTCAGTGGCGGCGGTGATGCGCGGGCCGGCCGGGGCGGCCTGGGAGCCGCGTCCCGGTGCTTGTTCCGCGCCTGCAGGACCATCTTAGCATAGTCGCGCCCGCTAGCTGCGCGCGCCCGGACGGCAGCCGGGATCCGCGGACTGGCGGTCGCTCACTCCGGCCGGCGAGGGCGGGCCGGGAGGCGGGGACAGCGCGGGCCGGGCGGCCGCTGCCTACTGCTGGGCGGCCGGGAGGCGGCGCCGGACTCGCGCGCCTCCGCCGTTGCCGCTCTCGGGTTGCCACGGCGACAACGGAACGCCGCGGGGCGGGGGCGGGGACAATCTGCGAGTGGCGCGGCCCCGCCTCTCCAGCGCGCGCGCCCCGGCGCGTTCCGGACAGCAAGCGCGCACGCGCGAGCTGCGAGCGGGGCGGGACCGGCGACTGGGAGGGGGAGTGAAACGAGCCGCTTGGACGACCTCCCGGAAGCGGCCGTGAGCCCTCGGGGACAGGCGGTGGGGCCCTGAGGCCCTGTGGCGCCGGGTCGCGCGGGGTGGGAGCCGGGTGGCCACGGAAGGGCTCAGTGCGTGCGCTCCGTAGTTCTGTGCGTTAGGTTTGGGCATGAAACTAACGGTAAAGTGTGGCCTCGCCCTTCTAAGAATCAGCTTTCTGGCTCACAGATGAGAAGCTGGAGCCGGACTGAATATTCAAATAGTGCCTGGCCCACGGGATGGAGCGGGAGTGTAAACTGTTAGGAAACCAAACTAAAGGCATAAGAGAAAAGAGACTGTCAGCAAGGGTTATCGACATGTTACTTTTACCTGCTGCATCCCATCTTTCTTACCAGAAAGTGTGGAAACTGCTGAGATGGGAGTCTTGAAAACGAATTTTCTCCTAGCAGAATGTAGGAGTAAATGAAGAAGCCCAGAGAAAGTTTAAAGGGAAGAAGGAGGGAGGGAGGAGCGAGAGAAAGAGAGAGTGAGAGAGAGAGACTCTATTTGCACAAAGCCTTGGAGGATTGCAGTAGAGAGAGACTCAGTATTTGACTCCTATCCGAGTGAACTTGTTCCAAGAAGTGTGGATTTGGAAATCAAGGCACATGGTTCTGCTTTTTCTCCATTGTGGTTACAGGGTTTTCAGGAAGCTGTGGCTTCTCTTGGTCATGACTTCATTAATATCAGAATTCATTAACTCAGTCAAGAAGAATGGATTTTGTGAAAGGACTTAGCGCTATATTACACCTTGAAAGATTCCTGAGTTTGGATGTTCAATTATGTATTGATACAAGGAGCAACTGTTTAAGACACTTCTATAAGAAAGTGATTGACAGTGCCCTACAGAAGGCTTGTGTTGTGAAATAAGATACCCGGTCAGTCTAGTGTTACTTCTGGGGTTGGAGCTGAATTTGTCATCCACCAGAATAAAAGAAACTTTACCCAGTGTCTGCCAAAGACAATAACAATGAAGTCATCGCTAGCGTGTTTGTTAATTAGAAAACACACAGAGCTACGGTATTTGATTGCTTGTCTCTCAAATGTGGAGGGGTAAGGACTGCTTCTCAACCTGTCTGTCCAGTGAAGTATCACCGGGAATATCGGCCACACTCCGGGGCAGGCCCCATGCTCAGAAGAAGTTGGCCTACAGAAAACAAGCTCTATGGTTATGCTTTTGTGGAGTTTTTTTTGTTGTTTTCCTTTTTTACTTGTTTTGGATTTTTTTTGTCATACTGGTCTTTTGTTTGTCCTAATTTCTATTTTTTTGTACTTTTGTGGGAAGAAAATTAGGTGGATAGATAGGTAGGTTCTGGGTGGAAGAAAATGATCAAAATGGCTCATAGGGAAAAAAATTAAATAAAACGTACAAAAAAAAAAACCTGTCTGTTTGCTTCCTACGAATTCTGAGCCCTGTAAGTGAACTTGAGGGAAGAAAACAGAACCAGTTTTCCTTTAGCTGATACCAATTCTAGCAGTTGATGTTCTTGTTGAATAAATGAATGAGTTACGAAATAGCACAATTGAACAATCATCCACAACAAGATGGCCCTAGCGCTTACCCCTCCACATAGTTTGAGTTTCTGGAAGAAACCAAATCTTTTCCTACTCCTCTGAAACTGCGTCAGGAACCCACGCTCAGAACTTGGCTGAACATTTGCTCCAGTGACTTGAGAGAGGACCAGTTATGACTGGGGCTGTTAGGTCTTAGTTCCTCTTCCGTGATGAACAACCCTGAACAAGGGCAGCTCTTGAGCAGTTGGGGGTGGTTTTTACTTGGTTTGGTTTGGGTTGGGTTTAAACTGATGATTTTAACAGGCATTGTGATACATACTTGCAATCTTAACACTTTGGGGTGAGGTGAAGCAGTGGAATCTCAAGTGTGAAGCCAGCTTGTACTCTACAGCAACACTCTGTCCAAATAAAAAAGGAAAGTGATCATTCTAGAACCAGGTCAAAGTTCTTGTTCCCATGCCTGGCATGACTCGCCTATCCACACCCTTCCCCTATTGAATCTCAGTTTCCCCATCCTGCCATAAGGAAAATAAAAATAGCTAACTGGCAAGTTTGAGAAAGGGGGTGGGGGAGACAAAGAGCGAAAAACTAAAGTTTCTAGCAATTATATCCAGCAAAACTGTTGCTCTATGAAGGACTTGGGCAGAGCAATTGCTCTAACTGTTCAAAGCCCTGGGAAATGATAAGAAAAAGGATTGTGTGTGGTCCTGCCAGAGACTTGAGCTGACAGTCCAAGATACTCTGAGGCAAGAGTTCAAGGGCTGCCCTAGATCTCAGTTCTTTCAGTGTCAGGCTTCTCAGGTCCGAGCTGTGGATCCCTCACTGATCGGTCCCTGCTTCTCACAGGTGCTTTACAAGATAATGTCCATTTCATGTATCATTAAACTGAGACAAAATAGCCGGCCATTCCTGTTGCCCGGTCCCCCAGAGGCAGGATGTTTCACACAGGGACAGTGATAGAGCTGACACGGAGTATTAGGAGATATTCCAGACTCAATTCAACCTCTACAAAATCCAGAAGAGGCCGGACGATGGTGGCACACGCCTTTAATCCCAGCACTCAGGAGGCAGAGGCAGGCAGATCTCTGTGAGTTCGAGGCCAGCCTGGTCTACAAGAGCTAGTTCCAGGACAGGAACCAAAAGCTATGGAAAAACCCTGTCTCGGAAAAAAAAAAAAATCTAGAAGAGCCAGAATCCAGTTTATTCATCTCAGGATCCTTAAATTAATACCTGCCACAAACTGGAGGATATTTAATGACTACACCCGCCCCCCAAAAAAGCATGACAAACTTAAAGCTGCATTTTATTAATAAGATATGCACATGATCCCACGGATCAATACAAGACTATAATAAATGTAAATTAAGCATTAGTGTTGTGGTTCTTTACTATGCTTTCTTTCTGTGCTTTAATGATATATCAGAAACAAATTTCTTCTGTGAGAGTGTGGAAAATTCTAGTGTGAGACAAACAGCCAGGAACCAGAAAGAACAACTGCTCAAGAAAGGATCCAAGTCTGATCGCTGAGCAAAAGCTCAATCCCTTTCTTGCTATGAAACTATACTTTTCCCATTGAAAGAAAAGCTCGGTATTGAAAACACTGTGTGTAACTTTAGGAGCAGTGGTGGAGGAGAGAAAATGGAAGTAAATATAGAATGAATTTTAAAAGTATAAAACCCTAAAGCAAGACAAGTACCACAGAGAAGTAAATCTTAGTGATATTTAAGTGTAGGTATCAGGGAAACCTCAACTGGGTAGTGAGGAAAGCAAGTGGGCCCAAGGCAAGGCTGAGCTGGGAACTGGCCTCTGTCTTATTGCTTAAGAGCTCTTATTTGGATCTTCAAAATGTTCCCCTTTGCTCTCCTACTCATGGGTTCCAGACAAATGTGGACTATCTGGTGTTTCTTCTTTGTCCTCTTGAACCACATCACTTGATCCCTATTTTAAAGAAGTGCCCTGAAGTTAGTTCCAGATTCTGGTGGCTTAACAGCTGCTTCCACCGCGACAGGAACCAGAATAAGCCTGCCTCTTCACTGAAACCCAAATGGGCGCATGAAGGTCTGTCTTCTGTGTAGCGCCTGGCTTTCAGCGAAGCTCCGACATTCACCTGCCATTGTATTGTTTTAGTATAGTCTCTTAAAGTGGGGGAGGAAAAACACATAAATTGCTAGTTTATTGCTTTTCATATTTTTATCTTGTGTCTTTCTTGTATCTGACCTTGTGATTTAAACTATTCATGTGCCCATGAGAGTTCCCTAGAGAGTTCATTATTAGGCTTAGTTATAGTGTGTAGTCAATCACTTTTTTGCAGAGGAGCATGACTGTTAAACTAAAGTGGAATTCCAATTACTGAGGGCTTACTAGGCCCCAAGTGTCTTAGCACATATTACAGACATTAAAAATTCATATGCCAAATCTTTATCCCGGAAGAGCCTACGGTTTAATTGGTGAGGCAAAATAAGATGGAACAAAATATGCTCATACAACAAAGTGTATTTTTTTAGAACACAAGGACTAAATCCAGAAGAAGACGTGATGACTGGCACGATGGGGGAGTTTCCAGAGGGAAGCTAAATTTAGCCTAGCCATATATTTAGTGTATGTGGAAAGCAATGTGAAAAACTCGAAATAAGCAGGGATAAGCATATTTCTGAAGCCCTTCATCTGTATTTGGCAGACAGCATGTTTTAATATGACCATCTGAAATCCTATTTAGAATGAAGGCAGGGACTGAGTGCGTTGTGTTCTGAATGGACTGTGAAATGCTTAGAATGCACAGCCCTTGGTGTGACTTTCAGTGCTCCCAGATCTGCCCGGATCAGACAACAGCCAGCGCACTGAGACTCATCCATACTAATGTGCTCTAGGATAGTGCTCTTGTACACTGTAAAGATTTGTCATTCGTATTGGTTTAATAAAATGCTGATTGGCTAGTAGCCAGGTGGGAAGTATAGGTGAGGCAACTGGACTAGGAGAATTCTGGGAAGAGCAAAGGCAGAGGCACAGTCATCATCCAGAAGCAGAAGAAGATGCGAATGCCTTGCTGAGAAAGGGTACCAAATCACATGGGTACGCATCGATAAGAATTACGGTTTAAGTCATGTTGTAAGTAGTAGTAATAAGCCTGAAAAACAGGCCAAACAGTTTATAATTAATAAATGCCTCTGTGTGTTTGTTTGAGACTGATTGGCTGTGGGGCAGAAACTTCCGTCTACACTAATGGATTCTTGGGACTAATGGAAGACAAGAGTCCACCTCTAACCTCTTTGTACCAGAACTTGCTAACATCTTTCAGATGTTAGCTTGCTAACTCCTTACCAGAATCCCAAGCCTTCCTTTCACTTGACCACAAGAAGATTAGGACTAATTCTCTCACGATACCTGGTCAGTCTCCTGTCACCAGTGCACGGGGTCACAGGTAAGGGGCTTGATTTCCCAACTTAGGGTACTCTCAGGATGTGATGGAAATATTAGGAAGTAGGGGCCTGATGAGGGGGACATTAGCATATATCCCCTGCCACCTCTGCTTTCTGACTGTCATAAAGTGAACTACTTTACCTCTACTGTGATTTTTAATTATTTTTATTGTTTTTATTTGGCTCTACAATTTTCTCTGCTCTCCTCCCTTCTTCCCCTTCCCCTTCTCTTGTGACCCCCACACTTTCAATTTACTCAGGAGATCTTGCCTTTTTCTCCTCCCTATGTAAATCCATCATGTGATTTTTTTGATGCTCAGCCTTTCCTCGGGCACAGAACAGTCCAACCAAATGTTCATGCACTGACACCTCTGAAAGTGAAAACCAAAATAAAACTTTCTTACTTTCTTTGTCTCAGATAGTTATGTAACAATAGAAAGCTGACCAACACAAACAAATGAAGTCCAGAAATGGGGCATTAATATAGCCTGAGTTGAGCATAAAGTTCATAAGTCTTTGAAACAGTCTTGTGGAGGAAACTTGGGAAAGGTTTATAAAGCAAGCCTGAAATACTATAACTATTAATATGTGATTCTGATGGGAGCCCAGAAGACCAGAACCCCAGTAAAGATGCTGATGAGGAAGCTGCACTGCTAGAGCTAGAAAGGAAGAGCAAGTGTTGAGAATGGAACTAACTAGAAGTTTGTGACACTCTAGCAATGAGCTTGTCTATATTCTGCCTGTGCCCTGAGACTTTGTAAAATGATTAGTTTAAAGGGATAGACTAGTTTACATGGTGAAGAAAAATTAAAGACACCACAGTATATAGACTCTGGCATGGATATTGCTAATCTTGTTTAGCGAGATTTACACTAAAAATCATAAGCAAAACATGTTTGACAAATTCACAATTTGAACAAAATGACTGCATTAAGTTCTGGTTACTGAAGATATTAACACCATTGGAAAGAGGTCAAGCACTCTGCCCTGAGAGAAGGTAAATGTGTTTGAGGGCATCTTGGGGATCAGCAAGTTCCACCCACCCAGGCTTAAATTTTTACATTCATAAACCTTCACTTTGAGGAGGACACTGGTCGCCAAGCGTTGGCTTCTGCACATTTACTCATCTGGGCATGCAGAGGCTGTGGCCCAAGTGGGCATTATCCAGTTGTACGGATTTTACAAGCATACTAAATATGAGTTGTGGGACCACGGAGGCTTCCATACGAGGCTTCCATTCAGAGTTCTTAAAAACTAGGGAAGCCTGGATGTGTGTCCGGGGTCAGGGTTCCTGCAGGCAGCCTGGGAGATGGTAATTCATGAAAATGAGAGAAGCCACAGCTGGGACAGACAGTTGGGAGGGACTGAAAAACATAAGTCATGGCACTGGGGAGATGACCCAGTGAGCGAAGAGACTGCTGCCCAAGAGTGAGGCCTGGAATTTGATTCCCCAACACTCATGTAAAAAATAACAAAAACAAAAACCCAAGTACTCCAAAAATAAAAAAAAATAACTTCAGATTCAATGAGAAACTACGACCTTCATATAAAATAAACTATGAATAAATTGATGTCATTAAGGACCTACTAAACTTACATAAGAAATAAAGCCACACAAAGTTAAATTTAGTTAAAGAAGCACTCCCAGGTTCTCTTGCCTAGAAGAGCGTAATTCTGCCAAGCAGACAGGACAACCCTGGGTATTGTCTATCTGGCAAAAGCAGCCCTCGTCTAACTGTAGATAACAAGGACAACTTTGCATTGTCAATCTCCCCATTAATCCAGATAACAAAACCTTGAAATCTGTCTCTTTGAAACAAGTTTAAATGCTCAAAATTGTAACTTGGGGTTATGAAACTATATAAGCTGATGAGGTTTTCTGTTCTGGCTGACTTCCCTTTTGTGCACTATTATTAAAGAGGGGTTTTCCTTTGCTAATTTATATCAGAAGGAATAAAGGAAAGGTGCATGAAAGGTGAAACTTGGCCTCATCCTCTGGTCTCTTTGTATACATGACACACCCAACATACACATTGACTTTGGTCTGGATGCTAGACAGGGCACTACAGCATCTGATGTTTCCCTATTGGGGTTTGGGCCTGTGTTATTGGTATTCTACTCCTCCTCTCTGTGACAGGAGTCTATGTTGTATGTTGGGAGTATGTAACTTATTTTTAAAGGCTTACAGTTGTTCACAGCTGAGAGTTGGTCTTACATCTCAGGAGACTTTGGGTTGGATTTTGAGCCATCTTGGGTGACTCTTGGAGAAGGACTGAATGCATTTTGCCTTGTGAGATGGACATGACGCTTTCAGGGCCAGGCATGCAATGTTATAATTTGGATCTGAAATGCCCCATAAAGCTTGCATGTTAAAGGCATAGTCGCTGCTAGGGACACTATTGGAAGGAAGGAAACTCTTTAGGAGATTGGGGGTGGCTATAGAAAGTAGATAATTGGGGGAAAATATGCTGTAGGAAGTCCCACAGCCAGTAGTTACTGCCCACTGGGGCATGACCTCTTATGCTATTTATGCCAATGTAAAGCATGCATCCAGTCTCTTTTCCGGCTGCAGAATTCGGTTTCTGATCTCCGTTCCAGCAGAGAATTCTGATTTGTGAGTCTACCCCTAAATAAATAACCATCTATTTCTCAGCTCTGAGCTAGCATGGTTCTTTTAAGCATCCCTTTTCATCAGTAAGTCAAAGGTTCCTCCAAATGACTATGGAAGGGAACAGTGGGACCCCTGATCCTTCCTCTGCTTCCTGGCAGCTGCAAGGTGGGCTGGTCCTTTCCCTGTGTGCTTCTTCCCAGATCTTCTGATTCACCTCACCTTTAAGGAACTGACCCAGATGCCCACAGGCTGAGATTAAGATTATGAGCTCAAAGAAAGTTCTCTTGTCTTTTTTTTTTTCTTCAGACAAGGTTTCTCTGTGTAGCCCTGGCTGTCAGGGAACTCTCTTTGTCGACCAGGCTGGTCTTGAACTCACACAGATCCTCCTGCATCTGCCTACAAAAAGTTGGGATTAAAGGTGCGTGCCTCCACCCCCTGGCCAGTCCTCTTCTTTTCAATCATCTCAGCTGTTTTATCACAGCAGTAGAGAACTGTGGTGGGAGAAGGGCCTGGAAGCTCTGCCCCTGTATGTCCTTCACTCAGCCTTGCATCATTCTCTTCAAGATCCAGTCCGACCCAACCCACCAAGCTCTTGTCCACGATCTCCCCCAAAATCCTATGGAGGACTCACACATTGCACTTCTGTGAACCCTCATCTATAGCCCTTGCCCTTCTGCTATCCACGATCACTCATTGCCGCACACCCTACCCCATCCTCACACTTCCTGAGAAACAGTTCCTTCCGTTTGCTTCTCCAGGGACCTGCATCCCTAATCCATCTCATCCACCCAGTTTTACACTGTCATCATGAACCTTTTAACCACCCCAATCTGCCTTGACTTTTGTGTCATTCAATCCAAGTTATTCCATCTAGTGCTTCCCATTGTCTATTATTTTGAGTCAATGGCAAGTCTACCACTGTGATATGGGCAGAATCTTACCTTCCTTCCTTGCTTGGTTCCATCTCTCCCACATGGCAAATTTTCACTGTACATCTCTGAGATCTGCAGCCAGGCTGCTAAGGAATGCGAGGGAAATACCACACTTAGACGGTAGGAAACCTGTGGGTTCTTAGTTCTCTTGCCAACCAGACCCTAATAACTGTCTTTCTCTTTCTTCTGACCCCATTCTCCATTGCACATGTAGAGAATGTCCACTAATGTCTGATACCTGCGCACGTCACCAACCCACATTCCTAGAAGATGGCTCCTCCATAGAGCCACTGGACACTTGTAGAAGTAGCTGTCTTATCTTTCCTTGGAGTCACCCTTGGTTTCCTTCCCTTTGATAAAAAGAAGAGCACTCCTCTACATATCCAACTTCTCTTCTAGTTGGTGGCCCGCAGCATCCAACTCTCTTGGTGTTTCACTCTATGATGCTTGGTTCACTCATGAGTCTACTGAGTGTTTTCAACAGTTTCGAGCAAGGCCAAATGTCTTATCTTAAACAGATCCTTCCTTAGAGCCAGTGTCTCAAGGCTGCCATCCTCTTCTTCCTTCATCCATAGATGGTCTCAGCAGAGCTCCTTATACCTGCTGTTTCCGTGTCCTTATTTTCCTCCCAGGCTCACAGAACCTTGGCATTTGCACCTGATCTTCTACAACCCTTCTTCTGCCAAGGCCATAACAGCCTGCACATTATCAGCTTCACAGGAACACAAGCCTTCTTCCTCCCCGGGATCTGGTCACTCCCTTCCCATGGTTCTCTCCTCCGTGGTATCTGATCACTCACTTCCTGTGGTTTTTCCGAACCACCCTCTCAGGTTTGTGATCTCTATGTCTGCTTTTTTTTCCTGTTCTCCTTTGAAAGTACCTCTTGTTTACAAGTATTACTATTCCCCAGAATCTGAAGCTGCCCCTCCTATTTTTACTCCATTTCTCCCAGGCAATATTCTGACTTTGTAATAGGTACATATGTTGGCAGTGAAGTGTGCTGCAGAGGACAGCTCTTTGCATCATGGTAGCTAGGTACTTGGAGAAAGAGGAACCAATTAGGCCCCCAGGCCAATGGATCATGCTAAAACACACCAAGGGTATGTGTCCCCCCACCCTCAGTTAATCTTTCTGCAAATACCCTCACCATACACAACGAGGTGTATCTCGGTCTCCTAGATGATTCTAAGTCTATTCAAGTTGACAATGAAGATGAACTATTTCATTCTTTGTACACATATGCAAACCTGTATTTCCAGTTCCTCTCCCTGACACTCAGACCCATAGACACCCAGGTCCACTCAGTACTTATCCCTGGTACCTCAAATGCCCAAATCTTACCCTGTGCTTTCTCTACTCTCCTTACCTCAGTCAGGAAGTCATTCTTCCTTCTTGTTAATCCTTACACTTGATCAGTACACAGTCTGGGCATTCTGCTCATTGGCTTCTGTCATTTCCTTCCTTCTGTAATCCGTCAAAGCCTTCACAGCACCTGAATCTGTCTCTGAATCTTCTCTGACTGCCCACCAACCTTCTGCAGCCTGATTCCTAGCAGGTAAGTTACTTCTTGGGCAGGAAGTGCACAGTTTTGCTCAATGTGTCTTTTTATCATAATGAACTCCCTTACCATAGGCCAAGAGCAACACAGCTAGCCAGTCATGGACTGCAACCACTCAAACCATAAGTCAAAATGAGCTTTTTCACATGTTGATTGTCTCAACATTTGCTGTAATAAAAAGCTTATCAGTAGTGCACAGTACATATTTGTAGCATGAGCAAATCAGGTCTGGCTTGGTAGAACTCTGACACAGATTTTGGATAAGTAGGTCACAGACTGATGAAGGTTCATTCACTATTCATTTTAAATTGCTCATTATTTTTAAGATCTTGCAGATATATTTTAAAACTAAGGTGTTTAGAGATTTAGTTATTTGGCTTACTAAAAAGATAGAGTTCACCTAAGCTTGTGCTGGGAATCTTGTTTTTCTGTCCATTAACTAAACCTGAAGGGACAGCAGGAGATGGTTTACTTCTACCTCCCGGTGACCCAAAGCACACACTGCTAAGTGAGGGCACATTTGGCGTTGCCTGCTAAGGAGTTTCGTGTTGTTGCTGCCTAGGTTTTGTGGCAGACAGCAGGTGAGGGAAGAGAACTAGCTTTTCAGAAGAGAACTCACTAGCATCAGTTCTGCCCACTGATTTCTGCCTCTGGCCTGTGACCATTGTGCACTGAGGAATCAATATTACTTTAGAAGAGCCAAGTGCAAAGTTCAGTGGCATCGTGTGCCACCAGCCTTGACTTTGCTTGTGGAGCAGTGGAAAGCATAGCAGGTTGCCAGCAGCCTTGGGAAGGAATATTTTGCATAGCTCCGAGTAGTCTGGAGACCCTGTTACCACTGCTGTGAGTTAAAATGAGCCATGGCACAGAGGAAAGTAGTTTGTTCTTGTCGATTGCGTTGGGTGGGTTACTCAGTCTAGGGGTTTGTAACCCACCCTGCAATCAGTTATTCCAGGGTCTCGGAGGGGCTCTACCTGGAAGGGAATGAGCTAGGACAGAAGAAGGAGGCCAAGCAGATTTGTCAAAGCCTCCGTTTATTAGGAACGGGTTACAGTTTATATATGGTAAGGAATGGGGGGCAGGGCACGGGATCTCGCCACGTGGTCCCGGTCACGTAGCTCGGTCAGGTAGGCCAAGAAGTCACGAGTTGCCACACCTAGTTCCCTGGATAGCTGGAATGTGAGGCGGGTTCTGCTAACAGATAAGTTAATTGGGTGTGGGGCAGGTTCTCAATAGAACATAATTATGGGTGTGAGGTTCCCTGCAGACTCCCCAGGGTGATGGTTCCTGTATTGATTTTTAGGGGGAAAATGGCTCGTGACATGTTCTTACAGTACAGTCAAAAAAATAAGCAGCTTCCACTGAGCACGTGGCCCCAGGTTCCATCCTTGTTCCTATAACTGCGCATGCTATGGCTCCCACCCAGGCTTGAGGACTGAGCGGGGGTGAGGGTGCCATGACTAGCGATGAACACAGTAACTGGATGGCACATACAGGCCATTGCCCCTTCTCACTCCGAACGTCACTCAGTTAACACTTGCTTAAAGTGTGAACGTCAGAAAAAATCAGTTGAGCCTCTGGAGTCCCTTGATCAGATGGCACAGTGGTCCTGCCTGGTGATATGCCAGTGCTATGCCTTGCTTGGTGCGGCAGAGTTTATGCACAGCCGGATCTAAAGTAGTTTTGTGGGTGAGCAGACACAGACTGCTCTGTGGCTCCCTCAACAGGTTATTGTAGCCACAAAACTCACACAGACATGCGTTTGCTGCCTTCCCTCTCTCCCGTGATGAAATAAACACAACTAGGGCTCTAAGAAGTTACTCACAGTCCTTTAAATATTAGCTCTGAAGTTTAATCTGCAGTGTTGTTTCCTTCGTGGGAGTTAGACCTACAAGGAAGATTGACTTGAGTATCCAGTACGGCAGAGACCAGTCCTTGGGAGCAGCCCGGGTGTAGTTGGAGTTTTCTTTGGACCACCAACCAGCTCCCAAATAAAGACAAAGAGTCTTATTATTAATTATGAATACTGAGCCTTATCTTAGGCTTGTCCCACTAGCTCTTATAACTTAATTTAACCTTTTTCTATTCATCTGCATTTGCCTCGGGGCTTTTTGCCATTCTTTCATTCTGTATGTGGTTACTTTCCTGCTTCCCCAGGTCTGTCTGACTGGTCCCTGCTGTCTCCCTGGTGTCTCTTCTTCATTCTCCCTCCAGCCTAAATTCCTTCTCCTACTTACTCTCCCTGCCTGGAAGTTCTGCCTATACCTCTTCCCTCACTATTGGCCATTCATCTTTTTATTAGATCCATCAGGTGCCTTAAGCAGGCAAGATGAAATAACAACACATCTTTACATAATTAAACAAATGCAACACATCTTCACATGGTTAAACAAATACTCCACAATTCTCAGACAATCGGAGCAGAGCCACACACTCCTATTGAAGCCCACTCCAGCTGCAGGAGATTGGCAGGGAAGCAGTGGCAGCTGTGCTAAATGTCCTACAAGCGAGGGGCAGTGTCTGAAAAGTCAGCCTCATCACAACATCACAGGACTCGGACTGTTTCAGCGACCATCTGCCAACTGAGTGTCTTCTCAAAGTCCCTGACTGTATACAATGGCTGGAAGAAGATTATAGGGAGGTGTAAGGAGGACAGAGGACCCTGACAAGGATGGCACAGGTCGAGGAGACAAGATGGATGGAGAGAAGGAAGGGAACAAGTTAGCGGAGGAGCCGCTCACTTAAGCAGAGGTAACACTGCTGTTTGGAATCTTTTTCATAGCTGGGTATAGTGCCTCAAAGAATACCCTCTGGGGTCCCATGCCTCCTGTTGAGCCCAGGCTGCTTCCTCACCTGGTTGCTTCTACTACAGGAGATCACCATCACCTATTTGGAGAGCAGTCTTTCACATTTGTTTCGTGCTAAAGACCATGCATCTGCTATAAAATAATAACAGTAATAATAAATTATATTTGTTCACAATAATATGAATTATTATTAATATTGTCCTCCTTAATGACAACAAGGAAAAGCTTTAGGAAGTGTGCTTAAAATAATAATGCAGATTATTAGTCTCCGTCCCTAGGAGTTCGAGGTGGAATCTCGCTATGCACCTCCATGCAGGGTGCTACATGCTGCGGCTTCTGATCACATCTTGCAGCTGTCTCATTTAAAGCAGAGAAATCAGTGACGAGTGTTGGAGGCCACACTTCCAAATAAGTATTTTTCCCTTCTGTTTTCATTTCTGGAGTACAAATATTTTTCTCCAACTAATTTTTAGCAGTTCGTATGCCTGTGTAGAATACAAAGCAGCAACAACAACGACGACGACAAAAACCGCGCACACAGTCTTTCTAGAAACCATGGGGAAAGCAATAGAGAGAAGTTTTCATGTAGTTTTTTTCATCATCTCTCTTGAAGCCCTGTGTTAAAGTAGTGGCCACTGAATATTCCTAGACGAGTTCTCTAGTCATCAAGATAGAGCCTGAATTTAGATCTTGACAATATCGCCAAGGAAACAAAACAGGGAAAACTAGAACAAGCACTATTCACGAAACTGATTTCGTTTTCATATTTAGGGAATGTATGAACAATAGTATTCCAGAGGTGAAAGAACATTGGAGGTTGCGCGACCCTTCTTGAAACAGGCAGGGAAGGGGGTAACTAGGGTACCCATGCGTCTCCATGGACACTTGTGGTTTGAATGTGAAATACCCCATGGGCTCACATTTGAACCCTTGATCCTCAGATGGCTGCACTCCTTGGGAAGTAGCTTTGCTGAAGAAAGCGTGTTGGGGGTGGGAGGGGGCGGCTTTGATACTTTATATCCAGCCCCACCTCCTATTTACCCTGTGCTTCCAGAGTTTGGTTACAATGTGACCAGCCAGCTTCCAGCCACCATGCCTTCCCTCACTGCTATATTTCTTCCCAACCATGATAGATTGTATCCTACTAGAACTATAAGCCAAAGTAAGCCCATTCTTCCTTAATTTGCTTTGATCAAGATTTTTATCACAACAATGGCAAAACAACTAAGACAGTGCCCATATTGTATCCTGACAGCTCTGGAAAGTTACTTGAGATGCATTAAGAACACCTAGCACCTAGGCCTCACTCCAGGACCTTGAGATGTTCCTCAAGTGACTCTGCTAAATGGGCAGACTGAGACCTAGAGCTTTGGGGTGAGAACAAAGAGCTGCCTCTCAGATGGAGTTGAACCGTGGAGGAGGCGTTCACGTGGCTCAGCACTAGTTCTCCTTTGGGTCCCTCTTCTCTTTCACACATCTTGGGGGGGGGCTGTCTTGGCAACTGTCTCCTTTCCATCTGAGCCTCGTCTGGATTATCGCCAGCACACGGGGCAGGCCATCAGCACACCGAGCCCTGTACTTCTAGCGCTTATTAAAATGTCCTCTGTCCACCCGAGCTGGGCTGTAGCTCTGTCCACCCGAGCTCACTTCACTCTCCACCCCGACCCACAAGAGGCCAGAAACAACAAGAGCTGGAAGTGATGGGTGAGGAGGGAGAAGTGAAGCAAAAACACAACAGTGGAGAGAATCTTCAGGTGCTTTGGATAAAAGCTCTGTGTCAAATGCCATTTTTCTCACAGTCAGGAGCACGGATCATTTCAGGAGGCAGTCAGGAGATGTGGGGGTTTTCAGCATCCCCAAAACAAAAGTACCGCAGGCTTTGGAAGTCCACCTGCTCACGTGCAGTGTGACTCAACACAGCAAACATGTATTTGTTATTTGTTCTTCACACCCTAGGACAAACTAATCAGAGGGCAGGACAAATAGAAGAAAGTCTCACTGGTGTCCCTAGTGGTAACACTTGAAAATCAGTCCTCCGCATGCATACACGAGTGTGTGCAATTCTCACAGCAATCTACAAGGGGCGTGCTGCCATCCCCAGTATTGTTGAGAAGGAGCACAGAGACCCTGAGTAACTAATTTGAGGTCACACAGCTAGTCAAGGGTAGACTCAAACAGGTCTCTGTGACTGTGCCCTTGAGACTAACTACACTTGCTGTTGAGATGTAGCATTCATAAAAGGCGGGCACCATGTTCCACGGGTCCCCTTAAAAACTCAAAATTGCTTCTTCGAAAACGTGGCGATCGCTACAATCGTAGGCTTTCACAGGATGTTCAGAGCAACGAAGTGTAGCATTTTACGGGGATTAACTTGACTCCCCTTTAATTTATATATTTCTAAGTAAGCCCTTTGCAGACTGACAAACTATTGTTAGTAACAAATGACTTTCCCCACTGCTGACAGCCCAATGCAACACCCCAGTGTGTTGTGACACCACCATGGATAGGAACCCACTGGCTTGGAAAATAAACCTGAGTGGGAGATATTTATATAACCAAGTTGGAAAGGTAGTTGGAATGTGCACAGAAGACGTCAGCAGTGCAGTCAGTCTCCTGGCTTAGAGCCTTCCTGGAAACAGACAAAAGAAAAAGAAGGAGCTGGTGGTAAAGTCAAGGCCTGTGGTGCAGAAGTGGGGACTGGGGACTGGGGATGGGGGTGTTGCTGGGATGCCTGCAGAGATAAGCTTCTGGATCTCTGTTGGGGGGCAGGCTTGAGGACAAAAAGCCTAGATTTATTGCTGCCAAGGATTTCAGCTCTCCCTGTTGGGGAATGTCTTCTGAAAGATCACAGAATCCACCATAAGGGAAGAAATCGGGTTTCTCCAAGGCCCTGTGGGTGCTTCCTGGGGCATTTGGTCCTGAGTGCCAAGGTGGTTTGTGACTTTGGCAGAGTCACTCAGTGCTACCCTGAGGGGAGAAAGCGGGCACTTCTTGCATTCCTGTCCAACTTGGAGAAACTGCAAAGCCTTGATAAAAAGGAATCCAAGATGGATTTCAATTCCCGCTGGAAAGGGTGAACTCCGACTGCTCCATTCTCACGGCTTATTTCCTCTTGTCTTCAATTTTCTTCCGGAAATCCACCCCCAAATTGCTTTCTTTTTCATTTCAAATGAGTAGGTTAGCGGAGCCCCTGTGTGTCTATGTTCCAGAGATACTAAGCAATACACTTCTTGTGTTCAACCCGTGCAAGCTTTATTTAGATTTAAAAAAAAAAAAAAAACAGTGGATCTGTATAACAGCTGTAGGTAAATGCTAAAGCTTCAATATTCTCTATATTCCTTTACATTCTTTCCTCTCAGCCCATTCTTACAGAGAGTGCATTTGAGGGTGTGTCACTAAAATGGAGACACTTTGTGGGAGACGTTTGTTTGCAATGTGGATCCTTTGCTTAGATTCAAATGATCATAATGGGCTCGAGAGATACCACCTCGCCTAGCCTGCAAATTAGCTCGAGGGTCTGAGATACACCACCTTGCCTAGCCTGCGAATTAGCTCGAGGGTCTCAAACCCTTGTTAGTTGGGAGATGGGATGATGAAAAAGAAACCAACAAAACAACAGCAAAAGAAACTGATTTGTAACTTCAGGGCTTTCTAGGGACTGATCAGTGGACTTGATGTTGAGCATAAACATGAATAAAACCTGGTCCTACCCTCAAGTATAGCATAGCAACAAATTGTGTAAGACAGCCCCCACCACAAATCCTGCGTCTGAGACTGACGGGTGATACATTGCACTGGGTGAGCATTTAGTCTGGGCCAGCATGGGGAGGAGCATGGTGGGGCAGGCCATCAGCTAAGGAAGGGCAGCACACAGTGAGGGGAGAGGAGAGAGGGGATGTAGGGAAAGAGCAGGGAGAGGATATAGTGTGTGAGTCAGAAAATGCTTATCTTTGGTTCTAGGCCCTCCCCAAGTCCAGCCACATCCCAAACACTCAAGAACGTGAGCACCCTGCATTTTCTAAGTGGGCTCACAATATTGTTGTCATTCTAGTGTTTCTAAATCAAGAATTAATGAAATTAATTGCATGACCATTAAAATGACTATGGAACAAAATTTGACCTGTCTTACAAATACAACTGTCTTCGATAACTACGCCAAAGACAAATGACTACAGCTCTTAACCAGCTTCTCGTGTAAAGATTCAATTGATGATCAGTGCCTGCCCGTCTCTGAGATTTGACAATAAGTTTAAACGCCTTATTTTGATCAAGGGTAAGGTCAGAGAAATGCAAAACTACTCATCTTTCTGTAATCTTTCTGTCTCATTCAAAATGACTTTATTGTTACTTTAGAAGGGGAAGTAATATTTTTATGAGTTGGGTGGTTATTCAGTAGAGCACTGTGCTTGAAAAAACAGTGGTTTTTAAGTTCAAAACAGTCAAGCATAATGCCATCTGAGAGTCTTCCTCCCTCTTCTGTTTGGGCAGTGTGCCAGTGTTCACCAGGCGGGCCCATCTGCCTCAGCCCAGCTATTCCCCATCCTCCACAGAGCCCTACCAGAAATTATTCCTTGCATTTAACACAGGAAGAGACTGAGGTCCATTGGAATTTCTAAGCAGCCTGCATGGCCTTTGATTCTGAGGTTTGTAGTTCCTCTCCTAGAACCCAAGCAGCGTTCCTCCCTGTCCCCAGCAATGCATGCTAGAACAGGCAGGGTGACCAGGAAGCAGATCACCAAAAGCGGCTAGTCACAATAGAACTGACTTTCTACTTGAAACAAGCACTTTGGGACCCAGGTCCCTATATGCTAGAAGGTCCACAAGGAGGGGCCCCGCTGTGGTACCGAGAGGTGCTGAGCACCCTGAGTGTACCAGCCCCCGATATGTAGGTCTTCCCAGCCTCAGGGTCTTACAAACGGAAAGGTTCCCAAGAGAATCCTAACTCCAGATGGTCATCGAGAAAAGGGCCAAACCCTCCCGGCTGAGTATGGCCAACTCCCCCCCAAATAATAAATGCTTGGTGTTGTTTTAATGACTTCCGGAAGCTGGAAGTCAGGCTGCAAGAAAGTGACTTCCTGGATAAATTCATCCACTCACTGCAGAATTAACCAGATGACTCTGAGCCTTGGGAAGGAGAGGAGGTTAAGGTATCCCACAAAACTTCTGCCAGGCTCAGTCGCCTCCTCCCGATGGCGTCCAGAAGCAGCTTCTTCCTACCCGGCTCCAGGACTCTGGCTTTTCCTGGAACCTCGCTGTGTACAGGTGGCTCTGGCTTCTTTGAGTGGTGGCGCTTATCCCACCGCCAGCCTTCATTCCCTTACCACCTCTTCATTCATAACTTGATTGTCTGATCCGAACTGAGCACAGACAAGAACCGCAAAGTTGCTTAGGCCTCATCCCACCTGCCTACAGTTTTGATTGCTTCTGATAAATTACATCTCGTCCCCGGACTCACGTTTGGCTTAATCGACAGTGGAAATGTGTGTTGATGGTTTGGTCTAGCGTATTTCCTGAGGTAACCATTCCCTGTTAAGATTCTAAGTCTAATTCCTGAGCTTTTTTTACTGCCGCGTTTCTGTCTGAGCTTCAAGGGAGACTTTTCACAGAATCCCATTGAATGGCTCCCCCTAGTGTACAGCAGCGCAGGAGCTCTGTGCCCAATGTAAGTAAAGTTCTTTTTCATTCAGATCCATGCTCTACATTTTCATTTAACATCCACAACTGATAATCAGAAAGTATGTATTATTTACGTCTTTAAAATGTCATTTTTTTCATGGTTTTCCCTTTCACAAATTCTAGGACCAGTTAAGATGATCACTGCCAAGGTTCTATTTGTTTTCTAGGTTTATTTTATCCAAGATATTCTTGTACAGTATAGAAAAGGAAAAGAGGAGTAGAGAAAAAAGAATGGGGACGGGGAGGAGGAGGGTGATAAGGAGAGGGAGGGGGAGGAGAAGGAAGAAGAGGAGGAGGAGAGACGGTGTGGGAGGAGGGAAAGTATTATTTTGCTTCTGCTCTAAAACAAATTCTGTTACAGCTAATTAGGCAATATACAGTCATGAAACTAGCAGAGATGTGCACAGAGAACAGTTTGCCAAATCATCTTTCACAGGACACCGATTCACTAAGACACTGGTAAGCATTTTGCAAGGCAAGACTTTTGTTTTAGCATGCTTGAGGCAGAAGCAGATGCTTCGCAGAGCTTGTTTGGCTTTGCTGAGCTCCTCGCCCCGATTTTAATTACATAAGTAAGTCTCCGAGCTTCTGGAGCAGAGTGGGGAAATCCTCTGAGGGAGGAAGTGGTGAGGTGCAGGGTGAGACTCCACTGGCTTCCTGCCGCGACAGGAGGCCATGGTGGACTAACAGCATTCTTGCCCTAGCGGAAAGCCATGGTCCTCCCTGGTAGGAAAGCAGTCTTCTCGATATCCTTCTTTAAGAACTATTTGTTTCTCTAGGGGTCCTGGCTACCCCTAGAGCATTGATACCACGTGGCCTGGCTGAACATCCCTAGAGTGTCACGATGGAGCATTAGCCCAGAAAACGTATTGGATAAACCCACGGCTAGTATATGCCGAATGCTATCATAATCACATGAAAACTTTGCCCTCAGCAGAAGAACTCTCTGTTAGTCCTAAGAGCAATATATTATGTAGTTAGCTTTTGTCAACTTCACAGAAACTAAAAACGTCTAGGAAGAGGGACCCTCAATTAAGGGATTACCTACATCAGATTGACCCATGCACATGTCTGTGGGGACATTTTCTTTAAAGATGGATGTGGGAGGGTCCAGCGTACCGTGGGCAGTGCTACCCTGGATGGCTAGAGAAAAGGAAGCCAAGCATGCTGTGGAGAGCAAGTCAGTAAGTAGGTTTCTCTGTGGTCTCTGCCTTCGTTCCAGCCTTGAGCTCCTGCCCTGGATCCTACAGATGATGGGCCTGGAAGTGTAAGCTAAATTAAACCCTTTCTTCCTCAAGTTGCTTTTGGTTTTTATGTTTATCACAACAGAAGAAAGCAAACCATGACAAATATGAAGCAATTTTGGGAAATCCTGTCTCTGTCTCTCTTAGAAGGTGTTTATTGATCCCACAGCTACTTCCGCTCTCAGGCTACTCTGACATCATCACACAAGTTGGCCTTATTGAGAATATACTCTATGCCCAGTGCAGTGTCAAGGACAGACAGGGTGAGCCCAAATAAAGGAAGCACAAGGGATAACCTTATAAAGAATATTAATCTACCCGGGGAGATACATTTACACAGGAAACTTAGAAAGTAGTTGTACGTGCACCACACACACACACACACACACACACACACACACACACACACACACTTTCAGCTCTGCCAGCTCAACCAGTCACATGGCTCATGTACCCCATTGGAACCATACCCAGTACTCTGACACTTATCCCTGTCACTTTCACAGACTGGAAAATCTCCCAGACCTTTCCAATGCTCCCCCAGCCCCACCTTTTGCTTAAGTCTGATCTCTGCCCCTAAATCACCACTCCTGAAGGGGATTTGTGTCTCAAAGCCTTTCTCATAATCTGTCTCCTTGCTTCACCTGATTTTGCCTTCATAGACTTTACCTTCTGTGCCTCTCTGCATTTCCTTGTCTATTGTGCTTTGACTGTCCACCCTTGCTGGACCAGACACTCCATGGGGTCAGGGGTCATGCCAGTTTAACTAGCTGCAGTTTAGAATGGCACTTGCTACAACATGATTGTTATTTTCTGACCAAGGAGACATGGGTCTACAAACTCATGGCACTATATATATATTTAATAGGATAGTGATGAAAAACAACATGATTTCCTATTTGTACTTTTGTATATTGTTGTTAGTTACAGTCTCATTTAGGAATCTGAATTTACAAACACTTTTGCAGTGTGTGTTTGTGGATAGATACATGTGTAGTGTTTGTGTTGCTGTCTGAATCCCTCATCATGGCACAGAGATTGTATAGACAGAAGACCCTTGATGCTCTGCCCCTTGCTAATTACATGACAAAACATATTTCTGTCTTCTATGAACTCGGGGTTACTTCATTGTAATTTGGGAAATAGATGTACCGATTTCTTAGGTTTGTTATGAATCAGACAGTCATCTTAAAACCCTATGAATGAGAACTATGTTAAAGAGACCCTGTTTTAATATGGCATGTCCTCCACTTTCTCCCACCACCTCTGCTTTTAGATCTTCTTCTTTAAAAACATAACTAGATATTAAAATTTTCAGATATTATAAATAGAACATCATTTTCCTCCACTTCATTACTAATATGATGAAACACATTAACTGAGTAATGTTGAATGAGTTCTGAATTCTTTCCTAAAATAGACTATTTATTCCCAGAGAAAAACTTCTTAAATTTTTTTGCTTCTGTGCTTTTCTTCTATGTTCATAAAATATTGGCAAGATCTGTAGTTTGGTTTGCAAATATACATCCTCCAAAGGCCTGTTTGTTAAAGGGTTGCTCCATAGCCTGCCCTATTGGGAGAGAGGGGCTCCTATTGGGAAGTAGGGCCTAGGGGAATGAAGTTAGTTCATACTGGCATGATCTTGCACGGGATTTAGAAATCTGTGTTTCTGTCTCCCTTTGTCTCTGTTGGCCACTCTTTACATGTCTATTTCTGTTTGTTTCTCTCTGTCTCTGTGTCTCTCTCTGCTTTTGAGATGCCGTGAGGCACACAGGCTTCCAGTATCACATGCTCTCGCCATGGTGCGGTATATATGCTACCACAGGCTCAAAGCCACAGAGCTAAATGACCGTGGACTGAAACCTCTGAAACTATTAGTCCAAATAAATCTTTCCCCCTGTTATTTTACAAGAATGTTTTGTTATAGTGACAGGAAGCCAGTATCAGTGTAATTACAGGCTCATAAAATGGACAGGAAGTAATTCCTTTTCTAATTTCTAAGAAATGTTTATAGAGTTATTATTTATTGTAACAAATGCTTGAGATAATCAGCTGAGCAAGCGGACACTAGCACCTTCTGATCCTTGCTCTATTTTTGCTTCTTGGTACTATGAAGTGAGGAAATTTCTCGTAAACAAGCCCCCATTGCGTATGCCAATATGACCCAAACACAATGGAGTCATAGCTTGACCCCGGAAAGTCAAAACAAACCTTCCCTCCTTGTAAGTTATCACAAGTGCCTTGTGCTCCAGCGAGAAGCTGACTCAATCTTCTGGCACATAGCAGGACTGTGATAATACAGATTTTTAATGTCTTCATTGTTTTTCAAATTGACGGAGGATTCTTGGCTTGAGCTACATCATTTTTCATGTCTTATTAAATATATATGACAAAATCATATCACTCAGCTCTAAGAACTATCCTGCAGTTACAGACCTCTCCTGCATGAGTGAGGCCAATTAACCATTTAGTAGCTTAAGCATCATAGAGCTGGCAAGAATTCCTAGACTGTTCTTTGTAGGCAGATGAAGAAAGGTTTAGAGACATTTTTCTATTCAGGGTAAAGTCCCAACCCACCATGAAGGTAAAATGGAGAATAGGGTCCTGCTGTGATAGTGTTGTCGGTTCCCATAGTTGAACAGTAGCTAACCCCAGCCTCAGTTTCCCCTTGGCATTAAGACATCCCTTGAGAATGAACTGACTTTCTCTGCCTCTCTGACTGCTTTAACTGTCATACACATGACTGGGCTGTGTCTCACTGATGTCATTCTCTGGGCTGTGCTGTTTTCATCCCATTGTGGAGCCATAGCCTTAGAACGCTTTGGTTTCCAAACACCAAGGCTGTTCAGGTGGTCTGTGAGCACAGACAAGGAGGTTTCGTCTTATATTCTAAGGCTTTACTGGGGGTTCAGACACACATCCTGTTAGTCATTCACCTGTGGGTTTCCTGAGAAACCACCCTCCCCATGGACTGATGCTAAGCACACAGTAGCCCAAGAATAGTCGACGGCCCCAGGGCCTCACATGCATCTCACACAATGGCAAAAGTGCTTCAGACAGGAAGGATCCTCCCTTCAGTTGACATCTGACATCTACTAAGGGGACACACGTAACCACTTATACAGGACTTCCTTCCAAGGCATAAGTGGAACTTCTGTGCATTAGCTGATCCTGGATCCAGGATCCCCAAACTTGAATACAGACACCTTCACCCACTCACTCTTCTTAGTGGTTTGTTGCTTGTAAGGTCAAAAAATATTTTCTTGCCCTTATTCCTTTTCAGCTTTGTTTATAGCATGTTCACTAGCTTCTCTTTCCTTCTCCACTCCAGGGGGCCCAGGCCCTTGACTTCTTACTGTGGGCATCTGGCCTGCACCCAGCCTAGGAAGACTGGGGTAAGATGATCTGTGTGATCTGCTAGGACAACAACCTTTGAAACAATTCTTGAGATGTGTTTTGGAGCCTCAGACTTTACCTACAAGGGTTCTTCTGCCCCGTGTTTCTTTTGGGGGGGGGTACCAGGTCTTTACTTAGTAGTCTGCCCTTTATGTCCCCCTCGACCGGACTGCAAACATAAACTGACAAGTCAAGGGGTCCCTTGCTTTCTAGATGCCCCCTTAGGTAAATCGCTTCCATTTAGAGCACTTTGAGTTTTGATTGCATTGGTAGATCAGACTGAGTAAAATAGAATTTCGAACCTTGGCCCCTTCCTAGGGAGACCCTAGGAAAGGCCAACAACATCTCTGATACTTAATTTTCTCATTTGTAAGCCAGCTTTATTAAGGTGGTCATATAAGTTACACGATGAGCCCAGCACAGACCAGGTCTATAAATGATGACTCTACAGTTTTTTCAGCGCATCTGCCTCATGTCGTTCATGACTGCTGGCTGATTCCCAGTGGCCTTCAGACTTTATCAGATCATACAGCCTCTAGTAATGACTGAGTCAGCCCTTGACCCAGTTCTCATCCAGACACTGTGCACTTTCAGCTGGATGATGGGCCTTTTCAGTGACTTTCTCTGCGTTTTCTCTGCCTCCTTCACTCTTTTATTGTCAGAGTTTCTTAGTGTCAGAACACGGTAAAAAGAATGACCCATGGTGAACAATCCTTGGATAACTCAGAGAGGCTCCAGGAAGAAAAGGCAGAGGGCTTTTTATCCCAAGTGCATTTTGTTCCCTGGATTGCTCTTGGATGTGATTTCGTGCCTCTTGTATTAAACGTTCACATTCAACTTCTAAGACATGTTTATTCTTGTTGAACTTCAGAGCATGGCTATAGGCTATAGAGCCCAGTCTGGTCAGTGTACCCTGAATCTAGATATGGCCTTCTGCCTTGCTTTCATGCTTTGCCAGATACAATCTATACAGCATGTGGCAGGCAATTGTGTTTAAACTGGTCTGTCTTGAGAAAGATCTGGGAATGGGGCTGCTTTGTTAATATTTAGTATGTACTCACTGGTGTGTTTATTTACATGTTTTTCTGTGCTCAAACAACCTTCCTTAGATCCTTGTTTTTTTGTTACATTTGTGTATAAAAGAATGCTGAAACTGAAGTCAGATTGTCTACAACAGTAGACTGTAGTCTACCCCATTCTTTAGGTCCTCAGATCCCAGGTCCAGTAGACAAGATCTGTACAGCTCAGCAATAGTCAACACTTAGTTGTTCATATGAGAAAGCAAGGATGGGCTGCACAGATTCCCATAGAACAAATTTACTCAAAGGCTAGTTCATAAGTGGCTTAATTTTAAAGGCTCTGCAGATTGTCCACAAAAAAATCAAGAGCAAATGGTAGGAACACTCAAGGGATAGACTGTTCCATGTTCAACTATGCTATCAGTGAGTTCTGAGTAAGAACAGATAGTCATAATAGTAAAACTGCAGGAGATGGTTTTTTGTATGTAGTTAATGATAATGCACTCATTCCCTTTGTATGTGATCTGGTTCTAAGTTCCTTTATGGCCATCCACTGCAAAGACCTTCAATGATATTGCCAGATAAGGCATCTGGTAGGAGTTAGATACAGTGTGTCTCAACAGGAACACTCTGCCTGGGCTCTAGAATTATGACTGTACAATGCAGCGTTCAGGCACCAAAAACTTCTTTATTTCACCTTTATAAAAGCAGTAAAGAGATGAACATTGGGCATACATTGTAGAAAAGTAAGTGTGCATAAATGTCATTGAAGTATTGACTTGACAAAAAGGATTCACAGTGAGCTACTGACATCCTCTTCCAGCACAGGAGAGAGGATGGGCTCCGCTCACATGTGGATTGCTCATCCTTTTTTCTTCTGCACGCTGCATGCCATTCATGCCCTCTGTAGCTCTAAACTCCATGGCGCTCATAATGTCAGAAACGTGTTTAGCTATTGCAGGATAACCAAACTGATTTAAAAAAAAAAAAAAAGAATTTCTGTCACGTGTGTTGACAAAGGACTCCTCCTTCTCTTCTTCCTTGCCTTCTAGTCCATGTTAAGCAGGCTTTATAAACTAAGTCATGTTCTTTCGTCATACTCATATTTGAACTCTGACCCCCACCAGCTTAAATGTTTAGAATTAAGGTCTCTAAAGTGACAAAATGAAAAGAGTTCATTGTGAGGAGGGCAATTCAGTAAGATTGGTGTCTTTCCATGAAAAGCTGCTTAGGATCCAGACCAAGGAAAGTTCATGTAAGTCACAGAGATGGGAGCCACCGACTGTCTGATCTCTCACCTCCATCCTTCCGAAATCTCCAGCATACGTTTGGTATGGTAGTTCTCATCAATGAAGTATAAAGTACTTTCTGCAATGGTGACCTCTCTGCAGTCATCATCATCCTCTCTCTGAAACTGGTCTCTAGTGGTCAAAAGCGTCGCCTAAGAACCTACTATGAGCCAAGGTCTTTGCTGGTTACTCCCAGTGATAAAAGAGCATCCACAAAGTTACTGTGTTACTGTGCCTACTGTGTGCAGCATAGAAAGTTACTGTGCAATGTGCTGCTGTGCCTACTGTGTGCAGCACAGAAAGTTACTGTGCAATGTGTTGCTGTGCCTACTGTGTGCAGCACAGAAAGTTACTGTGCAATGTGCTGCTGTGCCTGTTGTGTGCAGCATAGAAAGTTACTGTGCAATGAGCTGCTGTGCCTAATGCGTGCAGCATAGTTTTAATTGGTTGATTTTTTGTCCTTAATTTTGTTTTTAAACTCTTTCCTGAAATATAAAAAAATGTCAGTGCCAACAAGTCACACAGCAATCACAGAATTTTTAGAGCTGCTGGTCTTTAGAGCTCCAGAGTTGCCAGTGCTCTGCTGGCCATGGCAGGCATGAACAGCTGCAGGTGAGATATTATTATAGTAATGTGTCTGCAGCATCAGCTATCCACACATAATCTTATGTGGTGTTCATTTCTTAATTAGGGCATGGCTTTTAAAAATTAAATATATAAGCTCTTTCTTTTTAGAGGAGTGGCGGAGTAGTAATGTTCCTTCGGGTGGTATAAGATCATTGATAAAAAAAGCCTCGGGGAATAGAGGGTCCTGGGTAAAGGATGGGATCCCAGCCATCACACACCCAGTTCGGGGACTCAATAGCACCACCACCACCAAAGAGTTCTCTGGACTCAGTGGCATCAGCAATGAATAGTTCTTGGGCTCAGTAGCACCAATCAATGCTTACAGCTTGCTGGGCGCTTACCTCATCCCCCTTGCCTTGTGTATATTATCTAGATTTTTCTTCAAAACACCATTTTGAGTAAGCTATCTTTAGCATTCCAATTTTGTAAATGACGCCATTTTTAAATGTTAAATAAATTGCCAGGTTAGAGCAGGAATTCAGATCTACTCTCAACCACATACTATGATTAAGGCCTGGACTGAAGTCCCCAGTCCAGCACTGGACTTCAGAATAGAGAAAAGTTTTATCTATTTTGAGGATAATTCAACCATACTGTAGGAATAGAAAACAGAGGGGAAAACCCCAAAAGATGATTAAGCATGCGGTCTGTGAAACATTCTGCATTTTAACTACTTATCTTTCACATTATTTGTTTATTAAACATTGATTTCTTACTACTGTGACATTACTCCCTGGATAAGAAAACAGAAATAAATGCCCCATATCATGTACCTGAGTCATTCATAACTTAATAAATAAGACACTGTCAAAGGCAACCAGATAGTTTTTTTTTCTTAATTAAGACAAGCCATACATAGTTCTGAAGACGTAATTCTACAGCCAGGAGCACTTGCTCTCGTAGAGGACCCAGGTTCTGTTCCCAGCATCCACAGGGTGGTTCACAACCACCCATACCACCAGTTCCGGGGCATTCAGAGCCTTCTCACCTCCACTGACACCTTGAATACACATGGCAAACAGACCTACATGCATACAAAACATTCACATGTAAAATTAAATGAATAATTTTATTTCTGTTTTTTAAAAAAAAGTTTAGTTTTGCTTTTTAAAAAGCCATACAAAGTAGTGGGTTTTATTACGTGCTTTCTTAATATTGATTTGTCCTTATTGATTCTCCTTCCTCACTTTGATTACCTATCCCATCTCCCACTTGCTAACCCTGCCTGCAGTCATCTCCCTTTCTTCTGTCTGTATGTCTCAGGTGTTCTACCCTCCTCCCCACCTCCCTGTTGTAGATCTTTTTCCCTCTTATG
Organism: Alexandromys fortis; assembly: GCF_014885135.2. Taxonomy (NCBI): domain Eukaryota; kingdom Metazoa; phylum Chordata; class Mammalia; order Rodentia; family Cricetidae; genus Alexandromys; species Alexandromys fortis. The sequence continues at coordinate 593,858 of NW_026068116.1, read as the reverse complement.
ATCCTCTTCTATCCTCTTCTAATTTCATGACCTGAACTGTCCCACACATACACTATACACATGCACTACATAGGATCTAGGCTCTTCATAGTAGAGAAACAGTCTGCTTGTCTGAGCCTGATTCATTTCACCTCAACACAAATTTCCAGTTCCATCATCCATTTCCCTGCAAAGGTGATTCATCTTTCTGCATAGCTGAACAAGTTTCCATAGTTATTCAGACCACAGTTTCCTTGTTGAACTACTTCTAGGTGGGTTCAGTGTCTGAGCCATAGAAACAAAGCAGCAGGAAACGCTAATGATCAAGCAGCTCTAAGAAAGGACTACCAGGAAGTACGGCTGGGTCCACAGTAGTTCTAGCTTCAGTTTGTTGTTCCGTGGTAACATTGTTTCCTACGTGGCTGCGCCAGCTTACATTCTCACTAGTAGTATCAGGAGATGGAGTGAGGAAACTGTGGAATGGGCCAGTTTGGGGGGGGGGGGCAGAAGAGCCAGGGATGCTCCTAGCATTGCAATCACACAGACTGAGAAAGCACAACTCAGGTTTTGAATTCTCACAGTACTTTCCACGTAACTTCAGGACAAATGTTGTAAGGCTCACAACCAGAAGATGGTGCTAATGAGACATATGAGATTGTTAAGTGTGTTACAAATTCATTTGGAGAAGGCTATCTCCTACTTACTTTTATGGAAATAAAGTAAATAATTTAGATAGAGAGAATAAACTGAAGCTATCATTTGATTATGATTTTTTTTTTGCAATGCAGCCAATGTTTATTTAAACATATCCAGAATGGGGGTAATTTTAAAAGCAGCATTTAACTTTCCATAGACACATGTACTATGCCTTGTGTTATGCCTCAACTGTTTATGCCAAGGGACTTTTCTCACTTCAAGAACTCGAAATGTTTCCTAACGCCTGGAACTGAAAGGTAGGGTGGGCATCTTTGAAGGGTAACCAGAAGGACTTCTCCCAGGCAAGGTAACGCAGCAGCAAGGGTATGAAGTGAACAAGTGCCTATGTGGCATCATGCCTGGGGAGTCAGAAAAAGTCACGGAAGACTAGGTGGGTGGCGACAAGGTCAACAGGGTGACTGCTGTTAAGACAGCAGGAGCAAGGGTGGAATGGCGAGAAGCTTCAGGCTACGAATCAACATGGTAATACAACATGCATATACATATTCATAAAAACACGTGTCATATTTTCCTCACCAATCATTGTTTGTTGATGAACACCAAAACTTTCTCTGTGACAGCCACTTTGAGGAGTGATGCACTAAACATTTGATGCTGCAGTGTCTCTGTGACATTGTGGTCGAATCACACAGTAAACCTAGCTTTACTTTTCTGACGATGCTCCACAGAATTCTTACAGTGGCTGCACAAGGTCACATTCTGTCAGAAGTGTCTGCGAGGTTCCTCTGGTCCATGTCCTCCCCACTGTTTTCTGACTGGGGTGAGATGGAATCTCAGGATAGTACAAATCTGCTTATCCCTGATGGCTAGTGAGAATGAGCATATTTTCATATTTATCGGACATTTATATTTCATCTTTTAAGAACTTTGGGTTTATTTCATTAGGTCATCTCCTGATTTCTTCTTTAGTTTTTGAATCTCTCATGCACTCTAGATATATTAATTCTGCTCATTTGGTTGTTTCATTTACATCATGGAAGCATTTCGTGTCATGAAATTCATTCGACAATTGTTGGCATGATTTTTAAAAATGAGAATCTTTTTATAGGCATATAAAAATAGTAGAATCTTTTTAAAAATTAATTATGTTTATGAGCATTCTTTGGTGTTTTGCCTGCATGTATGCTTATGTGAGGATATCAGATCCCCTAGAACTAGAGTTAGAGAGAGCTGTAAGCTATCATGTGGGTGCTGGGAATTGAACCTGGGTTCTCTGGAAGATCAGCCAATATTCTTAACCAGTGAGTAATCTCTCCAGTCCCCAGAATCCTTTTTTAAAATTCTTCTCTCATATATTACATCCCAACTGCAGTTTCCCCTCCCTCATCTCCTCCCAATCTCTTCTCCCCAATTTCCCTCTCCCCTAGATCCATTACTCTTCCTTTTTCTTCAGAAAAGGGTTATCAACCAAAATTATATATCAAGTTGCAATAAGACTAGGCACTTACCCTCATATTAAGACTGGAGGAGGCAACCTAATAGACCTAAAACCTATGCAAAACAAAACAAAAAAAAAACCCTGAAGGTAATTGATAAAGGCTGGGAATAGAAGAGGTGGTCTTCCCCAGGAATGAACACACCAATTGGTTTTCCAGTGTCAATAGGTCAGCCCTGAAAACATACATACAAGGAACATTATACAGGATATATTTCAGAACATATATGTATATACATTTATGATTGTAATACAATTGATGGTAAGGGGAAGCCATGAATTTGATGGAGATTGAAGGAGTGTGTAGGAGGGTTTGGAGGCAGAAAAGGGAAGGGATAAATGTTGAAATTATATTATAATCTAAATTTTTAAAAATACATTAGAGAAAATAACCTCATTAACAAATGATGATGGAAAACTGGATATTTACATGTAAAAGAATGAAACTAGACCTTTATCTCACATCTCTCAAAAAAGTCAACTCTAGATGGATTAAAGACCTTAATATAATTCTGAAAACTATGATGGAGTGGTGTGAGAGAATTGTCTGTATTCTGCCAATCATGGTTTAAATACACGCTGATTGGCCAGTAGCCATGCAGGAAGTATAGGTGGGACAACCAGACAGGAAGTAGAAGCAGGGAAATGAGAAAAAGAGTATTCTGGGAAGGACTCTCTTTCCACAGTCCTGTTCATACACCAGAGAAGCTTAACTTTCTCTGTTAAAAAAGGTACTGAGCCATGTGGCTAACATAGATAAGAATAATGGGTTAATATACATTATAAGTGTTCATAAGAAGCCTGAGCTAATGGGCTAATCAGTTTATAATTAATATAGACTTCTGTGTAATTTGTGGGACTTGGTGGGAGGATAGAAACCAAGCAGGTCCTCTTGTTACAATGGAGGAAATAGGGAAAACATTCCAAGATTTAGGCATAATGTAAGTTCCAAATAAGATTCTGGTTTTTGAGCCAAGCATAATTGTCATCAGAGACATTTCATTCAGGAACAAATGGGAGCAGATGTAGAGACCCAAACCAAATCTTAGGCAGAGCTCAGGGAAATTCCGAGGAAGAGGAGCAGGGAGGATTATGGATCCAGAGGGGTTAAAGATACCAAGGGAACATGGGGACTACAGAACCAATTGAGCAGGGCTCATAGGGGCTCACAGAGACAGAAGCAGCAATCACAGACACTGCCTGGATCTGACCCAGAGCCTCAGCATATATGTCATGGTTGTGTAGCTTGGTGGTTTTGTGGGTCTCCAAACAATAGGAGTAGGTGGTGTCTCTGACTCTCTTGCAGGTACTTGGGACCCTTTTCTCCTATGGGATTGCCTCATTCAGCCTTTTTATGGGGGTTTGCATCTTATTATGCCATATTTGTTTGATATGCCTGGGAAGCCTATTCTTTTCTGAAGAAAAACAGAGGAGTGGATCTGGGGGAGAGTGGGGAAGAGTGGAGGTGAGGAGAGGCACTGAGAGGAATGGAAGGAGAAGAGGCTTCTGTAGGGATGTATTGCATAAGAGAACAAAAAGAAGAATCCCTTATATTCATTGACAATTTGCATTGCTTTATTTGTTTCTATTTCATTAATTTCTGCTCTTGCTGTTGACTGGATTTGAATTTGGTTTCTTCTTGTTTTTCCATCATTAAGTCATCTATTTGTGCTTTTACTTCTTTTTTAAAATAATGTAGATACTTAGCACTACAAATTTCTCTTGTAGAACTGCTATCAGTGTGTCTAAGAGATTTTATTTTCTTGTGTTTTAATTTTCATTTATTTCCAGTAGATTTTCTTTTCCTTTATTTCTTCGATTGGTTCACCATTAAACATTGAATTGTTCTATCTCCAAGAGTTTCTGTCTTTCCTAATGATGTGTTTGCCGAGTATTTTACATTTATTACATTGTAGTCAGAACACAACAATTGTTCCAACTTCTTTGAATTTGTAATGTTTTATTGTCATAGTACATGGTCTATTTTAGAGAAGCTTCCATGTGCTGCTGAGTAGAATATATATTCTTTGGTGTTTGGATGGAATATTCCATAGGTAATTTAAGTAATGAACCAGCGACCTAACTCTAATGCACAAGTTCCAACTTGTAAAAAAGTACAATAAAACCAATGCTATGTTTTTACACAGTTGTGCAATTTTATGTGTTTCTGTCTTCAGGTGTTACAAAAGTCCAGGAAGTTTAAAAACTTTTCTAAAACTTATTTTACTATAGCAAAAGAAGACAACAAGCTGAAACCTGCACAGGCATCTAGGAGAGCCTCCCAAACACCCTTTATCGTTCAAATTCCTTATCTTCAATAGACTTCATCTTTCTTACGCAAATAAAGCAAAATAAAAGCCTAATTTTATTAGAGCAGAAGTGATTTATTTTAGGGCATGGACAGAAAAGGGATGAAGCATAAGTGTTATTTGTTATGTGCACACATTGCTTCTGAAGCTGGACAATAAAGGAAAGCTGTGTGGAGCTCCCTTCAGCCATTTTGAGGTCAGTGTACAGGCTAGGAATACAGACAGGAAGAACATCACTGTGCACAGGAGGAAAATCTGCCCACCTTCCATCTCACATCACTCATGTGCAATCTTCAAACTTCAAAACCATAAGTGCTAAAACATGCAGATAAGAAAGTAATAGCTTGTTTAAATTAACTTTAAAAATTAAAAATAAGTTGAAGTCTAACATTCCTATTTACCTACAACCAATTAATGTAGAGCTGTGTAGACTTCTGAGACAGGTCTTCCTCCTTGTGTAGTTTTCTATTACTGAGATGACTATTTATGGGGCCGGGGAATGAAGAAGTGAGATCAGCTGAGCACTTACAACTGCCAAGCACTTTAACACTATTTAACTAACGCTCACTGACCCTGAAACTACGTGAGTTCTGATTCATACTGAAGAAACGGAACTTCACAGGATAACATGATCAATCTTGTCACAGGACCTACCATAAAACAAGCACCAATATCCTTTGGAATGGATAGTTGGTGATGGACCAAGTATAAAAGAACCAGGACAGACTTAGTTCTACGCTATGTCCCCTCCCTCACTTTCTCTACCACAGTCCATTGCCACCAGGCAAAACACTTTTAATGGCTAAAGATCACTGCCAATGTAAACCCAGTGAATACACCCAACAACCTATGATTTCAGGACTCTTTTAATTTCAAAATATATGTTTCATGAAGAGCGAAAAAGAGAAAACACAGAGAGTCTTTGAGGACCTTTAAAATGATTTAATAAGTATTTCACAGGAAAATAACAAAATTCATAGGAAAATAGTATGTGTACGGAACATTTTATTGGTTAATATAGCTTGTATCATTTTTGCTGAATTCTGATGACATTGTCCTAAATTGTTACTTTAATATAATCTTTTCACTTCTTTGTTCCACACAGCAAAAGAAATTACTTGAAAATGTTAAAATCAACACAATATAGCACTCTTTCTTGACTATTTTGTGCCCAGCATTAAAATATGTTCCAACTTTTATAGTAACTTTATATATATTTTCTTACCTATTGGCAAATAAATTAATCAGTGAATTGACTCATCTCTTATGGCTGGCCAAAAATATAAGGAAAATATAAGTATAAAAACTCCAAGATGCTTAATTTGTAGCACATGCAGATTCAAACTTTCAGTGTGTTTAAAACTTATCATGAAAGAGAGGGTTTCTCTTTGCGTGTACCCACTGTACTTGCAAGGTAATTGCCAATTTTCAAAAATTTATAACAGAGGGCTTTTATTGGGAGATAAAATTTGTAAAACAATGCCATCTTCATCATAAACTAAAAATAAACGAGGACTTAAAAATATGAATTACAAAAGATGGTGGCTTCAAACACAGACTATACTCAGCGAGCCAGGGGCCACCAAGAAGAGAAGGCCATTGCTTTTTTACGATCTAGCCCCTGAAAACCTCATTTGATAAACCCAGCTGGATTTTCTATACTGATGCCTAGTTCCAAATTTGATTTGGTTCCATAATAATTTTCATTTTACCTGCTATTAAAAGAAAACAACAGGATTTTACCAACAGAATGATAATTATTGGGTTTGGTCTCGAAATTAATCAGTAGCAAATATTTATCTGGTTGAGTTAATAATCTTCATAGCATTCAAACTATTACAAGCCAAAGTGCTTAGAAACACTTGGACTGGAAATGATTTTAAAGGTTCTTATAAGCTATTAAAACTCTCTCTCCAGGGCTAGTAGGAAGCTCAGAGCACGTGGGAGTTGAGGTAGCTACCACAACCCCCAGGCTTCTCAGAGTCTGCGCAGTCTTCATGGCTCAGAGGGTTTGGGCTGATCCATGAGCTCCAGGGAAACTAGAGCAATGTATCTAGCTGGGTTGAAAAGGAATAATTTATCCTTGGTTTCTTATATTGTTATTTTGCATACACATTTCCTCAAAACTCTAAAATGAACATTTGTTGATGAGGTATGAGATGTCTTAAATCAGTTATGAGGTAAGCTTGGCAGGCTCACAGTTGATGTAAACAGTAATTTATCCTTAGTAACCAGTAACTTTAAATAATTGTATCTTCTTTTAAAGTGTCTCTTAGGAAAGCTTGTGATTTTTATTGTTGCTGGAAGTGTTCTGTTTTGACATCTTTGCGCAGAGTGATGGAGAGCCTTGTTCTCAGTTAATCTTCAGGACTCTGTACATACTATTCTGAAATACTGTGGTGAAGTAAGGCTTGGCATTCTTGAGCAGGACACTGCAGAGGGGAGGATTAGCTGCATTGGAAGGGTCTTCCACATCCCAGATTTCAAGCATACTGCAACCAGGTCTGAAAGATAAATGGAATAGATAGCCATAGTAAATAAATTAACATATTCAAATTAAATGATAGCTTCTAAATTTCTAGAGGCTAATTGATTTAACTATTAAAAATCTTCAAACCATACCTTTAGAAACCTGTCAACATATGCTGACAATAAATGCAAAATATGGGATCAGAAATCTATAACTGAAATAGTTTACCTCCAAAATAAAACATAGCTATACTTGTGGACCACGATTCCCATCCAGTCATAAGATCTGTTTTGTAACTGGATGAGCTAAATTAAAGAGAGCTAATTAAATTTCTTAGAAGATTTTTTTCCCTTGAATTAGTATAAACACATCCAGGCAGAGAAAGGAGGTTCTTAGGTTCTGTTGCTTTCTTTAGCCCTTCCCTTTTGGGGAGTGGTAATAAAAGCACACTGAGGGGTATAATGCCTTGATAGAGAGTAACCTACATAGGAATCATTCATTGAAAGAAGGCAGGCAAAACTGACATCAGATTTTTGAAGTGTATTTTGAAGTCTAACGTATAAAATCCTGACATTTCTCATGTAAAGTTAGACTATATGTAAGGATCATCACAACCAATTCAGAGACATTCCTATCACCTAACAAGTTCCTATGCCCTTCTTGTAGCCAGTCTTCTTCCCCATGGCCTACAGCATTTATAGTTCCATGCAAACACATTGAGTGAGCCTTTCATTTCTGGCCTTTTTATCTTAGAATACTGCACTGTGGATACCTTGGATACTGTTTGTCCTGGTGAGCTTAAATGTCAAGTTGTCACAACCTTGAAACACTTGAAACACAACACTTGAAAAGATAGCTTCAATTCAGGAATACATCAGGTTGTCCCATGGGCATGTTTGTGGGGGATTGTGTTGGTGGTTAATTGATGTAGGAGGACCCAGCCACTGTGGGCAGCACCAATCCCATGACAATCTAGCTGAGGGGCTGGAGAAGCGACCCAGTAATTCAGAACACAAACTGCTCTTGCAGAGGACTTATGTGCAGGTGGCTCACAAATGCCTGTATCTCCAGACAGGAAATCTTATGTCCCTTTGTAACCGTCATAGACACCTGCAAACATGGCATACACACATGCAGAAACATACACACACATTCATAAGTAAATATTTTAAAATATAAATGCGAATCTAGATGAGCATGATGAGCCTTTGAGCCTTTCAGCAAGCAACATCCTCCATGGTTCCTGCCATACTTCTTTGGGGTGAGCTCAGTTCCTCAGTCTAAAACCCAGTGTGTGTGTGTGTGTGTGTGTGTGTGTGTGTGTGTAATTATATGGTAATAACAGCAATGTGTAATAACACGGTAATAACAAGCAAGTCTGCCTTTACGTTCGTGAATGCCTGACATTACTTCCCTCATGATGAATTGTGACCTAGAATTGTTAACCAAATAAACACTTTTCTCCCATAATTTGCTTTTTGTCTGGGTATTTTATTATAAAAGATAAAATGAGAATATTATATTTCTTGTATAGTACTATTGCCCTTACGTCCCTAAGCAGTATTTTATGACACAAAAGTACTACAGTTTCTTTGCTGTTGATTCTCAAATTACAGAACATTTGGAGCATTTGAGTCCTGGTGACAGTGATTAACATTAATATGAGGACAAATTACAACTTATTTTAGGCAAACACTAAGCAGCAGAACTGAAAGGCAGACTGCTAAATGTGATTCATAACTTTATAGTTCAACATTATCTTCCAAAGTGACTGTAATGCTTTCTGGTTCTAAAAACAATGTATGTAATTTCAAATTGTTCTTTATTTACATAGAAATGTGGTACTACTAGTCTTCATAATTTTACTCATTTTAGTATTGTTATGGGTCATTTAGAATATCTTCTCCGGTACAATTTGCCAAATTTTGTGTAGTTTCTTATTAAGTTTGAGAAGTTTAAATATCTTATCAAATGTTCTAGACATAATATATAAAATACCAATACTGTATATCGATATATATAGAATATATATGTATATACTTATATATAAATGCATATATATGCATTTGTATATTGTGTATTTACAGATTCTTATCAGAGTATCAGAGTTCTATGTACTTCTCAATTGGTTATGTTATTTTATTTGATGTTGTATATCCTTGAGGATTTCAACAAAGCTTCTGTATCACTTGCTAAGTGTTGCAGTGTCAAATTGTATTTACCGGTCTGTTTCTACTTCTGAGCCGTCAGCCTTTGTTTCACACGTACGCGTGCTCTGTTTTACCCACAGACATTCATTGCCACAATCATTCCATCATCCCACTGTATTGGACTGCTCAGCATTGGGCCGTTATCCTTTGGTGCTGTGTTTTAATATCTATTTTATCTGATAAGAACTACATGCTTTCCATAAAATCAAGTAAAACATTTAGTAATAGCACTCCATTACCTGCTGCGTCATTTTATTTTTATTTTAAATTTTGTGCTTTAGTAGCTGCTTTTCCATCTGAGGCTGAGCATTGTTCTTTTGAGGTCTGTAAAAGACTGTGTTGGGATTTTAATGGGATTGCATTAACTCTGTAGATAGGTTTTGGTAAGAGTGCTATTTTTACTATGTAAATCCAATCTACCCATGAACATGGGAGAGCTTTCCATTTTCTGATACTTCTTCAATTTTTTTCTTCAAAGACTTAAAGTTTTTAGTCATATAGATCTCTCACCTGTTTGGTTGGGGTTACTCCAAGATATTTTATATTATTTGTGGCTATTGTAAAGGGTGTTAATTCTCTGATTTATTTCTCGGCCCATTTATCATTTTATATTAGTAGTTGTTTATGGATTCAAACAGAACTCTTCAAAATATCTTTTGCTGGATAGTAGGCTGAATTGTTTTCAGTAAATAAAGCTTTATATTTCTATTTATTCTTTTTTGTGCTATTGTAATGTTATTCACATTTAATCTCAAGAATATGTTGATATTTTCTTTTATTTCACAAAATTTTAAAATGTTCTCATAGAAGAACAATACGGTGATTAGCATGTGCAAATTCTAGCACATTGCTGTGATCCCTGCATCTGAGCTGCAATCAGGAATTATTTCTCTACAACATAGAGAACTCTAGGCCTCCTCAAAGTGGAAGTTTGCTTGCAAGATGCCTCTTAGGTTTCATTAGTCTGAACACCGTCAGCTGACCCTCCTGTACAGATGAAGTTCATCAGACACCATCAGTCACCCCTCTGTACAGATGAAGTTCATCAGAACAGTCAGCCGACCCTCCTGTACAGATGAGTCTCACTGAGTATAGAGTTCTATGCTCATTCCAGCATCAGATGATTAGCATCTTCCTGATGAGACGTCAGATGTCCATCATGGTGTGCTTGCATCTTCTCTTCAAGACAGTCCTCCACTTGCTCTTTCTGTTGGACTGCAGGGTGCCTTGACATGCTCTTTCCGTTGGGCTGCAATAAGCCTTTCTCTGGACTTGCCCTGTGTGGATTTGTTGAACTTTGTAGGGGATCTCTCAGTTCATGGCTTTCACAAACCTCAGAGACTTCGACATTTCTTCAGCTCTCATTTCCTACCACTTGTCTTCTCATTCTCTCTGGTCCTGTGCTCTGTTCCAGCTGCTCCCCTCATGTTCAGTCACTTAGTTATGTTGCCCAAGTCTCTGCAAGTTTCCCTTAAAAACAATTTAGATAAGCCCTGTTCTTATTAGTTGCTTTTCCTTGGTCTACTTCAATTCACTGCATTTTTATTGTTGTAGCAAATAAACTTTTCTGTTCAGCACTTTTAAGTGTTTCATCTGATGTATTTTCCTGCTAGAGCTCCTAACAGAGGTGGTTTAGCTCTGTTGAGACAGTGTATCTTTCCACTAACTGATGGTAAATTCTACTTTATTTCATGCCCCCCTTTTTGTTTGTTTGTTTGTTTTTGAGAGAAGGTTTCTCAGAGACCCTGGCTATCTCTGTAGACCCTGCTGTACTCCAACTCTGAGATCCACCTGCCCTCCAGTGCTGGGATTAAAGGCATGGCCCATTTTTATTGTTGCTAGAACAGAAGCCAGGGTCTTATGCATGCCAGGCAAGTGCTGAACCTTGGAACTGTATCCCAGGACTATTTTTTATTAAATCTTTGAATAGTGAATATGGACTCTATATATGCTTAATCAAATATTCTGAATCAGTTTCTGATAACTTCCCATGTTCAGAGTTTTGGTCCCATTTTGCCATCATGTGTATGACTAATAAGTGTGGCATGAAAAGTGGACACTATAGGTAATACAGTCTAATGACACTGGAACCTGTATTGATCTTCTGACTGATGAATGGGAATGTTGTTATAGGCAACAATTTACTTGCATGGATCTGTTGATACCTCTACTCAGAAATATAAACAATAACCTCAAGAAATACACTGAACATGTTTTTTATTTTTGAAAATGCAAATGTAAAAAAATTATAATTTTTTATTTACTAAGTCATCTTCAGTTACAAGAAATTTTTAAGCTTTATTGTCAAATCTAATTGAGTAACAGTAAGAGATACTTCACTAATAATTCAGGCATCAATAGAAATAAATATTTGAAAAATTGTGGAATATGTATTTACAATAGATATTGTAACCTGACTGGAGAATTACATGATGAATATCTATGCTAAAATACCTTATTTTCTCAATCTTCTGTTTCCATATACATATATCCGTGCAAAGTAAGTATAAAAGGTCACATAAAAATTAAGATATTAAAATATAATTTAACAGTTATTATGAGAATACAGTACATTTTAATTTCTCTAGATGAACTTATTATATCATGTGTTGTGGTAGTAATATTTTAACATGATGTTTCTAAAATATAAAGCCTTAACGAATCAGGGCTTCTACAAAGCAGCATTTTATCACGACATAATAACATGGGATGGTTTTTGATTTAACAACATATCATATGATACATAATATTGATACTCACTTAGTTCTCACAACACACCATGCTTCTTCTAAAACATAATAATTCACATGTAATTCCAACAGTTTATCTCTCACTTCTACTGCAGGTTTTCGACTATATGCAGAATAAGCTATTTTTGTTCGAGCCCTTTAAATTTAAAAACAGTAATTACAAACATATTTACAGAAATATTGCTAGCAAATTGATAATATAACTCTCAGTGGATGAAGATGGATCTGTATGATCGAATTAAGCAGCTGCTTTGAGAGATTGGTTTTCACACAAATATTTATGTTTTTAATGTGCTGAATGTTAAAGCAGTTTGAAGTTTGTTATATCTAAGCTAATTTAAAGCTGTACTGTGTGGCAGGCTGATAGTTTAGGTTGTAAATTTTGCTTCACATAACCCACAAAAGTGTCTGCTAATAGAATATAGTCACCTAGAAGCCGGGGCTTGTAGCAATATGGATTCCAGTAGATAGTCTCCCATCTAGGAACAGATAAATTGAGATGAAATTCTGCCAAAGAAGTATTTAGCAGTGGGCATCCAGGATACTACCACAGATAGGAAAAGCCAGGATGTTCATTTAAATATGGCACAATAGAAATTTGGCTGTTAAGTTAGAGTTCTTACACAATCCTGAGCAAACTCAAAGTTTGAGGTGTTCAATCACTATAACCAGACAGAAATTTTTCAACAAATTAATATTTTTCTTCTAGCCCCCAAATTAAGATAAAATGATTTCTTTCACAAATGACAGACTGATCAAAATAATTTTTAAATCCATACCTGTTGCACTGGGATGATGACCTGAGTTCAGGTCCCCTATACCCAAAGCCAGTAATATCCATTCATATCTGTGACTAAAGCATAGGGAGATCCCAGAGACTCACTGGCCAGCCTGGCTGGACTCTATGCTCAATAGACCTTGTCTCAAAGAATAATATGGAGAGCAATCAGGAAAGACATCCACCACCGACTTCTGGTCCCCAGACATGCTCTCCTCTCTCTCTCTCTCTCTCTCTCTCTCTCTCTCTCTCTCTCTCTCTCTCTCTCTCTCTCTNGTATGTCTGTCTTGTTTGTCTACCTCTATCTCTCTGTTTTGTGTTGTCCTTGTCTCTTTGTCTCTGTCTCTATCTCTTTCAGGCACATAACCCCCCATACATGAAAACCATTTCTTTGTGTATATGTGTGTTTGACTAATGAAAGTGCTTGTGTGTATGTCTGGAGACCAAAGGTCAATGCGGAATGTCTTTCTTTGCTTAATCTTTCACATGGTCTTTCACTGAATGTAGAGTACAGCTATACTATCCAGTAAGTCTGCATATGCTTGTCTCCAGTCCTTACGTAGGAGGCACCTATGTAAGTCATTGTTACTGACTTTTGGGGCAAGGGATCTGAATTAGGTTCTTTATCCCAGTGTGACCGGTCCCTTATTGACCAAAGCATCTCCCCAGCCCTGCAACATTATATTGCTCATATTTGATTTAGATTTGAGGTTCTATTGAACCCACATCAGAAGAAACAGTACTTTAAGATACCTGTTTGTTAGAGACAAGGTTCCACTCTATACTTCAGGTTGACCTGGAACTCACTATGTAGGCAAGGTTAGCCTTGAACTCACAGCAGTTTTCACACTGCAGTTTTCCAAGTGATGGGGTTATAGGTATGCCTTTCACACCCAGCTTCTTTTTAAATTCCAGAGATGAATATAAAAATGCTTATGGGAATATGTGCATATGAGTGTGTGTGTTTGTGGGTGTGTGTAAACAAACACATTTTCCTTTTTCTAAGGGCTAGTAGCAAGTAGTGTCAATTGTACTCAATGAATGCTCGTGACTTCTCACCTCAAGTCTGCATCCTCATAGTGTGGGTGGTTCACAATTGGATGCAGTGTAGATAGTTTGATGCTCGCCATCGTTTGCATAGCGCCTGCAAAGACAGCATCTGGGAAACAAGTTGACATTTCTTAGCAAAACATTTCAAAGAAAATAAAAAGTCCAATGTGCCCCTAATATTGGGATTCAAAATAAGAAAGATGAAGGGTCCTTACATAATGGCCACTGATACAGGTATTATTCTTATTCAATATCTATTCTTTGCCTTCTGTAATATTTAGCTTTTGCTTCACTGGTGGTAAGAGCTATACACAAGACTTTTAAATTTTATTTCACATTTGTTAATTTGGTGTGTTTGTGTGTGTGTGTGTGTGTGTGTGTGTGTGTGTACATGTATACATGTATACATGCATGAGAGGACAGGAGACAATTGTTGGGAATTGGTTTTCTCCTGCCAGATGAGGCCTGGGAATTGAAATCAGATCCTCAGAGTTGGTAACAAGTGCCTTCTTAACCCACTGAGCCTTCTCACTGACCCCATGCACAATATTTTTTTTATAGGGATCCAGTGACTTGGTTTGTAGGACAATGAATTCTGTTTTTCTTACTGTGGAGATAAATAAATAGGTACAAACATTGCAAAGCTAAGTGATCTTCCAAGACTAAACAGTTGAAACCTATCCAAATTCACCCTTCACTACTTCATCAAAGCTTCCTACTGCACTTCAAGAACCAGTACTACAGGGAGAAACTAGACAAAAGGAAAACTCCCCTGTAGTACTATGAACTATGCAAAAGGCCAATATCATAGCACATTTTTTCAAATTATTTTGTTGTTATTGTGAATTGCATTCATGTGGATCTGTTAGAAGATTTCGTTATTTTAATATTCATAATTCAGGGACTGGCGAGACAGCTCAGTTGTTCAGAGCTCTAACTTCTCTTGTAGATGACCTAGGTTTAGATTCCAGCACCCACGTGGAGGCTCACAACATCTGTGACTCTAATTCAAGGGGATTGAATTCCTATTCTGATCTCTACACATATCTGTATGAATGTTCTGCACATACATACAGGAAAATATGCATAGAGTTGTTCCTGTAATATTAATAATTAAGTTCATTGGTTGCCTTTTACATCTTATCATTTCTCCAGCTCTGCAAATCATTCATTACTAGTTGGTATACATTTTTGGAAGTATAAACTTGGACATAATTAGTTTTACATCAAAGTATTACACAAGCATAGGACATTTTATTTATTTCTACTGAAATCATTATTTTTTCCAAATATAACTAAGCACTCTAATCAAACACAACTTCATAAAAACATGTCAATAAATACGAAGTGAGGCAGGACAATAGTGCAAGCACAAGCAAACACATGCAAACTCACAATGAAAAAGCAAAATTGGCTAAAAATAACCTGTCAGGGCATCAAAAGCACAGTAACTATTGCCACACACTCAGGGCCAATCACAACAATCCAGCAGTGCCCCCAGTTTTTAAAGGATCAACCAAAAACATTCCTGAGGCAGCTTAGTTTCCCTAATCCCATATAAACCCCCAACTTTTTTTTTTTTATAACAAAGAGCTTTTACATTGGAATCTTTCAGAGTCTGCATCATTGCCTCTTCTCATCCCTGTTTCTTGGTCCCCCCACGGGAAACAGGGTTCATACAACAAGCAGCAGCAAAAAGCCTGCAACAACTGGCACCCACTATGGATGGACCTTTTCCTTTTGAGTACCTTTTGGGTCCTCCTTAATACTCTTTTATGGTCATTTTCTTTCTTGTTTGCTGCCCCCACTGCTGTCCCTGTCCCAGCTCTCCTCCGTGTCTTGAGTTCGCTGTTTTTGGTGAGTTGACCCCTCTTGGTAAGTTGGGGCTTTCTTTTCTATCCCTACATTTTCTTTACTTTCCCCTGTTTGAATTCCGGGTTAGGAACTCTCCATCATGACTCGGTTCGCCCCTGTATCTCCCCATAAGGGCTGACCACCTAGGAGGTAGAACCAATAAAGGACCATCCAACAGGTCCTTTTTGCTCAGAGACGGTATGTGAGTATATGGCCGCAGCCTAACAAACCGCAGAAGTCCCTCCCTATAAGCAGCACACTCGGTCCATGAACACTGCTTTCCAAGATACAATTGTTGCCGCTCACCTCTCATCTTCTGACCACTTTCTTCTTTGCTGCCGCCTCCTCACAGACTCTCCTTGTCCTCCTCCTGAGGCCCATCATGAAGAATGAAGAAGCCTTCCCTTCTCCACCACCCGCCTAAGTCCCAAGGGAGGGCTGCTGCCTTGGATCCTGTCCCACTGTTATAGCCTCTACCTGGCCTCTCAACCCACAGTATGCAGAGCCTGGAGCAGAAGCTGCCTTTTCTGGCTGTTTTGCTGAGCTATTCCTGCAGCGCTTCGAAGCTGAGGTGACCTGGGCTTCACTCACCTCAACTATCTTGGCCCCATTGAGCCCTGGTGTGGAAATTGCAACAAGTCTGCAACAACTAAGAGCCTAGAACCATGAGGAGTGTCAATATTATCCTCTAGTGATGGAGTGGCTCACTGGAGCTGACAGCATCCTAAGAGAATATCATGGCTAGATCTGGGGAAGATGACAATCAAAACTGAAACATAATTCCTACTGAATGTATATTTTTTCCAGACCGTTTTGAAGTAAGACAATTAAACCACTAAATACAGCTGGAATGCTTAGCTGTGTGTGACAAACAAACATGTATGTGTTCCTTATATTATATATGTATAACAACTTACCTGGCCTGGTGTTGTATCTGATCCAGTGTATGAGCTCTTCCTGAGGCAGGTTAGTAAACTCTCCCATGATGCTCCATTGGTAATGGAGGTTTGCACAACCTTGTATTGACATCATTGTCAGAATACCGAAGACAACATTCTCAAAATGAACTCTGCAAAAAAGCCAGCCAAAGAGCTGAAATAAAAAACCATTTATTTATATTTCTTATATGAAGAGTACTATTGGATCAAAAGTACATTCTCGCCTTCCTACTGAATCCAAAGTGGATTTCCCTTCATTTCAGTACAGACATACAGAATGCCCACTACTGCTTCCAAACAGCCAACATGCTGCAGTGACTGGCTTGGTTATAAATGAATTTTCTGTGTTATTGAGTGAATTGAGGGTCTTTCCAGGACTGATTTGCAGACAGACACTAGGATTAAGGAACTATACCTTGAAATATGCTATACTGAAATCTTGGCTGATTTTTTTTGTTTGGTTGGTTGGTTTTGTTTTTTTGAAACAGGGTTTCTCTATGTAATAGCCCTGGCTGTCCTGGAACTATCTCTTGTAGACCAGGCTGACCTCAAACTCATAGAGATCTGCCTGCCTTTGCCTCTCAAGTTCTGGAATTGAAGGCGTGTACCACCATGACCCAACCATTTGACTGATTTTTATGATGACTTGAGTAAGCAAAGGAAATCCCACTAGCAATGATGTGTATGTTCCTGACAGGAAAATGGGTGCTAGATTGTCAATGCCGAATGAGGTACATCTAGATGTACTGAGCGTCTATCTAGTTCCTGTAGTTGTCTAGATAGTTTATGTATCTATGAGCTTTAGTAAAGAATAGCAGAATGGAGAGTTTTTGAGGAATTCTCTTATCCAAGCAGGGCCACTCTGGATTTCCGCAGCATTGGAAATGTGCTGTTTATGGGCCCAACTCACTTGCACAGACTTAAATGCTAAAAGACTTTATTTGTAGACATGATGATAACAGGGAGCAAGGAATATTCAATTGCCCACCAAAAAAAAAAAAACATCATTCACAGTCTATCAGTATTTGTCAAAGCCACTCTCTTGCTGACAATGAATCAACCAACTGACATTTACAGTCATTGAACATAGTTAACTCAAAGCACTGATGTGTTCATATTTTGGATGACTCAGCAAAGTCATGACATCCCCACGGTAGTCGCTTTAGTTGTTCTAGTAACAGTCACTCAAGAATGGGTGGCTTACCCGTCGGGAGCAGATTAAAGAAGCCATGATGCACATGTGGGGTGTCAAAAACAGCTTCAACCGCATGATTAAAACGGCAAGAACTGTGAATACCAGCAACTGCAAGGTGTGAAAAATCAGCTGCAAAACACAAAATAGTCACCTAATGTATTTTATACATTATAAATTAACAGATCAAACTGAAGTGTCTTAAATTTTCTTATACAGGAGGGCAGAGATTTTCCAGCATAGCATTGATGTGCATTCGACTATTCAACTAAGATTTTGTAATATAATCAATGCCAGAAACTGTCCTGAGTGCTTCCCATAGGGTGTTGAGCAATTCTACCCTCATGAGGCTCATGTGCTACTGCATTTAGTGAGAAAGGGACACCAGTAACTCACTTTATATAAATAAGTTGCAATTGAGTAGACAGTGACAAGAACAATGGGCAAGAAGATGGAAGAGGGGAAAGAGCCAAGCAACAAAGACTGTGGGAAAGGCCACATGAAGACATTGTATCTTAAGGAGCAACAACACAGGGGGCAAAACTGAAAAAGTGACATCTGGAAAAGGATTTGATTAAGGAGGGGCAGAAGAAAAGGTGACAAATGCAGAAAGCTCCATATATGCACGCGTGTTTCATTAAGAGCTATCATTGTAGTACATAACCCAGGCTGTTTATAAAGGAGGATTGTCCTAGTGTTTGTGCTAGTCACTACTTCATTCTGCTTTAACAAGGCTGCAGGCTCCGCAGGCCAAAGACTTCAAGTAACTCTTTCCTGAGACTTTCATACAGCATAACCTTTACTAGAAACACATGAAGTGAATGTGGCAATAGCCAATGTAAATGGCAGCTAAATATTTACATCCTAATTCACCAATATTCAACTAAATTACAAATGTGTGGGGTAACAAATCTTTTTCTGTCTGGTCATTCAGCTCCCAAATAATGACACAAAGACTTCTTATTAATTATGAAACCTTGGCCTGTGGCCTGGGTTTGTCTCAACTAGCTCTTATAACTTAAATTAACCCATTTATACTAACCTACTTTCTGCCACGTGGCATTATCTTTCTTCCATCTTGTACCTCCTATTTTCTCTCCATGTCTCCTGGCTTCTCTTATGTACCTAGCTTCCTCCTCTTCTTCCGTACTCTCCCCGGAAATCCTGACTATGCCTCCTGCATAGCTATTGGTCATTCAGCTTTTTATTACAGCAAACACAACAGTACATCTTCACACAGTGTGCTAATACTCAACACAATGTGGTATTTTCATTTATCAAAAGGCATACAGTCATCTTGTAATTTAGAATGAAATGAAATAAACACTGAAATAGTAAAATGACCAACTTCTGTAATCCCAAGCTAAAAAGATCCTAGAGATAGCCAATTACTTTGACATACACATTCCTTCTAGGACTTTACGCAGGAAATGATCAAAACACACTGGAGGGTATTTTAACTGCCTCAACTGGAAACAGACTTTGTGAATAATATAGAAGAACAAATGACAGATATGCCACATGGCCAGAAAAAATACTATTAAAAGATTTTTTAATGGAATGCAAAAGGTTTTAGGAAACATGAATGGCTCCCTAACAGGTCTGAGTGGGTTTTGCCTTTTACCCTTCTCCCCTTATTAAACTGTGAGATTAAATCTTAAAGCTAGTCACCACGGTCTATTTTCTTATTTTGTCACTGACTTATTCCTAAGACAAAATGCCAAGTTCCAACAATCAAACTTCATTATTTGGATACACTGACTAACACATCCAATCAGGACTATCCATTCACCCTAACATAAACCTCCCCCTTTCCTCCCTTAAAACCTACTCCTGTAAAACAAAACAAAACAAAACAAAACAAACAAAACACCTGCTGCTGCTGCTTTCTGTCTGCCTCTGCCAGATCTATAGGCAGCCCCCATCCCAACTTGCCCTTCTAGGGTAATCAACCTTTGTAATGAGAGTTTGGTGCCTTGGTTTATCCCATACTGACTCCAGTGGGTTGCCCTTCCTTACAATACAAACTTGTGTTTATAATATTCTGTAAAATAAATGAATAAATAAAATGAAAACCCATGTATCTATAGCACAGAGAATAAGGAGGTTGATAAAGAAACACACCGAAAAAAAATCAAAGTTAAAGGGTTACTTCTGGCAATTTTTATCTGTTTTCTGAGTTGACTTTCAAATCATTATTACTATTCAATTTTGAGACCAAAAGGAAGAAGTCCCCAAAGAAAGTGAGTACCACTGCCCAAAGTTCAAGCAGCACGGATATGCATCGGCAGGAAGGTTGCACCCCTGCGAACTGTTCTTCAAGTAGGGTTTAACAGATAAGGCTACCAAGAATGAGAGCTTTTACCTCACCATTTTCAAGGATCTGTTTTCTGAAAGAAAAAAAAATGATCTGTTTACTGAACGCCCATTACAACATCATTACATAACGATAAAGCTGCTTATCTTGATCTGGGATTTTAAGTTCTTAATTCTTCCTAAACTGTGTAAAATACAAAATGTAAAACACTATATATGCTAATAAAATTAAAGAGTTTTAAAGACATAATTTATGATTGTTTTACGTATGGTATATGAAAAGGCTGATCTTTGATTAAGTTAGAATACGTTCTACTCATCCCAGGAGACTTTACCTCTGGAATGACATACTTCTGTTTAAATATTTAAGCTATGAATTATAAATGCAATGCTTTCAATGATTACCATTGAACTTTAGGCTTGTTTTAAATTTTCACAATTATAAACTACATGAATATTTTATACATACCTCTGTAAATATCTCTAAGGCATATAAATATTTTACCTCTGAAAGTCCCAATTTATTGACTATCTACAGTAACATACAGTGTTCTAGCTACTGCACAGCGAGTATACTATGAATAGTATAGAAATTATTTTTTATGTTCATAGAATTTATAGTAATCTGATACACAAATAAAAAATGTCTATTCTATTTCTCTACAGAAAGATGGTGCTTTATAAATGGCCTTACAGGAAGGGATATTTTAGGAGAAAGAGGTGAGATTGTGATTGGAGGGGATTCACAAGTGTAGTCCTCAAGGTGCTCACAGGTCTTCTGGAAGGCAGGAGAGGAATCCGATTACTCTGATCCTTGCAGCTTCCCACCTAAGCATTGAGGCAATGTTTTCTCTCAGCACTGAGAAAAGCAGTACAGAAAATTATTACCACTCCTGCTGCTGCAGCAATTGCTATCGTGTGGTTCTTAGGCCTTGGCATCTGGATAGGAGGATTGAGGAAGAAATAGGAAATTCACACTGGACATGCACTAGAACAGATCAGCCACACTGATGGGAATTTGGAAAAGAAGAAAATTGAGAGAAAAGTCAATACAGTTCTGACTCATTAAGTTTCAGAGAGGAACAAGGACTTTGTTGAGAACAGGAATGGAAGCCATTCATACATATTCTGGCATAGAATCTGATTACCTTTTGTCCACATACCGAGACTTTGAAGCTAAGTTCAATGTACTGTTTTGTTTTTTTTTTTAAATAGAGAAAACAAGATAATTCAGTGGGTAAATGTTCCTGCTGCCAAGACTGATGATCTGAGATTGATTTCCAGAACCTACACAGTAGAAGTAGAGAATCATCTCCTCAAGTTGACCTGTGACCTCCACAAGTTTGTCATGGTATGCACACACACACACACACACACACAAACACACACACAGCTGCCTATGCAACACATACACACATATAACAAATATGTAGTAAATGTAATAAAAAAACAAAATTTGCATTTTGATTGGAGACTAAACTGGAAATAAAAATTGAGAACCACCACCTCAGGAAGTATTCCCCACAGCCATGACAGGTTATTCCTGGAGATGCAGCAGCACTGGTTAAATTCATTCATCTGGCAATGGCTTTATAGGCATGAAAAAATGCAAGAGTAGAGGAATATGAAGCCACACCAAAGTTCCTGAAAACTGCTGAAGCCAGAAAGAGAGTGGAAGTATTAGAGTCCCCTCAAGAATGTCCTGAGACATCAATTCATTTGCATGTGAAGGTAAGCCTATGTTGAAATGGATACTGTGGGATGTCAGAGATGCTACACAATAAGAAATGTGCTGAGCATCCCAGTCTGACTTGTTCATTGACTAGTTCTTTTAAGGCCGCTATTTTAGGTTCTATTATGGATCACTGTTCCACCCAGATGACAGTATCAGAGAGCCAAGAAAGGGAAATAGGTCATGGAACCACTACTCTGAGGGCTCATGGCAGGCATGGGCCTTTAGAATTTGGGGTGTGCTGCTGGGTAGTCAGTGGGGGAGGAGTACCCCGAGAGGCCCACTTTGTCATGTATCATATCTTCAAAGAATGCCCTATCATCTGTGATCAAAACTACATGTCTTCTAAAATATCCTTGCCCCAAAGATTACAGGGGACATTGACCACGATAGGAGGGAAGGAACCATGGTTACCATCAAGGTCCTTCCAGTACACAGGTAAGACAGTAGTGCAATAGTCTAACTGGCTGCCCAGTAGAACCTTCCACAAGCAGACCAACACCACCATATTTGTCATCCACAAGAGGTCCGGTTGTTACTCCAGGACCTGTACGTTGTTGATGAAGAATGGAAAGAATGGGCACTGTATAGACTGGCCTGCCCCCTCCCAGTGCTATCCCCCTCCTCACCATATCTTTATCTTAGATAACAAGGACTTTTTCGTTTTCGATTACATTTGCAACATCAGATAAATGATGCTTTACCTTCACAGTCTGGGAGCTTAACATGCAGCAACTTGCCCAAAGATACCAATGGACAATCTTACCCCAAAGAATGAGGAACAGTCCTACTATTTGTCACTCTATGTTTCCCATCATTTCACAATGTTCCTAATGATGTCCATTACATGGACTACATCCTGCTGCTCAATATCTAAAAGGGTATCTTTGCCACTCCTTGAAGATTTGGTCATACTCAACCTCTGGGTGGCCCCTGAAAAGCTCCAGTCTTTTCCTCCTTATGCTTTTTTAGGATTTGCCATAGCTTGAAAATTACACCCCTTGTCTTTCAGCCTGACATTTGAGGACCAATACACCTTGGCAGATCTCCAACAACTCTGTGGCTCTATTGACTTAAGTTGCTTTTGCTCATTTTGGAGTGAGAGGTGAATTCCTTGTTTCCTCTACTTGATCTGCCCCTTGGCAAGGATAAGGCTCACATTTGTAGGGTAACCTCCCTTCTAACTGTAACGTCTTTAGTTAGACACAAGCCTCATAGGCCTCTCCTAGCAATCATACTTTGTACTACCACAGGTACTTTGGGAGAATTTGGCAATCAGGCTTTTTAATATGGGTACATCAAGTGTTCTTGTATCTACAAAAAAAATCATGTCAAAATTTGAAATGGTCTTTTGCCTCGCCCTTAAGGTACAAATGCTGGCCTAAAAGGCTACTTTTTTTGAGGCAAGTAGTTATGGAGCCTTTCCTGCAACTCACTCTGTAGACCCTGCTGGCCTCAAACTCACAGAGATCCTCCTGTCTCTGCCTCCAGAGTGCTGGGATTAAAGGTGTGTGCCACCACTGCCTGGCCCCTTTGAGTGCTGGTAGTCAATGAGGCAAGCCAATATAAGACTGGGTGCCCCTGAGGCAGAGTCAATAAGGCCAGGGCAATAGGTCCCTGACTCCAACTGAGTACACTTCATAAAAATAATTAAAAGGAGGGAATATGTAG
The DNA here is from genome assembly GCF_014885135.2 of Alexandromys fortis. NCBI lineage: Eukaryota > Metazoa > Chordata > Mammalia > Rodentia > Cricetidae > Alexandromys > Alexandromys fortis. The sequence continues at coordinate 570,457 of NW_026068116.1, read as the reverse complement.
GAGGAGACTAACAACCAGATCAGAGCCAGTCAAACATGCACATTATTAATTTCTTTAAGAGTCAACCAGAATTCTGGTTGATTGATGTCATGATGACCTGGGTCAGAGAGAGAGACAGAGAGACAGGCAGAGAGACAGACAGACAGACAGAGAGAGAGAGAGAGAGAGAGAGAGAGAGAGAGAGAGAGAGAGAATAATGCATTCCAGATTGGCACCACCCCTGGGTCCTGGAAGGGAGTATAAGAGGCCTGTCCATACCCTCAATAAAAGTAGTCGACATTGGCTTTTACCTGGCTCCCAAAGTCTGTGTTGTTGATTCTGCACCTTCTATACCCCTACCCCAAGATGCTACGCATCCCTTGTAACAACTGGGGACATTTTATATCAGCATTTCTAAGCATGAAGCTGTGGTGTTTATGTTGTTGCTATTTTAGGTTTTTCTCCATGCTGTAATCCTCTTGAACACTGTAAAGATTTGTCATTCAAATTGGTTTAATAAAATACAGACTGGTCAGTGGCCAGGTATAAATATAGGTGGGTCAACCAAACCAAAGATGATGGGAAGGAGAAGGGTGGCATTGGGAGATGCTGGTCAGATGCAGAGAGAGCAAGATCAGCATGCCATATTGAGTAAAGATACTGCCATGTGTCAGAGCATAAATAAGGAATATAGGTTAACTTGAAATATAAGAGTTTGTTAATTATAAGCCTGAGCTACTACTTGTCAGCAGTTAAATAAATAAATAAATAATGAAACAAATAAAATCTACTGAGGAAATCTGCATGAATGGATTGTAGCTGGGCCAAGAGAGGATCTAAGTATGCTACCAGAGGTAGAGATTTAGAGATTTGGGTACCCATGATCTTTGGAGCCCAAATGATTCCATAATGAGCACCACTTACCAGACACAGAGCTTTAGTTTGTAATATTTTTGTTGCTATCGTTTTAATCTTGCATTGGTAAAATATGTCTTTGTTATGACCCTACTCCTCAGTTTGGGAATGGGATCTTTTCTTCTGTGCCAGTTACTGTTAAACATATGTGTTACAATTGTTTATGCTGTGGAATATTTATCTTAATGATACAAAGATGTTTTGTGTTCTTTTCTGTTGCATTTGTTTAACTCTGTGAAGCTGTGATACTTTGCCTGTCTAAAATACCTGATGGTCTAATAAAGAGCTGAATGGCCAATACTAAGGCGGGGGAAAGGATAGGTGTGGCTGGCAGACAGAGAGAATAAATAGGAGAATTCTGAGAGAAGGAGTTGGACAAACAAGAGAGAAGAAGGGACAAGAACAAGGAGAGGAGGACACTAGGGGCAAGTTACCCAGTCACACTGCCAATCATGAAGTAAGAGTAAAAGTGAGATTAAAGAAGAATGAAAAGGAAAAGGTCCAGAGGCAAAAGGTAGCTGGGATAATTTAAGAAAAGTTGGCAAGAAATAAGCCAAACTAAGAATGGACATTTATAAATAATAAGAAGACTCTGGATGGATTTATTTCCGAGATAGGTTGTGGTCCCCCAAAAGACTAAAGAGCCAAAGAGTTGGAAAAATAACATTTTGGCTTATGAATCTGGAACCAAATTTTCAAAAGAGCCAAAAGAATAAAACAAACAACATTTTGGCACCTAGCATGTGACTGCATTTTCATGTAAGGTCTAAGAAATCTGGGGAAAAAAGAAATAAAGACAGAAATACAGACAGTAAGGAAGAAGGAAAGAAGGGAGTGAGGGAGGAAAGAAGGAATGAAAAGGACACGGCTCCCTTAAGAGATGCTGCTGTTCAACTGGCAGTGCTAAAGAGAAACTATAAATGGCAATGCAGATGCTGACTTCCTGCAGCAGGAAATGTTGAATGAAGTTCTCAGTTACAAATGTCCCTGTGAACTTTAGGCTTGGCTTTCTCAACCCAAGAAGTGGCCCAAGTCAGTCACCAAAGCTCCTCAGAGGTGCTAGCCTCACTGCTTAGCATCTTTTTGCTCATTTAGATGAAAAAAAAATCTAAAAAAATGCAGTAAAAGAGATCCAGATGGATAAACCTGGTAACAGGTTCCAGTGTATTTTACAATAACCTTCCTCAAGATCCAGTAATATCACTTTTGGGTATATATCCAAAGGATGCTCAATCGTGCCACAAGGACATGTGCTCAACTATATTCATAGCAGCTTTATTTTTCACAGCCAGAATCTACAAACAACCTAAATGCCCCTCGACCATAGAATGGACAAGGCAAATGTGGTATATTTACACGATGGAGTACTACAGTGCAGAAAAAAATGACACCTTGAATATGCAGGAAAATGGATGGAGCTAGAAAACATTATTTTGAATGAGGTAACCCAGACACAGAAAAATAATTATCACATGTACTCACACATAGGTGGTTTTTAAACATAAAGCAATGAAAACCAGCCTACAAATCACAATCCCAGATAACTTAGACAACAATGCGGACATTAAGAGAGACTTACATAGATCTAATCTACATAGGAAGTAGAAAAAGACAAGATCTCCTGAGTAAATTTGGAGCATGGGGACCTTGAGGGAAGTTTGGAGGGGGTAGGGAAAAGGCAGGGAGGGGAGCAGATAAAAATGTAGAGCTCGATAAAATTAATAAAAAAGAAAAATTATAATCACAAAAGACAATCCTATTACCATTAATTAGGAGACTTAATATTGGTAAAATGCCCATATCATCCACATTAACCTACATATTCAGTACTATATTAAAACCATCATGTATTTTTTGAATAAAGAGAAATAATCAACTCTAAGTATGAAACCACCAAAAAACACACATAGCCAAATCAGTTTTGTGCAGGAACCACACTTCTTGTTTTCCATAAGATTATCAAACACAGTATACCACCAAGGCTCAAGGCACATCACAGAAGAGGGTTGAAAGCTCGTAAGAGCTTAAAGATAGGAAAAAAGCTATGAAATGCTATTCTAGACATAAAATGGCAGTTGCACACATAAACTCAAAGTAGGTGATGTTACCTTCACAAATCTATTTGAAATACAACCAATTAAAATGAATCAAAGACCTCAATATAAATCTGACCTCACTGAAGCTAATAGAAGAGAAAGTGGAAAGTAGCCTTCAATGAATGGGCACAGGAGACCACTTCCTAAATATAGCACCAGAAACACAGACACCTAGAACAACAATAAATAAATGGGACCTCCTGAAACTGAGAAGCTTCTGTAAAGCAAAGGACAGTCAATAAGACAGAAAGGCAGCCTACTGAATAGGAAAAGATCTTCACCAACCCCACATCAGAGAGAACTGACCTCCCAAATATATAAAGAATTCAAGAAATTATACATCAAAATTCTAAATAATCCAATTACAAAATGTGTACACATCTAAACAGAGAATTCTCAACAGAATCTCAAATGGCTGAAAGACACTTAAGGAAATGTTCAACATCCTTAGCCATCAGGCAAATGCAAATCAAAACGACTCTGAAATATTATCTGATACCAGTGAGAAAAGATAAGATTAAAAAAAACACCAATGATATGTCATCCTGGAGAGGATGTAGAGTAAGGGGAACACTCTTCCATTGCTGGTGGGAATGCAAGCTTGTATAATCCCTTTGGAAATCAGTATGGCAGTTTCTCAAAAATTTAGAATCTACCTACTTCAGGACCCAGCAATACCACTCTTAGGCATATACTCAAAGGACACTCAATCATACTACAAAGACATTTGCTCAACTATGTTCATAGCAGTATTATTTGGAATAGCCAGAACCTGGAAACAACCTAGATGCCCCTCAACCAAAGAATGGATAAAGAAATGTGTACATTTGTACAATGGAGTACTACTCAGCAGTAAAAAGGAAAAAATCTTGAAAATTGCATGCAAATGAATGGAACTAGAAAAACCTATCCTGAGTGAGTTAACCCAGACCCAGAAAGAGGAGCATGATATGTACCCATTCATTAGTAGATATTAGCTGTAAAGCAAAGGATAAAGAGCCTATAGTCCACAACCCCATAGAAGCCAAGTAACAATGAGAACTCTAAGAGAAGCATATATAGATCCCCCCCCCCCCGGGAAGGGGAAATAGACAAGATCTTCTGAGAAAATTGGGAGGTTGGGGAAGGGTGGAATGAGAGGAGAAGGAGAGAAGGGTAGGGGAGAAGAACGTGAGGGAATGGGATAGTCAAGAAGGGGAAAGGACAGAGATAGAGAACAAGGAAAGAGACATCTTGATTGAGGGAGACATTATGGGGCTAGCAGGAATCCTGGCACTAGAGAAATTCCCAGGAATCCACAAGGATGGCCTCAGCTAAGACCCCAAGCAATAGTGGAGATGGTGCCTGAACTAGCCTTGCCCTATAGTCAGATTGATGACTATCTTAAATGTCGCCATAGAACATTCATCCAGCAACTGATGGAAGCAGAGGCAGAGATCCACAGTGGAGCAACTGACCGCCCAAAGTCCAGTTGAAGAGTGGGAGGAATGACAATAGGAGCAAAAAGGTTAAGACCATGATGGGGACACCCACTGTAACAGTTTACCTGAGCTAATGAGAGCTCACTAACTCCAGCCAGTCAGAGAAGAAATCAGCATAGGACCAAACTATTTCCCTCGGAATGTGTGTGACAGTTGTATGGCTGGGGCAGACTGAAAGCAGTCTATTTTCAAGAAGCAAAAGTAGAGGGTGAAAAGTATTGGTTGCCATGAGTCTCAGATAAGCCTTGGACTTCAGACTTTGTATTGTGTTTGAATTACTAAAGACAACGAGTACTTGAAGACTGATGAGTGTGTTTTATATTAAGAGATGCCATGAGTGAATGGAAACAAGAGATAACGTTATGTCTTAAAACTGATATATTTGGGGGATCAAGTTGTGATGATTCAGATTGTCATCTTGACAGTATTTAAAATCACCATGGAAACAAACAAATCATTGGAATGCCTATGAGAGAAGATCTAGATCAGGTTAATTATAGTGGAAAACCCCCTCCTAAATGTGGGTGCACTATTACATTGCCGGGTAACTCAAAGGAGAAGGCCTGAAGTGGACAAGCATCACCACTCTGCTTTATGGCTGTGCAGGCGGTGTTCCACTGCCTGCTCCCTGTGACCATGATGGACTGTGTCCCCTGGAAAATTAGTACAATAAACCCTCCCTGTCTTATGGTATTTTGCTATAGCAATGAGACCAGTAACTACCACAATGATCTCTGTGTACAACAGGAAGCTATCTAAGGCATTTTGAATAGTTTTCTTTTTTATGTGGATAATATATGTAACCAACAAACGAACACAGAATACCAGAAAGTTTCATATAGTTTTGACTATATAGACATTTCAAAATTCACATATATTAGGAATTCATTCCTTGCTTCAAATTATATTAGGTATGGATAATATATATATATATATATAAAGTTTATTGTCTAAGAAGAAATAAATCACTAAGAATAATTATACTAAACAGATCTTGAAAAAGATCTAAAACTTCACTTTCAGATATGTAGTCAATAAAAGACTCCCCTATTCTGAATTAGTGCCTCCCATCCACCTGCCCTCACAAGCCTTTCTTCTTCCACGTTTCATCACTTTGCCAGTATCTGAGGACAGTTTTCACATCTCTATCAGTAATGGTTCATACAGTGAAATGTTCCACGTCCCTTCATTCATTCTTATGGAAGGAATTATCAAGGACACTAATTTAGCACCACACACATCTCCAGCTTCCATCTGACACACACGAAACAGAGGGTGTTTATTAGCTCCCTGGTTTGGAAACCATTGCAGCAAGTGCACTCGAGGTCTTAATAGCTTCACTGACAACCTCACAAAATCTGCTAATAAAAACACAAGCATAGAGTACACAGGGCTTGAAAGAACACTCAGCATGGTTGGTACAATATTTCTGAAAATATAAACTATCCAAAAATTAAAAGATATTAAGTAAAATTAACTGATATAACTACTATTATTAAACATAGTTTGAAATAACGTTTCTTCAGAAGGTATTTTTCTAAGTTATTTGTGATACAAGTTATATTATATTTCATTGGCTCCAGTCTGTGCCCTGATTACAACAATTTTACTGAAACCACTAAGGATGTGATACTACAAATATTTTAAGAAATAATTTTGGTAAAACATTTAACATTTAATAGTTATATAGAAGTATAACAGTTGTTTCTTTTCTGAAAGTTAGAAATAATGATGGCTCAAATAAAACAGGTTATTTGTTTATGAAATTTAAACTCTCATGATATATATATACAAATTAAGTAAGTTTAAAATTTTAATTATTTCGAAGCATAAATATACCTAAAGCAATTTTGAATAGATAGTCTAAATCCATAAGAGTAACATTTTTTTAAAAATTAAATTTATTTCTTATTTCCTTTTTTGATCATAATGTTGAAGTAAACAGTCATTCAAAAATTAATATTTCAATAAGTTACTTAATAATGAACATGGTAGGATTAAAAAAAAAACTCTGAAAGAATTACCTTAGGTAAGTGTTTGTACATAAGACACATATGATATCACGAGCAATCTGTAAACAGAATCAATCAATGAGACTTTATGACGTACTATAATATATGAAAACATGAACTCATTAGTATAAACCTCCCGTACCACCAAGGTTCTTTTCCTTTGCTTTCTTCATTTGTTTTCTTTCGTCTTTTTGGATATAAACGTATCCCTCGCCTAGGTCACCCTGGAACTAATGATCCTTGTGACTCAGCCTCCACATCCTGAGATTACAGGCATCACCATGAAAATCACCTTCTTAATGTTAAAGCCTCTGTAATAGATGGCTCCCAGCTTTAAATCATTAACTTATGATAGCTTCTTGGTGTATTCAGTGAAAGTGGTAGAATAAATCTTACATCTATTTCAGCTCTAAAGCACGTAGCTTGGGTAAGTACTGAAACTATTTTAGCTGGGCAGCGGGGTGGGGGGAGTCAGATTACCTAAAACCTATTCCAGGCACCATAGCTGCCACAGCCCTCTCTTCCTCTGGTTCTTCCTCTTCCCTGCTCATTTATATTCCTGTTTTACTCCAACTCTAGGTAATTATTAAATAAGTTATTGATCCATCTGCTTTCTTAACTACTCTCAATTCAAGGTAGCTGCTATTGGAGGATTATTAGTTCTCACCAGAAAGTACCAGATGATGAAGAGGGAAGGAGGAAATGTGTAAACAAAGCTGGGCCACAAAGGATTTACCGTGTAAACAAAAGAATCCATGGATACATAAAAGTTCGTACTTCATAAAATAGCTTATAACCCAAATGAATATGTAAATATAGTTAGCTGAATAGATACTTAATCTTTAGAAGAAATAAAATTTAAGTGTAAAAATTTGAATTTCATTTATTAATTTAAGAGCATGTTTCATAGAAAAATATTTCAAATTCAAGGAAAACTTAAATGTAATATTAATTTAATATGTATCAAATAATATATATAATTCTAGTCACATATTCAGACAATATGAGGGTATCAATACAAATATCAGTTTGTAGGAATTTAATATTTATGCTCTCTCAGTAGAATCAAATTACATACATCATCCTTCTATGAGGTTCTTTTATACAAGTGAAAATCTAACTGAATATCAGCTATATCCATAAAGTGAAAAATAAGCCATACAGGCAAGGTAAGAATGAAGAGTTGACAAGGAAACAGAAAGGAGTGGAGCTTTAGTGGCTACAGGTGTGTGCCTCTGTGTGTGCGTCTCTTTGTGTGTGTGTACATATGTGTTTATGTACACACCAGTTTAGGCTTTGCAGTATTTGAATACTAATAAAATATTTGAGAGTATCTGTGTTTGATTAAAAAAAAATAGCATAGCTATCCTCTGCTGCACTTCAATCAACAGTTACTTCACACTTTAGTCTCTAAGTTTATGTTGAGCCTGGCAAGAATGCCATGGTCTACTTTGATGGAGTACAGAAACACACACTGTAAAATATCTCCACTTTGAGCATGGTAGACCGGGGCACAGGAGAACAGTAGCCTTCTTGTCATCCAGCCCATTCATCTTCCCCTCCCTTCTGACTGCCCCAGTGGAAAGGAGCTAAGTCAGGTATAGACTTGGAGGGCAGTGGCTTCTTTATTCAAATGATTACTCATATTCTATGCTGAAAGACAGGGAGAAGAAATAGGGCACAGGGACATGAAAAAGACATGCAATTTTTAACATTAAGTATATAAAACTCTTTCAATTAGACCACAACTGGAATTGTGGGTAAGGAATCATGTTATAGCTTCTGCTAAACAGGGAAAAACAAACCTAGGTTGACTTAAGACACTACTAACAATATAAATAAAGATGGCTCCTGTATGCTAAAAGTGTGGTGGTGCACGCCTTTAATCCCAGCACTGGGGAGGCAGAGGCAGGCGGGTCTCTGTGAGTTCTAGGTCAGCCTGGCCTATAAAGTGAGTTCCAGGACAGGACTGTTTCATAAAAGAAAGGAAGGAAGGAAGGAAGGAAGGAAGGAAGGAAGGAAGGAAGGAAGGAAGGAAGGAAGGAAAGAAGGAAGGAAGGAATTGATTCTCCAATATACTAAAAGTAACCATGAGGATTTCTGTCATTAAAGTCTTAAACCATGAAAATATGCTAGTGAAAATTTAAAGATAGTTTCTTTTAACACGGCAAGGTCTTTTGATGTAAAAATAGCGCATGTGTAAGGAAAGATTGTTTTGGTGCTTCTGTAGCTTTCTCCTACGCACTGCACATCTACTCAGAGTAGATGAAGACTTTGAATGTGCTCACACTACTTCTCACTCATGCCACACAACTACGACTTTATTCTTTAGCTACTTGTGCGGTGTTTCACACTGCGTGCTTGGTCAGGGAGTGGCCACGTTTGGCTTATCCATCATGCTTTCAAGTAAATGCAGTTCTTTACATATAGTCAGTGTTTGGTAAAATTACCTTTGAAATAATAAAGCATCTTTAATAGTGTGATTTTTAAAGTTTAATACCAAAACCACCTGAATAAAATTATTTAGACAGAAAAAAGAATTAAACCTAAAAGTAAGAAGGGATTTGAGCAATTAGCATTAATTTATTATAGTTCTTTTCTTGAAACCACACAAAGTGTTAAATCTTTACATACCTTTTTAAAGATAAAGTACGTAATCACTATAACAAGTGGAAGCAATAATGTCTTTGTGTATCTCAGTGGAGTCTAAAATACAGCAAAAGATTAAAAATGGTTAATTATGAAATTTTACTTTGAAGCAGTAAATATGTCAAACTGAGTGTCATAATGTTATTTACTAAAGTTTAAATTTTCTTGTCTTTAACAAAATATATGCTTATTAATTTCCAAAAAATAAAACAATTAAAATCGTTATAAAAACCATTCAATGAAGACAGCAGCCTAGAAGCTGTTCTATGACATAGTTAAGTGGAAAGCTTTAAGAGTAATAGGCTCTACTCCATGGGCTGAGAGGGCCTTCAGAAATTTACAAAAGTGGTGAAAGACCAGTTGAGATGTACCTAGAACACTATCATTGTATGTGGTATGAATGGTCTGCATAGGTTCATTTGAATGCTCAGTCATCAGGGAGTGGCACTATTTCAAAGGATTAAGAGGTGTTTTTAATAGAAACTGTGTCTCTGGGGTGGGGTGGGGTGGGGGACTTGGAGGGTCCAAAAGCCCAAGCCTGGTCCCAGTGTTTTTCTTGCTTCTGCTGCCTGCAGATTCAGACAGAGAACTCTCATCTCTCTCTCCAGCATCAAGTGTGTCTGTATGCTGCCAAACTTCCTGCCACGCTTCCCACTATGATGATAATGGATTAAACCTCAAAAGCTGTAAGCCAGACCCAATTAAATGCTTTCTTATGTAAGAGTTGCCGTTGTTGTGATGTCTTCTTATAGCATAGAATACTGACTAAGACAATGTACCAAAAATTAACTTCAACTTTGTCGTTACCTGGTAGGGAGAGGGCAAGAAAAAAAAAGGCTCATCCAAAAGGAAGGCCAGCTGGCCCTGGCTTTAAGAAAATGACTGGCAGTCCTACCCTTCAGAAAAGCCCCCAGCCCTCACATGATTCAAATATTAGACTTGAAGCTTTGAAATTGCTTGAGGGAAATATAGATAAAATTTTGAATGTCTCAGCATAGCAAGGACTTTCTGCAAAGGATGCCAATAGCAAAGGAAATAATGCCAAGAATTAACAAACAGGCTATGCAAAAATTTTTAAATTTCTTCATGAGAAAGGTAACAATTGCCAAAGCAGGCAAGAGTTTAATATCAAATTATATGAAGGACTTAAAAATAAACACTAAAATATCTAACTAATAACTTGAACTGAATAGGTAGTTTTCCAAAAGAAGTGGAAAAGACAATGGGTTTTGAAAAGGGGTCCATAGTCATATTCTTAGCCATCTTGCTCCGTCAGAATAGCTCTCATCAAGAAAACAATGTTGGCAAAGGTGCAGACAAAGGGGAACCTACTGGCGGGATGGAAATCAGAGCAGCCACAATAGAAACTAACAGATGTCCCTCAAATATCTAGAAGCAGAACTATCAAAAGATCAGTACATCACATCTGTGGCATAGCCACAGAACTCTGAGCCAGCTATCACAGAGATACGAGCACATCCATGTCTAGTGTTTCACTATTCACAAGAAAGGGAACATGATTAGGTTTTTATCAACAGATGAGTGGATAAAAATGTTATGATGATACAAAGTGGAACTTTATTCAGTAGTAGAGAATATTGAAATCATGACTTTGTAAGAAAATGGATGAAGTTGGAATTCATTTCACTTATGAAATATTGGTATCTGTGTTTGTCTGCTGTGTTAGTCATGATAGAAGAAAGGGGACTATGGTAGGGGACGAATGTATTTTGTTGGAGGAGGGTAGAATTAATGAACATGTGTGTCATGAAAGTAGAGAAGGTTAGCATTTTCCAGATGAAGGAGCCAGTAACAGTGAGCCAGGGAATATGGAGTAGAGCCGTGGGCTAGGGGATAAATAAGAAAAAAATGTTAGGAGCTACACATATAAAAATAATTTTAAAATCTATAATTAAACCCATTATTTTTTATCTTAATTTGGAGATTAACTAAACAATTAATAGGCAAAAATTATCCATAACATCTATGAACCTAGATTTGATTATGCCTACATATATTTTTCTTTCTTTTAGGTGGTATTTTTCTACATATGAATAATGCTAGATTTTATGTGTATTAATAAGTACAGGTCCTACAGTCTCACTTTCTATACTGAAAAGTTCTATTATTTTCATGATTGTTTCTTGAGCTAAGAAAAAATTACACCAGAGTAACCACAGAAAGTAGAGAGAGTGCAGAGTGTTACCAGGCAGACAGTTCTGTACACCAATTCTCATATGAACTCACTTGACACGTTACTAATTATGCTTATATGTCATATGTGCAAGAAACTCCCACTCTGAAGTCCTACTGTGACCTGTCCAATAGATAGCTGTCAACAACAGTTTCTGAGTTAATGGGTAAGAAATAATAAGATTTCATTACTTTGTTAACTTAGAATTCATAGGTATTAGGCAAGAACAGATTCCGAGACAACATTTTTATAGTCTAAGAAGAAAACTAAGCCTCACTCTGAGGCTGTGCATTGAAGAAGTGCACTGCATTGGGGGTTCAATGACCCAATAGAGACAATGTGCCTAGTTTTCTTCCACTGCACATGCAGAATTATGTTACATGGTTACATCCTCTTAGTCTATGATCTTACAGCAAAGCAATGTTTTAACACCTTTGAGTCTGAGCCTTTTCAAAGGTGAATGGCATGCCATTCTATAACTTAAACTGTATTTCTTCACTAAGAGTCACTAGCAGTTTGTCTATCTAGGCAATAATCTGTTACAAGTTTTATTAAAGTGATTTTTATTGAACTCTACATTTTTCTCTCCTCCCCTCCCTACCTCTCCCCCCCTTCAATCCTTTCCCAAGGTCCCCATGCTCCCAATTTTCTCAGGTGATCTTTACTTTTTCTACTTCCCATATAGATTATGTATGTCTCGCATTGTTGTCTAAGTTCTCTGGGATTGTGATTTGTGGCTGGTTTTATTTGCTTTATGTTTAAACACTTTTTTTAATATTTAGGGTAATAATGCAGTACGAGTAACTTTCTTAAAGAAAAAAGTTTTTAATATAATTTTTCTACCTGGTTTCTCAGTGGCACTAGTCAAAGGAATTTTTTTTGACTAGCTATGATTACTTTGATCAGACATTTAACCTAAATTAACTGCTTTAGCCATTATCTAGAGTTCTTTTAGAAACAGACTATTAGGCATTGGTTTTATAGGTAAAATTGTTGAAAAATGCCACATGGCTTACCAACAATACAGGAAATAGAATAAGTCAGGTGTTTCCAAATTGGTATTTCAAACCAAATAAAAAAAACCAGCAAAGAACACAATCATTATATGTGCAGAGAATAAAAGGAGAAAAACATTCATACCGCTTGTTCCATGAAGTCAAATTCAGGAGCACAGGTGTATATTAAGGTATCAAAATCTGTGTATCTTAAGATTCTGGCTGTTATAAGGTCACTCAAGCGAATCTGGAAAAAAATAAAGCAAAATGAACAAAAATTACATGGATAAATGATATTGTCCAAGTGTAATAGAGTAGATGAATCCAAGATGCAGAGGTGTGCCTCCACATCAAAAATCAAATATATAGAAATGAATATATTCAGCAGTGGCTTATAAGACTACTGAAAATAAATAGGAATATCAAGTGTGCTGGTTATTTTTTTGGCAATTTGACAAAAACTAGAGTCTTTTGGTGCCACTTCCACAGCAGTGACTGCCGTGTAGTGACAAAATGCCTCTGCTCTGGCTTTTGCCTGCTGAAGGATTGGGGTTAGAGCTTCCTGGAGCGAAGCCCCAGGTGGTCCCCCTGGCAATCAGCGGTCGAGATAGGACCTGATGCCATAGGCA
>NW_026068116.1:546794-554976 GCF_014885135.2 Alexandromys fortis | reverse complement strand
TTTCTTAGAATCTCCATCAGATTACCAGCACCCCCAATCAACAGGAAGTACAGAAAACTACTCATAAATTCTCAAAATATTATATATAAATTTTTGTTTGTTTACATTAAAAATGGGTTGGTTATAAATGGTTAGTGGTCATAGTCAATCTCTTTCTGAAGAAAAATGGGGCATATAATATAGAAATGATGAAAAATGTAGATTATTGAAAGACAACTGCTAATCTTAAAATACATTGGTATGGATTTTGGTTTATTGACACAAATTTAAGGCCAATTTTATTATATTGTATATATATTTCTACTCTTGCTTAAGGTATTATATGTATACCACTCATTTAAAAATTGTAATGTATAGTTAAGAAATACAAATTAATACTCATCTTTAATAGTCAAACTTATAGTCATGTTAGATAGATTTTCTAGATATAAGAAGTATATTTCAGAAGGATAAGTAGTCTTCAAACACTTCAAAGACCTACATAATATGGCATTTTAAATGTTTTAAAAACTTCAACTTCTCTTGACAGTGAGAAATGTCTGCTCCTGGAAGCACCAATTACTTCACAAGGATGATGGGCATTAAAGAAGCCCCTATGGAGTTTTCTTTCAAAGTGGCAATGCCACCCATTTGGTCAAGAAACTGCTCTTGCCTAGACTGCTTGACAATATACTGTATAAACTGGACATACAGGGCCCACAGAAAATGACAGCTGAACTTGCCAAACAAGGTGAGACAGTCCTTCAGAGTTCCTGATTCACGAAATAGTCTTCCAGACATTCTGTAGGACACAGAAGGAAGTGACTGATGAATTTTCCCAAAATAGGCAGGACAATCCTACAAATTTCCTGCTTCCCTGGGAAATCTGCCAGACACTCTAGGCCTGTAGGTTGAAGATGGATGCCACAGAAGAACTTTGGGTGACTGACCAGACAGTCAGCTGTTTCTGTCATTTCTTGCATTTTTTGGAAGTCACTTGATTGTACTTCCTGTTTATTCAGGTAATATTATGTCTTTCTGGGGCCTTTGATGGAGTTGAAGACTATATAGTTATAATTTTCCTCAGCTATGATAAAAGATACGATATTAGATATGAAACTTCAGACTCAGAAAGATAGATGGATGATAGAGTATTTTATTTAATTTTGCCAAATGCAAATGGACTATTATAACTATAATTATTGTTTAATACCTATTTTGTTACACATAATTTTATAATGATAAAGTTAAAACTTTCCTTTTTAATTAGACAGAAAAGAGGAAATGATGTGGGATGTCCGTATGCTGTGATTATGTGTTGCTTTTACTGGTTGATGAATAAAGTTGCTTTGGCCTATGGTAGGGCAGAATATAGCTAGGCAGGAAAGCCAAACTGAATACAGAGAGAAAGAAGGCATAGTTGGGAAAAAAAAACCTCGGCAGCTACTGGGGAAGCAAGATGTGAGATAGCAAGCCATGAGCCTCATGGCAAAATGTAGACTAATAACAATGAGTTAATTTTGTTGTATGAGCTAGTTAAAAATAAGTCTGAGTCATTGGCAAATTATAGTTAATATTAAGTCAGTGATTATTTTATAAGCAGCTGCAGGACTGGGTGGGACACAGAAAATCCATGGCTACAATATACAAACCTTGTGAAAGGCCAAGTCAGACCAAATCCCAGCATGGACAAGGGAGTTGATACACAATACCATCCCTAGCCAAGGAGTGACTAGAAACTGTTAGCTGCTGGTAGAGAGAGATAGTTTTCCTTCCTTCCTTCCATCCTTCCTTCCTTAATTTTTTTCTCTTTTTTTTGGGGGGGGGGAGATAGTGGTTGTGGAGGTATTGAGATAGGGTTTCTCTGTATAGCTCTGGCTGTCCTGGAATTTTATAGACCAAGCTGACCTTGAACTCACAGAGATCCTTTTGCCTCTGTCTCTTGCAAGCTAGGATAAGGGAATGCACCACCACAGCCAGCTACAACAGTTTTCTTTAAGTCTGTAGCACTTAAGAGATCTGATCAAGCTCTAGAGAGAGGGGTGTAAAAATAAAGGACACAAAACTGTGTGGGTAGCGATGCAGAGCTGAGGTAGGAGGTGAGACTGGAAATTCTCAAAGAACTAATACCAAAATACAGACATAATGAGAAGTAGAAAAAAGTCAGGAAAAAATTGGCAGGGATGGTAAGCCTGAAGCCAGTGTTTCTCTGGAATAAACTAGTTTAAGACATTTATAATCATGCAATTTGTGGGGGGAAACACTTCCAGTTCACTCTCTTCACGAGACACTATAAATCTTAAACATTTCTAGGTATTACAGTTTTCACAAAGCCTCATGTAGTGACTGTGTTTGTTACTTAATAATTTCAGACAGCCATGTATCCATTAAACATGAAAACTCTTCTCATAGGAATCATACAGTTCTGACTCAGTGTCTTGACACCATCAACTAAACGCAGTCCAGAACCCTTGCTTTCTAACACTGAAGAGACAATCACTTTACTACTTTGAGATGTTTGACATGGAAAAACTTTAATTCAAATTCTCTGAGAGGCACAGAAACAATTTTAACAACTCTGACGATGATCAGTGTTTACACTAATTCAAAGAGTTTTCTTATTGACCAATACTGAAGCTTTTCTTAAAGTTACCATTTTTAGTTTAAAGTAGTCCTGAAAACTAGTAATAATTGAATTAAAATACTAAAATTTCACACCTAGAGAAAGTCATTTGGGACTACTATCAGACCTTTAATTGTGAAATTTTAATCTAATAATTTATCATAAAATTATTGGGCTATTTTTTCACTTTATCTTGTAATGATGTGTGTTTCTTCATAGATTTACAGAAGTTGAATGAGAATATAGAAAAAGATAAGGAATAAAATTAACAATCAATCAAATGGATAAGTAATATGGAAAGCTTAAAGTTAATTAAATATATACTTTATTAAATAAAAAGTTAAGCATAATAAGGAAAAATGATGATACACATCCCCAGAAAACAGAAACAACAAATAAACTACGAATCCATGTTTTCTATATCAGTAAGTACAAAATGGGATCTGTGTGCAGAAATTCTCATGTGTGTGTAAACCATCTCACCAGCCGTCCCTACCACCCAGCCTGTCACAGGAGCAGCACTACAGCTAGTTGCCAAAGGTAAGGTGGTTCTGTACTGCATGGGCCCCTACTGGACATTTTCATATAGAGAAAATTTCATTATACAGTTTTTCCTGTTATCTTCATGTGTGCTTATTTCTTAATAGAAAGTACTAAATATCAAATGTGTATCCATGTTTTATTTTACTTTACTTAAACTAGTTAGCATGCTGGGAGTTAGGACTTGAAAAGAGACTTTCATTAAAATATTTGTTTTAAGACAAATAAATACCAAATTAAAAATAAGGAATTTCTCTATATTTTTCTAGAAGATAAAGAGACAAAGAGCTATTAACATGTTTTACATGATAAAAATAGTCTTAAATAACAACACATAATTTAGGTTCTAATATTAAATTAGAAAAACTAATCTGAAAAAAATGTAAAGTCTGTATTTCAAAGATAAGTAGACACTGGCCATATATTAACATCTTCAACAGGGAAATTTTTCATTAAGGAGGAAATACTTATTTTCAGCTGAAATAATGCAAATTACTAATAAGGAAATTCTTAGTTTTCTTTCTTGAAAGTCTTCAAGCAGCATCCACTGACTTATTTTCCCTGGGCATATATGATCACTCTGCAGAAAATGTGCTTTCGACCTGGAATCTCATCAAAATGAAGAGATACAAACAGGCTGCCTCAGATTTGTAGCCAGGGATGTACCTTCAGAGATACTAATGTTTTAAGTAAAGAGTACTTACATGGTCTGAAACACCACAAATTTTAGATGTCAGGAATTTCAAAATAATTGTTCCGCTCCACCAAGCACAGCCTTGGATTAACTAGGAAATAAGTAGAATTTAACTTTTAAAAATAACATGTGCTTCAGTTAAAATATTCAGTGATACTCAAAATAGCCAAACTAAACCAGGTGAGATGCATTAGTGTGCTATGTACATGAATGGGAAGAGAAGGAAAGCCGACTTACAGTTCAGTGTATTGGCAAGGAATTGAATTTGATGACATTGTCACAGTACGATCAAGTACCTAACAACCCCAGGGCAATACACATCTTAAATATGAAGATAATTGTAAAGAACAAAAAGCAAAAAAAAAATCCTTTTAATTTCTTGGAAGACAGAGACAGTTATATTTCTGAACATTATTCTAAGCTAAAACCAAGACTCAGAAAAGTGGTTAAAGGGGCAGGATAAGAAATATAGTAAGATCCCAAGTTTAAGGATGGGGGTGGGTACAAGCTGCTTCTCTAAAGTGTGTCTTCTGGACGTGACAGGGACAGGATTACTTCAATCAAGAACTCACACAGCTGGGGCTGACTGCACATGACCTCAACAAATCAAGCCAGTCTACACTTTCGTATAACTGGGGAGTGAGTTCACAAACCCCATCCCTAACTGAGGCGCTATGGACAGATCGCTGATGATTTCTGGGAAAGGGTGAGTCAATTTCTCTTTAAGAATGTGGCCCTGGCACATTGACAACACTGTAGTGGAGGGCCATACAGCATGTATTTGTGAGCAGCAGTAGATATTGGGCTCTGTAGGTTATTAGAAAATAAAAAAAAGAGTACCTGAATTTGAGGGATTGAGAGATGTGGGTGGATCTGAGAGGAGTTAGTGGGAAAAGTGTAGTTAGTATGATTAAAATATATCATATGAAATTCTCAAAAAAATAATAAAAATATTTTATCAAATATTTTCTACTACTCTTGTGAAAATATGAGTTTTTCTTCAAGCAAAGGAAAATTTTCTCATATCTAAATTTCCAGAATTAAGATCTTCAAAAAAGAAAGACCATACAGTACTTGTCTCTATAGGTCTGGGGTACCTCACTCAGTCCATGCTCTGGTTCCATCCATTTCCTTGAACACTTCAGCTCATTCTTCTACAGCTAAATACATTTCTCTACTATATATGTATCACATTTCCATTACCTATGCAGCAGGTGAAAGACATTTAAGCTTGTTCCATTCCCTAACTATTATTATGAGTAGAGCAGCAATGATCATGGTTGAGCAAATATCTGTGGAGTAGGATGTCAATTCTTTTGGGCACTAGCCAAAAAGGGGCAGAGCCTGGTTATATGGAAGACGAATTCCTGGCATTTGAAAGATCCTCCCCCGTGATTGCCCAGTGACTGGACCAGTTCGCAGTCCCACAGTGAACTGCATTTCTCTTTCCTCACAACCTCATCAGCATTTGTTGCTATAATGTTCTAGATCTTAGTCATTTTGACAGAGGTAAGATGAAATCTCAGAGTAATTTGAAGTTATATTTCCATAATTTTAAGGGTGATAAACATAATGAGGGATATTGTTAGCCTTTTATTTTTCTTTGGAGAAGCAAGTGTTCAGATCCACAGCCTGTACTCTTTAGTTGGGTCACTTGTTTTCCTGGTTCTGTTATTTGAGTGGAATCATGCTGCAGCCTACATGGAAGCCTCCTCATTTGGGGCTAACATTCACAATACCAGAAATAGATTCATCAGTCAAAGTAAATGCTAAATCTAAAATATCCCTAACACAAAACATTCAGGAAATCTGGGAAATTATGAAAAGTCCAAACATAAGAGTCATAGGAATGAAAGGAGAAGAAGAAACCCAGCTTTAAAACCCAGAGAATACATTTAAGAAAATAATAAAGAATTTTTTTCCAACAATAAGAAGGACATGTCTATAAAGTCACAAGAAGCTTATAGATTGGTAAGAAAAACAGCATACATACAGAACAAAGAAAGATTATTAAAAGTGGCAAGGGTGAAAAAAGCCAAGTGAAATATAAATACAGACCTAACACAATCACACCAGATTTTTCAGTGGAGACACTAAAATCCATAAGGGACTGGACTAAAGGCTTTCAGATTCTAAGACATTATGGATGCCAGTTCAGACTACTATACCCAGCAAAACTGTTCATCACTATAGATGGACAAAACAAGATATTTCATGACAAAGTCAAATTTAGACAGTATCTATCCAAAACCCCAGGCTTATAGAAATACTAGAAGGAAAACTCTAACCCCAATAGTTAACTACACCCACAAAAACACAAGCAATAGGTAATATTACACCAGAAAAACCCAAAGGAGGGAAACACCCCCCCCCCACACACACACACTACCATCACCAACAATATATTAACAGGAATTAGCAATTATTGAACATTAATATCTATCAATATGAATGGACTCAAATCCCCAATAAAAAGATACAGGCTAACAGGATGGATATGAAAACAGGATCCATCATTCTGTTCCATACAATGAACACATATAACCTTAAATGCACATGCAAGAAATATCAAAGATAGAAATTACCTCAGAGTGAAGTCTTGGAAAAGATTTTCTAATCAAATGTACCTAAGAATCAAGCTATCCTATTAGTTAATAAAACAGAATTCCAATCAAAATTAAAAAGAGATGGAGAGGGGCATTTTATACTCATAAAAGGAAAAGTCCACCAAGGTGATGTCTCAATTATGAACACCTATGACCCAAATGTAAGAGCACCCACATGTCAAAGAAAGATGACTAAAGCTTAAATCACAATAGAACCCCAAACAATTATAAATGGAGTTTTATAACCCATTCTCACCAATGGATAGGTCATCTAGAGGGAAACTAAGCAGAGAAATAACAGCCCTAACAGTCTTGATGATTCAAATGTACCTAACAGATATCTACAGAACATTTCACCAAAATACTAAAAAATATGCCTTCTTCTCAGCATCTCATGGAAGTTTCTCCAAAACTGACCATATACTCAGCCACAAAGCAAATCTTCACAAATCCAAAAAATAATAATAATAAAACAAAAAAATAACCTCCTGTATCTTATCAGACCACCTTGGAATAAAACTAGTTTCCAACAACAACAGAAACAACAGGAAGTCTACAAACTTATAGAAACTAAACAACTCTCTACTGAGTTACCACTATGTCAAGGAAGAAATAAAGAAGGAAGTTAAAGATTTTCTAGAATTCAATGGAAATGAATGCATAGCATACTCAAATTTATGGGACACAATGAAAGTAATGTTAAGAAAACAGTTCATAGCACTACATGCCTTCATGAAGAATTGAGAGAGATCTCATAGTAGTAAATTCACAGCACACCTAAAAGCTCTAGAACAAAAATAAGCAGATACACCCAAAAGGAAAGATGGTAGGAAATAATCAAACTGAGGGCTGAAATCAATAAAATGAAAACAAAGGGAACAATAAAAAGAATCAATGAAACAGACTTGGTTTTTCAAGAAAACCAACAGAGTAGATAAACCCTTGTCCAAACTAATAAAAGAGAGAACATTCAAAACAACAAAATCATAAATGAAAAGGGGAAAATGACAATAGACTCCAAGGAAATATAGACAATTATTAGGTCATACTTCAAAAACTGTACTTCACAAAATTGGAAGATCTAAAAATATGGACAAATTTCTTGATAATACCACTTATCAAGTTAAATAAAGATCAGTTAAGTAATTTAAGTAGAACTATCACCCCTAAGGAAATAGATGCTGTTTCATAAATTCTAATTGTTCTTAATAGTAAAAACCTAGAGTCAGATATCAGAAAAAATGCTGAAAGATCAGAAAACCAAAGGAGCCAACCACTAGAGAGACATTTTATCTCTACCAAATCCTCAGACCATAGTGGACAAAATCCTTTCTCCACAAATCATCAGACTGAATGTCTGAGTTCCTGTCTCCCCCTGCCTTATATTCCTTTCTCTACTCAGCTGCATCCCTTTCTGTCTTTATCTTTCTATTGCTGGGATTAAAGATATGTGACTCCCAAATACTGAGATTAAAAATGGGAGCTACCGCCTGATGAAGGTTAATATTCAGGAGAATGCCTATATGATTTTCTTTGGGTTCTCCTTCTTATTTAGCTTCTCTAAGAACCCGAATTATAGGCTCAATGTCCTTTATTTATGGCTAGAAACCTTCATCAGGCGATGAAAGGAGACAGAGACAGAGACCCACAATGGAGCACCGAACTGAAATCTCAAGGTTCAAATCAGGAGCAGAAGGACAGAGAGCACAAGCAAGGAACTTAGGACCGCGAGGGGTGCAC
>NW_026068116.1:540610-543504 GCF_014885135.2 Alexandromys fortis | reverse complement strand
GGGGGAGGGAAATGGGAGGCGGTGGCAGGGAGGAGGCAGAAATCTTTAATAAATAAAATAAAAAAAGGAAAGAGAATTACAAACCAATCTCATTCACGATCATTAATGTAAAAGTACTAAAAAAAATACTGGCAAATTGAATCCAAGAACACATCTTTTTGTTCTTGATCATCCACCATGAACAAATAGGATTCATCCCAGAGATGCAGGGATCGCTCAACATATAAAAATCTGTCAATACAACTCACCATATCAACAAACTGAAAGAAAAAGCTTTATACTCATCTTATTAGGTGCTGAAAAAACATTCAACAAAATCTAACACTCTTTTATAATAAAGGTTTTGGAGAGATCAGGGATACAAGGAATGTCTCTAAACATAATAAATGCAACATACAGCAAGCCAACAGCCACTATCAAATTAAAGGAAGAGAAATTCAAAGCAATTCCACTAAAATCAGGAACAAGATAAGTCTGTCCACTCTCTCCATATATATTCAACATAGTACTCATAGTTCTACCTAAAGTAATAAGACAATAAAGGAAATCAAGGGGGTACAAATTGGAAATGAATAAGTTAAAGTATCATTATTCAAAGATGAAATGATTGTTGTGGGAAGTCCTTTTGTATGTGTTGCTTTTATTGGTTAATAAATACAGAAGCTACTTTGGCCTGTGATAGAGCAGAGTAGAGCTAGGCAGAAAAACTAATGTGAATACTGGGAGAAAGAAGGCAGAGTCAGTGAGATGCCATGTAGCTGCCAGAGAAGAGAGACACGAGCCACCTTGCTGGTTGGCCACAAACCTCGTGGTAAAATATAAAATAATAGAAATTGGTTAACTTAAGATGTAAGAGCTAGCCAATAAGAAGCTAGAGCTAATAGTCCAAGCAGTGATTTAATTAATATAGTTTCTGTGTGGTTATTTAGAGTCTCAGCAACTGGGAACAAACGAGCCCCTTTTTCAACATAATATATTCAAGTGACCCCCAAAACTCTACCAGGGAACACCTATAGCTGATAAACAACTTTAGTAAAATGGCTAGATACAAGATTAACTAAAAAAAAGGAGTCCTCCTATATACAAACAATTAATAGGCTGAGAAAAAAAATCAGAGAATCAACACCATTTACAGTAGACTCAAATAAAATACATTGGTGTAACTCTAACCAAGCAAGTGAAAGATCTGTATGACAAGAACTTCAAATCTTTGAAGAAAGCAATTGAAGAAAATATCAGAAGATGGAAAGATCTCCTATGCTAATGGATAGGTAGGATCAACATGGTATAAATGACCATCTTACCAAAAGCAAACTACAGATTCAATGTAATCCCCATTAAAATTCCAACACAAGGACTTGGCCCTGATTGTCACTGGAGAGATCAGTGTCTGGGTTCATGGCTGGAGGGCCCAGTACTCTGGAACCTAGCCCCCGCCTCAGGCACATTTCATTCACACCCCCACTCACCTAGGCCCCAGTGACCTGGGAGCAATCTTTCCATATTCACAACCATCACCCACTGTATCTCTGACCACTGAAGCCTTAGCCCTGGCTGTACCTGGAAAGGTGAGTGTCTGGGTTCATGGCTGGAGGGCCCAGTTCTCTGAACCCTAGCCCATAGAGGAACATCCTATGCCCCACCCCAGCCACTAAAACTCAGAGACCCCTGAACTGCCTCTGCACACCTGCAAACATCCCTCACTGCATCTATGATCACTGAAGCTTTGGTCCTGACTGTACCTGGAAAGGAGCCCCCAGAGTCACATTAGCTCTGTCCATATCAGAGGCATGGCCCTGCCTGCACCATGAGGAAGAGTGACCACCTAGCCACAAGACTCACCTGCACCAATTGGACGAAGAGAACCCTCCCCTGAAGCACAGGCCCCAACTGTACCTCTTGGAGGAAGAGATGGGTAGGTTTCAATGCAAGAATACAATCAATAACTTAAAGAGCAATATGGCAATTCCTGAACCTAGTAGTCTTACAAAAGGAAGTCTTGAACATTCTAACCCAGAAGAAGCAGAAAAAAAAATCCTTAAATAAAACTTTCTGATAATGACAGAGACACTAAAAAAGAAAATGAAAAATTCCCTTAAAGAACTGGAGGAAAAGGCAAACAAAAATTAAAACAAATCAATACATCCCTTAAAGAAATGCAAGAAAGGGCTGGAGAGATGGCTCAGCCGTTAAAGGCTAGGCTCACAACCAAAAATATAAGAATGCAAGAAAATAAAAAAAACAATCAAGCAGTTTGAAGCAAACAGTCAAAACAATTCAAGACTTGAATATTGAAATAGAGGCAATAAAGAAAACACAAACCGAGAAAATTCTGGAACAGGAAAATATGGATAAATGAACAGGAATCACAGATGCAAGCATAACCAACAGATTAAAAGAGAAGAGAGAACCTCAGGAGTTGATGATACAGTAGAGGAAATAGATTCATTAGTCAAAAAAAAATGTTAAATTCAACAAATCCTTAAGATAAAATGTCGAGGAAATCTGGGACACCATGAAAAGACCAAATCTAAGAATAATAGGGATAGAAGAAGTAGAAGAACTCCAGATCAAAGGCCCAGAAAATATATTCAACAAAATCCTAGAAGAAAACGTTCCCAACCCAAAGAAAAAATGCCTATGAAGGTACAAAAAAAGCTTACAGAACGCCAAATAGACTGGACAATAAAGGGGGGGGGCACCAGAGAGGCTTCATCCAGAAACTGATGAAAACAGATGCAGACAAACACGAAGAAGAGTTCTGGGAATCCTGCAGAAGAGGTGGGCAAAGGATCGTGGGAGCCAAAGGAGTCAAAGATACCACAAGAAAACTCAGAGAATCAACTAACCTGGGCTCCTAGGGGCCAACAGATACTACAAAAAACAAGCAGGAA
>NW_026068116.1:522530-540480 GCF_014885135.2 Alexandromys fortis | reverse complement strand
ATATGTTACAGTTGCGTAGCTGGTACTCTTGTGGGACTTCTAACAGTGGCAACAGAGGCTGTTTCTGACTCATTTACCTACTTTTGGGACCCCATTCCTCCCGCTGGGTTGCCTTTCCCAGCCTTAAGACAACACATGGGGCATGCTTAGTCTTACTGGAACTTGATACGCCATTTGTAGATGGCCTGATCACTTAAATAATAGTGTCCTTTGCTGGACAGAGGGTTTTGGTTCATAAGGTTTCATTTATTAATTGTTGGCACTGGAGAGAGAAACAATATCTATAAAAAATTCCACTGGTAAAACTGGAGAACTCATGTAGAAGGACTGGACTTGAGTTTTATTTCATCCTGCATTAAACTCAACTCCTAATGGAGCAAGAACCTCAACATAACCTGAACCTGAGAAGGGGGGGCAGTAGTGAATGTGCTTGAACTCGTGTACACTGGAAAAGACTTTCTGAACAGAAGACCAAGAATGTAGACATGATACCGACAATTAAAATTGGGAATGAAGCTAAATAGGGTTTTCAAAAGATAAAACACAAAAGTCTGAGAAACACTTTTTAAAACTGTTCAACATTCTTAGCCATCATGGAAATGCAATTTAAAACTACTTTGAAATTTTATCTTACCTCATTCAGAATGGCTAATGTTTAAAAAAGCAACAATGACAATAATGGAGGCATGGTTGTCAGGAAAGGGGCACATTTATTTACTGCTGGTGGGAATTCAAACTGATGCAAACACTGGGAAAATCAGTGTGACAGTTCTTCAAAAGCTGAAAAAATATCTACTGTAGACCCACCTATACCACTCTATTGTGGTATTGACATATATCCAGAGGACTCTATAACCTACTACAGAGATCCCTGCTCAGGCATGTTCATTGCTCCTGTATTCACAATAGGTAGGAAATGGAAACAGCCTAGATGTCTATCAACATCTAATAATCTGGTACATTTACACAATGCTCCATTTCTCAGCTGTTATGTAAAGTGAAATTATGAAATTTACAGGTAAATGGATAGAGCTGGAAATAATTATTCTGAGTGAGGTAAGTCAGACCCAGAAGGGCAAACGTTACATCCTTTCTCTTGTTTGTGGATGTTGCCTTTGAATCTTCAGCTATGTGTGTTTCACTCTATACCCATAAAGGTCTGAAAATTAGTAAGGAACCATGGATGGGTGGCAGTGCTATCAAGAAAGAAGAGAGAGGATGAGGGGGTATAAAGTGTTAAAGGGGAATAATTGAACAAGGAGGGTTAAATTGGGGTGGAAGATTGGAGGGCAGGATAGAGGACAGTATGGGGAGGGCTCAACAGTACTAAAGACATTTAGAACAAGCCATATAGAAACTTACTATTATAGAAGTTCTCATGTATGTATGTGTACATATGTGTATACACACATATGTATATATACATATAGTTAAGATGTTCTTTCTTTCTTTTTGCTTTTTTTCCATCTTTGCGGATTTGAGTATTGAACCTTTAAACATGCCAGGCAAAGAGGCCAACAATGAGTTACATCCCCAGGCCATTCTAAAATCTCCTTTTCATTTTGTTTTATGAACTAGAGTTAATCTTCCATTGTTTCTCTAGTAACAAATTCTGTTACTTATCCTTGATCAAGAATGCCCCCACCTTCCTTTCATTCTTAATGGACAGTACTATAGCAGTTCACATGACGAATGTTCCCATTAACCTATGTATTTGTATACTTGGTACCTGGATGGTGGTGCTATTTGGTGAGCTTTAGGAGGTACAGCCTTATTGCAGGAGTTCATCAGTAGGGGTGGGATTTGAGAATTCAGAGCCTCTTATCACTTCCATTAGTAAGGTCTCTGTTTTGTGCCTGTGGTTGAAACCTGAGCTCCCTGCTCCTGCTGCCGTGTGTGCGCTTGCTGTCTTGCCTCCCACCACGATTGACTCTTATCCCTCTCAACTCTAAACACAAATAAATGTTCCTTCTACAAGTTGCCTTTGTGGTGGTGTCTATCACAGCTACCAAAAAGTGACTAAAGTAGACACCATCACTGTGTATGGAATTTTTGACTGGCATTTCTTCACACCCAGACAAAAATACTGCCAGCTCCTGTCTCCACAGTTGGAGATAGAAGTCTGCTATAATTCTCAATCTTACCCTTTGAGGCAACATGCTAATTCTCTCTACCTAATATCAAGATTTCTCTCTTTAGTTTTTGTTAGTATTCAAGCATCTGTACGGACCTGACCCCAAGGATACATCCTCAGCTGCAGCCATTAAGAGCACCTCCTGTGCTTACTTGCTTTGCCCACTCAATCTTCTGCCCCATCCTTGGGAACTGAGTCACACGCCTCCTCGCTCCCATTGGGATGCCTTTTAGACACCCACTAATCACTCCTTTTAAATCAAATCTGGTCTTGGTATTCTTTGGACCAGTTGTGAAATACAGAAAAAAAATTCTCCACTTTATTTCTTTTTCATTGCTTCAAAACCTGCTTTCTACTGGATTGGAAACTCCTATGGAAGTGGATGCTTTCCTTCCTGACCCTTTCCCTTTTTCTCCTATTTTTATCACACCCTGCTTCATCAATTTCTTTTCTATGTATCTCCAGCGATACCCTCAAAAATCCCTGATCAAACAACTAATCAGCTATTGTTACAGGACTACCAACTGTTAGATACAGAGCTGGAGGCACACAACTACCAAACAAGCAAGGTGGTGAGAACCAACAGCACCCCAGAGGAATGCACGTTCCCCAAGACTCAGAAAGGAGACTCACAGAAGAGATTCTAATGTACCTCTTTACTATTCGTTTCTTTTAAAGGTACTAACTCTACAATGACTGTCCTTAGTAATCAACCTGTGTTCCCTAGTTGGCTAGAAAGTGGGTGTACAGGTGATGCTGTGTTGATGGGAAATGATCAAGTGCTTTAAGATCCAGGCAGTCAACTTGGATCCCCTCGAGCAATATCTTGCCAGGTCCAGGAGGTACCTGCCAGATCCACAGAGCCTGCACAATGAAGTGAAACAGCCAGCTACCCCAGGATGTGGTGCCAGCACCCCATATTTCTCAGGTTCCTCAAATATTGTGATGCCCCCAGGTCAGCATGAAGCAGTCTCCAGAACACAGTATACTCATCCCCACCTCACCTGCTACCCTTTCTAACTCCTCACCTTTTTATAATAATAAAGGCATCTTACTGGCCTGCCCTTGGGGTCCTGAAGTCACTAAGAGCACCCCATGTGCACAACTGCTGTTTTCTTTCAAAAGGTGGACCTTGCCCACCTCCTGCCTCTTTCTCTCTTTCTCTCTCTCCCTTTCTCTTCTGCCATTCTTATCCCCAGACCAGTCTCTGCCCCCATCTCTGCCCCTCCAAAACAACCTCCTATGTGAGCCTTGTTGCATGGCATGAATTCTTTTTGTGACATTTTTAAATAAATTACTTAACAATTCCATTGGATTTATCTTAATGAGGACTCACCTTTTGACAGATTGGGGTTTCAGTCATTGTTTTTCAAGTTTTGTTAGCCTATTTTTGGACCCTTCTAGAATTTTTATTATATATATTATATTATATATAATAAGAATAATATGTATATATTCTTATTGTCCACATATTTCTGAGGTACTTTCATATTTCCAGTCTATTCTTAATTTAGATCAAGCTGTTTCTCTTGCTCCATCTTCAATGATGTGGCTTCCTATTATTCATTTTTACCATAACCTTACTCATCAAATTTTAAATTTATAGCTACTGTGTTTTTCAATTATATAATTCCCAAGTTCTTTATTCTAAAAGCATCTATATTCTGAGATGTTATAATCTCTTTGTTTCTAACATATTTAAATATGTTCACTGAAGCATTTTAAGATGGATGTTTTAAAATTTTCATTGAATAATTCCAGTGCCCAAACCCAGTCTCCCTCTCCTGTCTCCCTCCACTCTTCACAGCCTGGATTAATCACTATAATACACTTCAGCCAATGTTTGTAAAACATCTGCACATGGGCAAGAACAGGCAGTAATTTTTCTGTGCCTGACTTCTTTCCTTATGTACAATGTCCTCCAGCTTTATGTATTTTCTATATATCATAGGTTATCATTCTTATTTATAGCTGATAAATTATTCTGTGCATAGGCACACCTCATTTCCTTTTTATATTCATCCACCAATAACAAGGACATTGATCCCATGTCTCGGTTACTGAGAATAGTGCACCATAAACATAGACTGTCAGGTGTCCCTCTGATATACTGACGCCATTTTCTTTGGCTGTAAACCCAGAGTGGCAATCTAACCAGAGTAAGTAATAGTGGTCCACACCACCAAGGCACGGCTATAGTTCATGATAATCTCTTGTGTATTTTATGAAAACCAGAAGTCAGATATGCAAGAGCTCTAAACACAAAATAGTGACAGAGAGGTGGAAGTCATCCTGACTGTCAGAGCAATAGAATACAGGAACTGAAATACCAAATTTTATGCCATTATTTTATGGAATGACAAAGTAATACATTTTGTTAACTGTTAAGAAGTTGGAAAAGTTAACTACTCTAGTCACTACACACTGTATGCATGCCTCAGTGATCACACTGTATCCTATAAATCTGAACAATTAAAGTAATTAGTAAAAATAAAAAACAAAGATTTCCAAAGATAATGCCACATGATTATCTCAATGAATGAAGATTTGCTGATCACCTTTCCTAACTCATTATTTTTCTCATTCTTGCTATTATGGGTTGTAGCTATTGCATCTAGTGCATTCTGAATCATGTAATAGAGACTGTAGAACCCCATATCATCCTACAAAGACCCTGGCCTTTTCATATACTCTGTTTACAAAAGCAATTTAGTTTTTAGAGTCTCTGTAGAGCTATTTTTGTCATTTTAGTTCACTTGGTGCCTCTGAGGTTTCGTCTCAGCCCCCACTCTTGCTGTCTATTGGGAGAGAATGCCCCTCACCAGCCCTCTTGCCATTAATTGGAGGGTGGCAGATACCAGGGGTGGGAAGTAAAGAGTTCATTATTTAGAGGCATTTTGATTTGGATCTTCAATATTACCTAAAGCTCATGTGCTGAAGGCAGTGTTCTCAGTGCTGCAGGGTTGAGAAATAGCCCCTGGAGGGGGGGGGGAGGATGACCTGATCATAAGTGCTCTGACCTCGAGCTCTGACCGCATAAATATTAATCCATTCATCAATCCCTAGATTAACAGAATTTGAGAGTGGAACTTGGTTATAAAAGGTTCCCAACTCCTTCTCTCCCTCTTTCTTTACTTCCTGGTTGCCATGAGGTGAGCAACTTTCATCACCATTGCCCAGTAACCACGAACTCCCTGTCCTACATCACTGCTGCCCAGTAACCATGTACTCATTGTTCCACATCCCTGCTGCCCAGAAACAACAGGGCCAAGTGGCAATAGATTGGCACCTCTGAGTGAATCAAATATGCCTTTTCTCTTTTCTTCTTAGTCATTTTTGTTACAATTCTGGGAACGTGAGTAACACGACTGTCTTCATACCACCTGTCTTCATGGCCTCCCTGGCTGCCCATTGAGGCTAGGAAGATCCTCAGGGTGGAGCATGTTCCCGACTTAAGTAACTTTTGGGGTTTCTCTTCACTCCTCGGTCTCCTAGTTATTGTGAGGATGCCTTTTCAACCTCTGCCAGAGAAAAATGGTAAGAGTACATTTTTATGTGCAATTAGCAGAATTTTCTCAGTGTCCATAGACATGGTTCTACTCACTGCTCACAAGTAAAGCAATTGATATTCATTAATTTTATCAAATGACACTCTTCTGAAATTAGGACTCTTGTGTGTTAAAAGTGTCATGCTATCAACTTGTCGGACAGATCTTTCTCCATCTTCACCATATGGAACAAGAACGCCTCAGAAAGAACCTAGACGATCAGTACATTTGTTTTTCTTTTCGTAATTGAAACCCACTTCTTCATTCCGTTTAAGAAATAAAAAGGCAGATTGGAAGAAACTGTTAAAAACATTAACTCTTACCCACAATTGGAGTTCAGAGGATCCTAATTTTTGGATTTTATTCTTCTTTTGCAATATTGCCTAGAAGGCATGTAACAAAAAATGAAAGAAATAAAATTAACATTTACATTATACAATCACTCCCTCCTATCTCAACTATATCTGCAATTTCTGTCTTAATTATTGACTTTTCAAACTGTGGACAAATAAACTTCCTGGAAGCTAGAGGATGTTGCCCACATTTCTACATTTCTACCTCAGTCAGTTCTGTGGTTTGCTCTCTGCATGGTATCACCTGTGGAGATGATGGATGTGGAAAACATGGAGACAGTTAACAGCACTCTGCACTCAGTCAGTTTTTACAAAGATAAGTGCATGCCTTCCCTCTGTTTCTGCTTTATCAAGTAATCAGAAAGGACAATTTTACACCATTGAGGCCTTGAATGTCCTTCTATTTCTTATAGTTGTGTTTTTCTCTCTGTAGTCACACTCTGCTTATTTTAATGTTTCTCAGGCAAGACTCTTGAAGACAAGATTGGCTATTAGTAATTTTCTACTCCATTTTGGGTAACTAGGAGGTTATCAGCAGGGGCTTGGTGTTATATTTATAGATGGCCTAAACTGTTTTGAAGAACTGTTAAAAACAAACCATCACGTTTACTTCTTATATTTATAGCAATGGCTCCATAAATCCATTTTATGACTTTCAGTCACATCTCTGATATGCATAAGCCTGAATCATGAACGCCCTCTGTTCCCTCTTATTTCATATAGAAAAGCAGATCTGGCCTTTCCCAGGTACAATGCACTAACTGAATCATTGGGGATTGCCCTGGAGTTATAACATCTTTGCTTCCCACATCCTTTCTACTTTATCATAACACAGCTATTCACATCCCCCTTTCCCTCAAAACCTAGACTTGACTTTCTGTGACTTACCCATGTCACTAACAAACACGAGGAATAGTAAGAACTTAAGTACATTGGATTTCCAAACATCAAAATGAAACAGAGGGCAACAGAACCCTGAGAAATGGAAACAAAAATGATTTATATTCATTACATGTATTCACACTTTGGAGGCAGGTTAGATAATTATATCTTTAGCATTTTTATTAGTGGATATTCACTATACATATTTCATTATGACATTTTCCATAAGAAGACCATACAATTTGATCATATCATATAAGCCATTGATTACAGTATTAATGGGGTTTTCTAAATAAAAATAAGATTTCAAGTTACTGCTATGATCTAAGTATTAAAATTCAAGATCATAAATTACTTATAGCAGAACTTAAATTCTTTTCCATGTGCCTCTGTGGTTTCTATAGTTCAAATAATGGAATGGCATAATATGACAATAATAAATGTATTTTCACTAATGTCTTATTGCATCATTTTATGACTTCTGTAACTTATATATTTATTATCACTTTATGCTTTAAAGGAAGATGCATTGGAAGCTAAGATAAAAAACTGCAAATATAAAAGCTCACTCACAAAATTTCACATTTGCACCATGTTAAAAATCCCAAGTATAAAAGGCATTTAAAAATTAACGACAATATTAAAATGTAAAAATAAAGACTAAAGTGCTGGAGAGATGGCTCGGCAGCCTAGAGCACTGGTTGCTCTTAGAGAAGACCCAGGTTCTGTTCCCAGTCCCCACATGGCAGCTCACAACCATCAGTAACTAGTTCCGGGAGATCTGATGCCTTCTTACTCTGTGGGCACTGCACACACTCAGTGCATAATACATGCATGCACAAACACCTAACACAAAAATAAACATATCTTTAAAACATAAAAGCTTTAGAGAGGACAGTCCATCTGTAGTGTGGTTGCCAGTTTTAAAAAAAGCATAGCGCAACACAGAGCGTGGCGTGTCATTTCCAGCTTTCCCTCTAGACAGCGTCAGTCTCATGCACCTGAAATACCAAGAGAAGTACTCCGGAGAAGAGAATTACAATGCTTTGCAAACAGAGATAACTTAATATCAGACTTATAAATATTAAAATGTTACCATGTTGATAAAAATGATCTTCTGAAATTTGCTTGGCTCAATGTATCCCACAACATACATGGGAAATAATGAGGCTATCTGAAATAAAAACATAAAAACCCAAAAGTGAAAAAATATAGAAAAGAGACAGTTCATTATTCATAGAAAAAGCAAATACAAGGGAGCAGTTATATTTCTGATGGCAGAATAAAATAATTTTCTGGTCTAGAAATGTAATTGCTGGGGGAAACATACAAAAGTATAAGCATATATGCGTGCATTCATGATATTATTATTACTATTGTTATTATCAAGCTGATTGAGAATTAAGAAGATAAATCCCAGTTAATAATGTAAATCTCTACCTCTGACTATGATATCTGGATTATTTCTTTTCCAGAATAACTTCAGCCAACAATGGTTAAAGCATGCAGGGTATATGATAGACTTAGCAGACTAAGCAGGCTGACTCTGAGGGGGCACACCAAGAAGGAAATGTCTTCTGCTTTCTCAGGCTTTGGTTTGAGGCTTCAAAGGTCTAACTCTAGATGTGAGCCAGGAAGAAGGAAGCTATCAGAAAGAACAAAACCCACTTTCGATCATCTCACTGGGTGACAATAATTCAAGATTGCTTGTGCTTTTGCCTGTTGGAAACAAATTCACTATTCCCTGGAGAAAATTATCATCAATTTAACCTTACACTAATCCTAAATCACACATAAAAGCCAACCAACTAATCATGGGAATAGAAAAACACAAAAGACTCCTGAAATAGATGTTTTAAAAAATCTCCTACATCACAAATCAGTCAACGTTATATGAAAGGCCAGATCTGCTCAGTGTGTCACAATTTTCCCCATTGGACCTTCTTTTCTTGACTATTTTTTACAAACATTCACATCAATTATATATAGATATAAATCTGTATCTATTTAGATGGATGGATGGACAGACAGACAGACAGATCAGGACATTCAAAAACATGCCTGATATCATCAAATATCAAATTATTTTTGGTATGCTCTAAGGTGTAATAGATAGGGTTAAAAATTCTACAATTACTGTGATTAAATTAAAATTACTTTTTCTGTAAACAAAAGACAAACATACGGAATAACTCGGGATTTCATCCAAGTTAAGAAAAAGCAGCAAAGGAAGGAAAGAAGGAAAGGAAGGAAGGAAGGAAGGAAGGAAGGCAAGCAGGATTTAAGGGAAAAAAACGTAATTGCTTCGTACGCTTCCTGCTGAGTCTTGATCACTTAATAAAACAGTTTAGGCATTGAAAGACAGTTCGTAAGATCATCTTGTGAGGAAAATTAAATCCTTTTATTTTTTACACAGAAAAACCATTAAGTAACAGTAAATTTAATTGATAGTTTATACAGGATATAGAAGCCTTGTTCAATTGTGCATTTCTTTATCAAAGCTGCATGAAAGTTGGAGTCCTTTCTTTATCACAATAATA
This sequence comes from Alexandromys fortis, assembly GCF_014885135.2. NCBI lineage: Eukaryota > Metazoa > Chordata > Mammalia > Rodentia > Cricetidae > Alexandromys > Alexandromys fortis. Next base: position 531,023 of record NW_026068116.1, on the reverse strand, counting down.
TAAACAGTACAGTCAGACCATAGCTTTGAGTGGAGTGCAGTCTAAGATGCTGGTTGTGTCTCAGAAACAAAGTACAAAGTGCAGGTGTTTAACAGACCAGCCTGGCTTAGATGAATGCCTGGGCCTGGTGGTCTCCATCAGTTAGAGAAAGAGAGTGCCACCTGCTGGACTGGATTACTCTGGGGTTGAAGCAAAATGACCCCCACTTCTGAAGCTTGGCACACTTAGTCTTCCATTCTTACAGTTAGGATCCACTCATCTTCAGCACTTTCTAAAATGCCACAGCTAAGCTTTGGTTGAGAAAAATACTTTTAAAAGGCAAAGATTCTCTCTCTCCTTCTGCTCCTGATTTGGACCTTGAGATTGTGGAACAGAAACCTCTTAAAAATAAAACAGTTTTCAACTGAAAAAAAAAGGCAAAGATTCTGCAGGGTTTCTGAAATGTCATGAGTTTTATTGCTGGTTAAAAGACCATTTCTATCTCAAGACATAAGAAGTGGAATTGATAAGTGAAACACAGAAAATGGGCCTGGCTCCTTGCTTCCAGGTGCTTCTTTTAGACACTGGCTTCCAGGTGAGAATTTGTCTCCAGGAACCAAAAGGAGGGATTCGAATCTGTTCAAGTCCTTGAGAAACTTTAGTTTCTGAAATCAGAGCTATGTTCATATATCTTAAAATAAATTAGTTATGAGGTTTGAAACCATTAATATAAATCCTATAAACATATTTCTTGTCATTTGCTATTTGTTTTACAAAGAGAGAATTTAAATTATATTTTAAGCATCATGACATTTAACTAACCCGGAGAAATCCACTCTTCAAATGTTTTCTTTTTAAGGAGTATTTAACAGTCTTAAATGGGATACCAAGTAAGACAAAGCTTGTCCAAAGGGAGGTTGGGTCTCACGTAAGAGAAGTGCTATAGCAAACATCTTCTAGATGGAGAAACATCAAATTGCCTGTGGGGAAACACATTTGGTGGCCTCTATTGGCATTTCATTTCCAAGACTAGCAGGTTCTCACTGTTCTTGAGTGGAATGTTCTGTGGACTTGATGAACAAAGACTGTCCTTCCTTGGCCCCTTAATGTCTGTCAGATCTGAAGTCTGCTGAAGAAAGAACTAGATTAAAAAGTTGCAGAACCAGGAGCTTTTGAATTGGAAATCTTTTTCTGTAAGAATTAACTGTGTTTGGATACCTTTAAATTCTAATCCTAACCTGGAAAGAACAGCAACACAAATTGCTCAGGGAAGAAAACCTGATTTGAGCACTTGCCCATCACCGGCACTCGGAGGCCTGCCTCAGAAGAAGGCTAGTTCTAGAGAGGCTGTATGGTTGATGCTGAGCCTCTTTTATGTCTTGGCAGCTGTGCACTGCAAGCAGTCTGTAAGGCAGAATGACTGCAACTCACACAGGCAAGCCCTCTGTCCAGGTCCATCTGTGCAGGAAACCCAACACCTATGCCCTGGTGACATTGTTTTGTCTTCAAGGAGGTGTATCTGAGTTCTTGATGGCCATGCCCAACCAAAGGTCTTCTTCAATTCCCTCAGAAGCACTGGGACAGGAGACACAATTTTCCAGGTGGAATCTTTGGATGGTTCTCTTCTGTAGAAACTCTTACAGAGATCCAGAAAACACCTTCATGCTCAAGTACAGCTCAGGGGTTAATGAGATGTACAGTTGTGTAGATGCAGAATCCATGGCTCAAAAATGCCAAAACCTAAGAGCCTCTATTAGACAAATCAAAATTAAAAGAGGTTCATTACTTCCAGGAAGATGGCAGAGTAGAAACGACCTTTGTGAGATGGTGAAGGAGAGAGTCAATATAAGAAAAGAAAAAAAAAACTCTGTCCCATAGAAAGAAATTGAGGAAGAGTTTCAGAGATGCACCAAAGAAGGCATGAGGGATGGGGAGGCAGAATGAATGAACTAGGGAGTACTATGTTACAGCAGCCCCACCAAACCAGGCAAGCTTCAGTTCTGGACATAATTCTTCCGAAGAAGAGCTGGTTTAGTGTTCAGAGCCAGCCTCCACATGTAAAACCCCAAAGCACTCAAGCACCACAGTTTCAGGGAAGCAGCCTGTACTGCTGGTAATCCAAATCGGAGTCTAAACTGTTCTCAGGAGCACCAAGAAGAGAAATTGCGTAGTATTATGAGTGTCGGGGCTGTGTCCCCAGCACCCCAGCCTCCAGCTAGCTTATGCCCCGAAATAACAACACACAAACTGTACTCATTTAAACACTGCTTGGCCCATTAGCTTTAGCCCTTATTGGCTAATTCTGATATCCTGATCAACCCATCTCTAAAAAACTGTGTAGCACAGGTCTTACCGGGAAAGATTCAACATGTCTGACCTGGCGGCTTGCTTCAGCACGTGTGTCTGCCTCAGAGAGCAGAGCTATCGCATCTGCCTGGGAGAGGGAAGCATGGTGTCTCTCCAGAGAGCAGAGCTGTCAAGTCTGAGCTCACTTCCTCTTCCTCCCAGCATTCTGTTCTCTTTACTCCACCCACCTATGTTCTAACCAATAAAATGGGCCAAGGCAGTTTCTTTATTAGCCAATGACCTTCCTCCATCAAAACTGGAACAGTTACAATACCCATAATTCCTCTTCCCTACCATGGTGCAGGGGAGCAGATAGCAGGTGACCTGCTTCCAGAGAAGATCAAATCTGGGAAGAAGCTAATCTCAAGCAAGTAAGTTTAGAAACAAAGGAGGATGGCCAGGGCCCCAACACTGCTCCAGAGAAAGGACTAGAAAACTGGCACCACCCGGTGTCATGAGGTGTTATACCCCTGCTAGTGCCCCACTGAACAGGAGAATCTTTGAAATGGGATGTACACAGCAGGGTGGGACCCTGTTGCTGTATCTGGACAGGATAAACAGACCCCAAACCACATCTATCAACTGCACAGGCTCAAGGAGGGCTGAAGGGGTGAGACCCTCAACAGCCTGCCCCAGCCATAGCAGAAAAGATCTTGGCACAGTGTCCTCATCACAGAACTGAGGTGAACACAGGGATGAGCTACCCTTCCAAATGAAACCATCAACTGAGAGCACTGATTTCACTTGATTTCTGTGGACATGTTTTGGAACCTCAAATAACATTACCACAGAAGGACATCTCCATGACACACCACAATTGAACACTAAATCCTGTTAGGGAAACTACCAACAAGTATATAAGGGGGAAAGCATCAGAATAGTGTTTGATCTATCACCAGAAAATCTGAACACTGGTGAAAGATGGAATGATGTACTTTAAGCTTTTAAAGTAGATAACTATCACCCAAGATACCCAGCAAACTTACCTACTAAAATAGATGATGAAATAATATTTCAATACAAACATAAGTAAGGCTACTGGTGTTAGCTAGCTTGCAGAAAATTCTTAAAAGAATACTATACATAGAGGAACAAGAAATATAATTTCACACATGAGAACACAGGAAGGAGTACATTCCATGAAAACAACAGATGAACATAGAACATCTGGGATCATGTCTAACCCAGCAAATTTGCAAACATTCAGAATTATAACTCTAGAAAGAAAAGAATTACCAGTTATCCGGCATACCAGAACTACAAACAAAAATCATAAACAAGAGTAAATCTATTTCAATTATAACCCTGAACAAAAACGGCTTTGCCTCACTCATTCAAAGATATAGACCAATGGACTGGATCAGTAAGCAAGACCTACTTAGCTGCTATTTCCAAGGAATTCATAGATCTAGGCAATGCATCTATATACTGAGACTCCAAAGCTTGAAATCAAAGTAATGTGCAAGGGGAAGCCACAAGCAAGATGACAGGCATTCTTGGACTCAGTAAAATAAACTTCAAACTAAACTAGTCAAACTAAACATGCTTAAAATAGGAACAACCATCGAAAGTAAGTAATTACTATCAATATCTAATGAATCTTGGGTCATAAAAGATCCTATAGGTTTGTAATAGTGGAGGGGATATGTCGATACTCCTCTCACATCTAGGTAGGTCTTCCAAATTAAAAATAAATAGAAGAGATGGAGAGTGGTTCAGAGTTTAAGAACATTGACTATTCATCCAGATGACCCAGGCTCAGTTACCAGCACAGACATGGCAGCTCACAACCATCTGTGCATCAAGAAAAAATGAACCTGATGCCTTTTTCTTGCTTTCCTAGTCGCTGGATGCTTTTGGTGTACAGACATACACACAGGCAATTAAATAAATTAAAAATAAAATATATGAATAAACCTCAGAACAAGTTACAATACAAGTCAAATATATTTAATAGATATCTGCAAAACAGTCTACCCAACAGATGGAAATAGACATACTTCTTAGACTGTGTCTAAAGCTAACTACATTATAAGCCACAAAACAAGCCTTAATAAATAAAAAAATAAAATAGTTTTCTGCTTCCTCTCAGACGCCAATGGTATAAAACATTTAGTCAATAGCAGGAATGACCTCAAAATACACAAGTTATTGGAGATGTGGAAATACACTATTAAAGTGGGTCATCGAAAAAAACTTAAAGGTTTATAGAGTCAAATGAAATGATAGCTCACCTGCCAGAACCTCTGGAATAGTCAAGATAGCTTTAAAAAGGAAATTTATAGCTAATAGTGCTTACACTAAAAAGTTCAGAGATGGGATGTGAAATGGCTTAGCTGATAAAATTTTGGTGGTGCTTCAGCTTAAAAGTCAGGTTCATCGTTATTTTTTCTACTGTGTAGTACTCCACTGTGTAAACATACCACATTTTCCTTATCCATTCTTCAGTCAAAGGGCATTTAGGTTGTTTCCAGGTTCTGGCTATGACAAACAAAGCTGCTATGAACAGCCTTGTGTCATGGTTGAGCATCCTTTGAATATATACTCAAAAGTGGTATTACTGGGACTTGAGGAAGTTTGTTTCCTAATTTTCAAAAAATTGCCACACTGAATCCAAAGGGGCTGTACCAGCTTGCATTCCCACCAGCAATGAAGGAGTCTTCCCCTTACCCTACAACCTCTCCAGCATAAGCTGTCATCAGTGTTTTTGACCTTGACCAGTCTCACAGGTGTAAGGTGGAATCTCAGAGTCATTTCAACATCTCTGTAATATCAGTGCTTGTAGGGGCAGAGAGAGCAGATCACTTGAGCACACTGGTCATGGTAAGCTCCAAAATTAGAAAGAAATCTTATCTCAAAAAATATGGTGGAGAAAGTCAATGTTGAGCACTGGACACGCAAGAAACATACACTTTCACATGCATACACACCTCACACAGAGCAAACAAGAGGGATCATATATAATGTAGTGATGTACTTCAATGCCTTAACAGAGCAAGGAGTCACCAAACTCAAATGCTGTCAATGGCAAGAAACAAGACTAAGGTTGAAATTAATGAAATCAAGGCTTACAATATGTACACAGTATTAATCAGATAAAAACTGGATTCTTTGAAAAGATTAACAAGATTTTCTAACTCTTCAAGAGAAAGAGAAGTCATCAATACAACTAAGTTTATTAAAAGAGGTTCTGACAACATCCAGAATGATGTCATAGAATACTTTGATGACTTTTTATTCATTGTAGTGCCTAGGGTTTTAGCTATTATCATCTACAGCAATAAGAAGAGATAAAAATATAAGATGGGTAAAAATTGGAAAGAGAAGTTAAACTATTCTTATTGCAGATATGATGCTCTACTTAAAACCCCATTGGTCTGATAAGCAGTCAGTGAATTTTCATGACTTAGAAAATCAACATTAAAAATCAGTAGCTTTTTGTGTACTACGACAAATTTGCTGATAAAGAAATCTAGAAAAATATCTCAGGCAGGCGGTGGTGGTGTATGCTTTTAATCCCAGCACTTGGTGACAGAGACAAGTGGACTTCTGTGAGTTCAAGGCCAACCTGGTCTACAGAACTAGTTCCAGGACAGGCTCCAAAGCTACAGAGAAATCCTGTCTTGAAAAACCAAAAAAGAAAAATAAAGAAAGAAAAGAAAAATAAAAAAAGAAAATGAAAAATATCTCAATCACAAGGAGGTTTAAAAAAATCTCTAAACAGATAACATTAAGAAACTGAAAAAATAAATTAAAGAAAACAGTAGACTGTAGAAATATGCCTTATGTTTCTGAGTTTGTAGAATTAACATTAAAAAGAAAGATATAATTAAAATACAACCTACAGATTCAATGCAATCTCCTCGAAAGTTCCAATGGCATTTGTTACAGTAGAAAAAGTGCTACAGTTCATACTGAAGTAAAAAGTCCACAGACAACCACAAGACTTCTAATCAAATATAGCACAGTCACAAGTATCACATTAGCTGACCTCAAACTCTACTACAGAGCCACAGTGACAACGACAGTGCAGCACTGGAACAAAGACAGACGTATACACCAGTGAAATACAATAGAAGACCTCAAAGTAACTCCGTGCAACTATAATAAAGCTAAGTTTTGTCAAACACACACACAGATAATTTGGGGCTACCAAGTTTCACCCTACTCTACAGTCTTGCTGTGTGTCTTGCTGTGTGTGTTTCTTTATCTCCATTAAAAGCCTTTATATTCTTTGAAATTAAAATAAAATTTAATCATTTATCTCTTTCCCTCCTCTAGCTCCTCTCATGTATACCACCTGCTCTCTCTTAAACTCATGGTCTCTGGCCTTTTTTTGTTTAACTGTGGTTGCAAATCTATCAATCTTTATCTATTTCTAAGTATATTAAGACAACCTAGACAAAAACCTACTACTTTCACTTTGCCAAATCAGTATAATTTCTAGCTACATAACAAATACATATCCTTATATCCAGAGCTAAATTTACTTCTGATCCTCCATCAATGAAAACTCATTTTGCCACAGAAGCTTAATTTTCAGCAGATAGAGATCATCGCAGAAAAGCATAACTGGTCAAAATGGAAAGAACTAACACTGTGGGGTGCACAACCCCAGTTGGTACATAAATGGCACCATTCCTACACCCAAGGTTCAGGAAGCGTTGCAGAAGAAGGGTGGAAAGATTGTAAGAACCAAAGAACCAGTAGGCCCGCTGTGATATCACGTCTTCACATGACAAAGAAGCTGCAACTATGATACCTCAACAATGTGTCAACTAACACAAGACGTGAACAATGACACCAGTTGACGTGCCAACATGGACTGGAGACAACCACTGTTTTTAACCTTAAAGATTGTATTTATTTGGAAAAAAAAACAATAATAGAACTGTTATATGACCACCACTTGGCATCACCCAAAGGACTCTATATCCTATTACATAATATGCTTGTACTGAGCGTCTAACTTTTATGCTTGGATTTGTTTCGAGTGACAATAAGCAGAGTCCAGGAAAGAGAAAGCAAGTCCATGATACAGCAGGAAAGTGCCTTTAATGGAGGGCTTTAATGGAAGGAAAATAAAGTACAATGAGATATTCAAGCAGAATGGGTAACAGTGGGACTGCGAGACAACAGCAGGGTATGGATGGTGGGAAATGGGGAGGAGTAAGGACAGAGAAGGAACAATCTATCTGAGTTATGTATGAAAACTTCATAAGGAAACCAGCTGCCTTGTAAGCTCATTTAAAAACTAATTGATTGAAAACACAATTGTCTCCTTACTTAAATAAGCACTAGGTTCAGTGATCCCCTCAGATAGACTGCAGCTCATTTGGGAGTCCTTCCATTGAGGTGCAATTAGACAGTTATCAAGCAATGCACCTGGCAACATAATGGAAAGGCCGCACTCATGCGTGTGAAAGGGAAGAGCTGGGAAGTTAGTGGAAGGCCACATTCTCATGCATAAAAGGGCATGCTGGCATTTCCACAGTGCACAGAATACATGATTGGCACACAGCCTTGCCAATGCAGGCAGTCTGCTTTCCAGCTCCTATGCTAGCCTAGATATCTGGAGCTTTCCCTTGTCCTAAAGCATTTTTGGTGACAGAAGGGGAAACTCCAGGCAGCGAAACAGACCCTGCTGTCCACAAGAGCAGGAAGGCATGCAGTCACGCTGAGTTAAGTATTACAAAAGATAGGAACTAATTATGCACCTTGGATTGAAAATCAGTCATATAAAGAAAGACAACTGACTTGATAATGAATTTGGTATAAATACATTAGCACTATCTTGTCTAAAAACAATTTCTATCTATCTAACTTGTTTTACAATTCCTTCCATCTCACCTTGCCCTGACACAACTTTCAACCATAGCTAGGGATTCCAAAGGGAAGCTGGATAAATTATAAATTAAAACTCACTGCTAATATTCTTAGCATCTTAGAATAATCATGTCTAAGGCCTTGTCAGACCAAATGTCCTAGAGTCCTGTGATTCTCATTATTTTGTGCTTTGAAATGTGAGCCATCTTTCCTTTATATTCATGTCTTAGACAAAATGATTAGAGGATATGAACTAACCTTCACCCTTATTAAGAAAGAAAGAAAGAAAGAAAGAAAGAAAGAAAGAAAGAAAGAAAGAAAGAAAGAAAGAAAGGAAGGAAA